>NC_138157.1:23803520-24368020 GCF_964199315.1 Orbicella franksi
TGAGAACATGAGGGAAATGAAGAAAACATGAGCCACAGGCAAGTGTTTTTTCCATTTCTCGAGGTTTTTGATCAATCAGAGCATACACAGAGTCCTTTCTATATTATAAAAATTGGTCCACTGTGCGTACATGTGTGGCTTACAAGTTATACTTTTAATTAGGACAAAACTGAATTATCATGAAAAACAATGAAAGACACTACTAAAATTTTCAACTTCAAAGGTCAGTGATCGATAGTAGAAGGTGAAAATATGAGGTATTTTAGAGAATAGGGTGCTATTACAGAGAATCACAAAGTGTGCTCGTGTGAGGCTTCCAGCTATTTTTATCATACTAAAACTTACGATATGGTAAATGAGATGCTGCTGTTTTGTAAATGTATTTGCTAATTTGCGAATAATTGAAACTTATTGCTTCAGCTTATAACTAAAAAGATTAATAGGCCTTGATGAATATATCCCAAACCAAACTTTAAAAAAAACAACCAAGAAATATGAATTTTTCTTAAGGGTTTAGCACACTATTTGTAAAAGTCAGCAAAATCAGCAAAAGATTACCTGATTTGTTGTATTATACATTCATTGTATTATTTCCTGCTGCAAAGCAAGCCCTCTAAAATGTAGGCAATCAGTTAATTGGGGAGCATTTGCCATTTTTTGTGCTAGCTGATGAGATGAGATATTTGTTACTGGAGTGTAGGTATCTTAAGTTTCAATCAATCAATCAATCAAGCAGTCAATCATTCAATCAATCAGTCAATCATTTAATCAATAACATTTTAGCTTCATTTATACCACAAAGTACAAGCTCACACCATGTCAAAGCATAACCACAATAGCTCTAAATTGAGTGGATTCTCAAGAAAGCCTAAATCTTTTTATGAAGCCCGCAAATAATTAACGGTTACTCCATGAGTGCAGGTTGGATATGAGACAATGGATAGCCAATGAGGCATGTAGCATTGAGTTGACTATAATCATTTCATATCCAACAAGTATGTCCATCTGTCTCCTCATTGGCTAAAAGCCTACAGTTAATTCTGGGAAACAGTGCAACCTACAGAATATTCACTAATCTGCTAACAGATTAGTGAATAATCCATAGGTAAGTGTTATCAGCCGAAGCCTTTGGCTTCGGCTGATAACACTTACCTTGATTATTCCGGATATCACAAAAACCTCATCCAATAATTGCTTATAATTAAATAATACATATAAACTTACCATAATTATTTGTAGAGTATTGCATAATTCCTGAATGAAATACTAGTATTATGGCTATCAAGCCAATGAAAACTCAAACTGTATTATGCAATGATCCAGTTTTAAATAAAACTGATTGTATATACATTGTATGGCTTAACAAATTTAAATAAGACAAATCCATACCTCACATTAATGTACATGTATGGTCAACAATGTTAATTTAAAAAAATAGCAAAGAAATCATTGTCTAAATCTCCTAATATAACAAGCTTACTTTTCGAACAATGTGATTATAATCTCTAAGTACAGTAAGCAAATGCAAATCAACTCTAATATGGTAATTTATTTCACTTTTGAATATCTTATTTTTACAAAGAGAAAAGGTCACAGTTCATATTCAAAATGAGGCAAAGAAGTGTACTTACTCAAAAGGGTAAAAATATACGCTGCAAATCGATGGCTTTACAGTCTACTGATCGATGAATGACCTCTTCTGTGACTTACATTTTTTAACAAGTAATTCCACTAATTCCATCCAAATGTAAAGCGACGAAATATGTTGCCCTCTTGTTTCCGAAAGTCTAGAGAAGGAATCTGTGATTTATATTTATTGTTTTCAAACTCAAGCGGTACTGTCTTTGAATTTGTGGTCACCGATGGAGACATTTTAAACTTTGACGGTTCAAAGCAATGAATGTTGGCTCTTAAAAGTACCACGGCTCCTGCAGTACCTGCACTGGACACATGCCAAGTCTGTCCTAGCTTTCACGAGGAACTTTACTCTGGATGTCTTGATTTGTCAACTTGCACGAACACCTAAAAGTGAAACAACAATTGCAAACAAGTTTCGTTATTTGTACTTAATTACGAAACTAGATTTTTGACATGTAAAAGAAAATTAATGATAAGATGCAGAACTCAAGACTAAGCTCAAAATGAAAAACGACTTACCTTTAAAACTATAAGCAGGGGAAACTAGAGCCCATGCTTACAACCGAAATCACCGACTCAGACAAGTGCACCATGGGACACAAGACCACATGACTGGCTCTAGTACTCTTGTAGACAAACAAATAAATAAGTAAATAAATAAATCAGATCATGACATAGTGTGGCTACACACTTCGTGTAAGCCACACAATAATTGATAATGATTGATTCATCGATTGTTATTGATTGTTATCGGATTTTATTTTTGTCCTTATACAAGTTACACTGATAAAAAGTTTGACAAAATTTGTCTGTAATTTGTCTAATTATCATAGCCTGCATACAGTATTGTGCAAAAGTAAAGATGACGAAAAGACGTCGAACTTTCGAAAGATGTTTTGTTGGGTTTCAAGTGAAAAAATCACAATCTTTCTCGAAAATTCAAGATAGCGAAATTCAAAGTAGCAAATTTTCAAAGCAAACAAATGAAAATTTGAGATCGGGTAATTCGAAGCAGCGAATTTTGGTGACATGAACCACAATGAATGACATCGCCGAACAAGCGTATGTAAATAAACTATCAAAAATAGATTCAATGATCCGTCAGTTTATTCGGCTATTTCCAACGAAAAAAAAGCGATTGCATCACACAACGAAAAAAAGCGATTACCTCACAAGTAATTCCTTAAACACAGACTCATAAACCTTGTTTTAGCAACTTTGATTTTCAAGCCCATGTATTGATCGGTAAAACTGGGCGGCAATTCCACAAGGAGATCAAGTCTGTTGACGTGACAATGTTTACAGAAACTCACTTTCCCAAAACAAACAGCGTAGAAATGAGACAGAACTTTTGCAGACAAAATTTTTATTTTATGAAACATTACATTTTGTTTTGGAACCAAAACTCAAAAGCTCTCAAATGTCTTTTGGGTGTTTTTAGCCCGAGCAGTGCCTGTCTCGATCAGTTCCAGAGTTGACTGGTACAAAACAGTCTTCAGACGTCTTATTTTGTAAACTGAATCCTTACCAGGTTTAAAGGCAGTAAGCTTATTTTAAACATTTTCTGCTTCCATATCAACCTTAAGCATCGACCTAGTGGTTCGTATTTATGCCCAGGCATGTGCCACGTCACTTGAATGCCATGTCAATGGATGTGGACAAACTTGGAAAACTTACGAGCCCACAGTGGTTCGGCCTTCGTTATAGATGTTGCCTTCGTAGCTACGTCATGTAAAGGGAAAGTGAGGCATTCGTAAGGAAAGAATACTTTTTACACACGCTGAAGCCAGAGTAAGTTGTTTGTTTTGCTCTCTGCCTGGGAAAAAGTAGACTTGCCACAAGGCAACCTTGTGAGTTTTAGGGTAGAATAGCGAAGGAGTTGTGAGGTTTTTAGGCCGCATAGTGGCCGTGCGAGGGTCGCTAAGCGGCCAAGTGAGTGACGATCATCCCTCATCTGGCGGGTTATGAATAAACAAGATGAGGAAGCCTAGGCAAAAGGCTTAGAGTCTAGGTAAAAGGCTGAGAAAAATGTAGGAAGATCGACACACACAGGTTTGGGAGAAAGGGGGTTGGGGGTTATAACGATTTCTACTAGTAAGACAATGTAATAGGCTTTCCTCAATTAAAACAATAGTAAATAAAGCAGTTTTCAATTGACTGTCGAAATTAAGTAATCAGGCAATTACTTTGGTTTTATTACTGCAATTCAAGATTCGCCGAGTAGTCAACCACAAAAGAGTTTCAACGGGAATGATTGTGTAATGCACGTTGGCACTATCGAACACTAGCGGTTGCTATGGTAATACAAAAACAAGTTCGTGTGGAGTCTGGGTTACGAAAACATGGCGTGGGTCGGCGAGTGGCTTTTGTGGCCTCCAAACGTGAGCCAAGAAACGACCAAAGAATAATTACGCAGATGCGAAGCAATCTGCGTTAGAAATTAGGACGATTTGTTTTCCTTTCTTCATGGTAGTTGCAAATTGTAACAAAAGTTGTTATTAGCTACAGATAATGACACTGTAGCCAATGGTAGCTCCTGTTGTTTTTTTATCCACTTTATGTGAGATTGCCCCCTGTATAAAAAATATTATTATCATTACTATTATTATTATTATTATTATTAAAATAATAAGAACTTTATTGAAATCTCCTTAGAAAACCTATTTACAAATCTTCACACATTCCACTATAATAATAAAAATAATGATAACAATAATAATAACTTTTTTAAAATTTTAGCGTCATTATGTATTTATTTAAACTTTCAATTTGATCTTCACGCGGATGTCTGTTAAACCTGTAATTATTATTATTATTATTACTATTATTATTATCCGGATTCAAGGTTGATTTTGTCATAACATGGAAGGCTTCATGCGGTAAGCCCTGAGACGGCTTCACGAGATACACAAACCCTGAACTTGTCGCAAAATGTGAGCAAATGTTACGCGTGACAAGTTGTGAGTTTGATGAACAAGCAGCAAAGCCAAAATTTGTGGCTCAAAGTAGACCCGCTCTCTAGTATTCACAACAACAAAGTTGATCACGCGAGGTGAAAAACCTGAAACATCAGCCAAGTTAAGAGTTTTTGTATCGAACATATCATCGCCGCCTTTAAAGTGGCAATATGCGAGATACGGGTTTTTGTTTCTCATATTTAGCCACCTTTAGAAGACAGCGCAACATATTCATTTTTTTGTAGTGCATGCTAGGTGGACTGCATGTGTTGAAAGAAAATTTGAAAGTATATATTTAATAAAGAACCTAATTGAAATAACCTCTTGTTTAGTTATTATAAACTTGGATTTCACTGTTTTGAGCTTAATTTATTTTTGCATTTCTTCGAGTTGAAAGATTCAAACCTGAACAAGTGTTTTGAATGCTTGAGGAAGGACTTATTGTTTACCCTGCAACTTACTTAATCTGACCAAATGTCTCAAATGTATGTTGTTTACGCTTTCAGATCAGACAGCAGTGTCTTAAGAAACTAGCATTCATTTTTAAGAACGAGCAAAGCCATACATAGCAAGCCGAATGAGAACTGTATGGGTCATAGAAAACATGGAGTAATATTCGCAAAAACTGTTCAGAATAATAGAAAACAATATATTGATTCGAGAGCATCCATGTGGTCTAACTCGGTTCAGGTGACACATATGGAAATAGCGTTCAGAAATTACTAGCATTTTAATTTCTTTTCTCACTTAGAAAGAGCATGTTTGTTTGCTCAAGGTCGTTTTATCTATTTCTGAACGAAAAGGTGTTTTTTCTCCAGTATAAGTGCTGTATTAAAACGAGATTTTTAAGGTGTTCAGCCTAAGAATTTGCTGGCTTTACGGTAATTGTTTGGTTACAACTCTCAGAATATGTTTACATTACCTATTAACCCGTTAGGGGAAATCTCTGAATTTTTCTCATGTGACTCCTATCAAGCCAAGATCACACAGGTCATCAGAAGCTTTTTTTTATGTGAGAAATTCCCTTCACTGTTGTATTTACTTGTCTTTTTTGCTGATATTTTAAGATCGTGTGACCGCAAGTTTGTTTTTAACTTCTGAGCATGTGCAAGGTGCCACAGAAGAATCGTAAATGTCATTGTAGCATAATGGAAAAGGGAACTGTCACAAAAGCCAAATCTTTGTTTGTGGGGGGCTTGGAAATTTCCCCCAAAACATCTTTGCACAGAAAACATGCCCAGACTTTTTGCACAAAAATTCAATGGCCCAAGGTCCGTGATTGATAAGCCCACCTTCGTAGAGAGGGGGGAGGATAACAACAACTAAGGTTTTCTCTTTCCTTCAGAAAAGAAAACGTTTACAATTTTCACTTAATTTCATTACTGGGCCTCACTCTTTGCACAGAAACCAACAGTGATCACTGCAAACTTAAAAAAAAACATCTGCGTTAAGGCCTCTAGGCCTCTAGGCCTGTTGTTGTGTAAGAGCTGCGTTGCTTATAACATAACCTGAACAGTAAAGGAAACCTTTGAAGTATATCCAGGTAAGTCTTATAGAACGGTTACGTAAACAGACAAGCTTACCCATTGTGAGATGAGAGCAGAAAAGAATCATCATGGCAAATTTGAACTTGACAAATTGTCGTCCACAAAATGCTTGGGAATGTTTGAGCAGAGCTAATAAAGAGCGAAATTTTGTTCAGATGTTCGAAGTAATTTATCAAACAGAGCGATTTTTCACTTGAAAATTCAAAGTCAATTTTTGTTCCAAGTGCATTGTCGTTTGAAAATTCACGTAGTTGGAAACAATAGGCATTGCGAATTATCATGACTTTTCATAAAAAATTCCCTTCAATCGAAAATTCAATATTTTTTCGTTGAAAAGCCAAGAAAAGCCACAAATTTTGGCGGAATACGTGTGCATTACTTTTGCACAATACTGTACATGTACCTTTTACAATCATCAAAAAAAAAGGAAGTGTGACATTCTTGTGTTGCTTTCTATTGTTTTGTTCCCTATACAAATCATGACAAATAATTTACATTTTCGCACGTGCACTTATACAAATTTAAGAGCTACGGTTTCATTATTTTAAAATAGCTTGCAAATCCGTTCAAGCAAATTGTGCACCACGTACGTATCCAGGATCTGTTCTGTTACTACTTTATCATTCTGGTGGGATTTCTGTAAGTCGTGTTTGTTATGGGTTTCTTTATTATTTGTGTAGCTTTCTTCATTTATTATTGTTGTATTCATTTTCTATATGCTTGAAATTTTTGTACTCAAACTCATATTCGTGTAAATAAATAAAGTCGTACGATGTTTGAAGTTCAGTCCCAGTTTGATTTCCACACCATTAGTACTATAGGGAAACAGTGATAACAACTAGAACAGAAACAACTAACGAAAGCATTTTGGGCTTGACATTTTTCTTTGCTGGTTTAAAACACCGGAAGAAGCTCAAGCTAGAGTAGCAGTGTACAACGATCCAGTCTCATCGTAGCATCAATCTGCATTGAGATGAAGGAAAATAAACAACAGAGTCAGTGTTCTGTGTTTTCAATTATTTGCATTAGGAAACAAATGCAATAATAGATCTCGGAGAAGGCCAGAAGAAAATATAATCTAGTAGCATAGCAGTAATCTTTGCTGCCATAAATATTGACCAGGGGCAATAAGTGAAAAAGAAGTAGTTTTCAGGATGCAGTTGATAGTGCAACGGATGAATGGACATGCCAAGATTCTTGTTTAGACCCCAGAAGACCTGGAGAAGAGATCACTCCACCTGGACTTTGATTCCTTAGCTTGAAATCGACATGTCATCTCAATAAAAATGCTGAAGATGAATGCCTGTCTCGTGTTGTTCCAAATATTATTTAATTACACAATAACAAAGTCATTGATAACAATTGATATTCCTGAAGATCAATTTTTGCCAATCGATAGCAATCAATAAAAGAAATTTTTCTGAGTTTGATTGTTATTGATTGCAGATATCAATGAATAGGAATCAGAGATTGATATCGATTAAATTGATTGATTTCCAATATCGATTTTTATCAATTGATTGCGCCTGGAAGTTAAGGGCTTTGGTTCATTTGGGTTGCAGAATTTTGGTAGAATTCAAGGTAATTTATCTTGTTGATTCCTACTATTACCTTTGTTTGATCGATGAATGTATTAAGTGGCTCTGGTGACCACTGCTGATTTGAGTCAGAGTTTCAAATCTTCTCAGTCTGATTAAAAGTACTATGTGAACGATCGACTCGATTCGCAGCACTTTGCATTTGTGTTTAGTTTACTGATCTGAACAAATGGCCACTGCAAAAATTAATATGTGCAAAGACTTTCGTCTGCAAATTTCCATGCAAATAGTTATCCCAAGTCGGGCTATTCTGAAATTCTTTCTACAAATCTTTGAAGTGATTCTGGTTTATTTAGTTCAGCTCTGGATTCCCTGTGGTACAAGGAGATCTGTTAGATCTTATAACCACGCTTTTAAAATTTAACTGTTTGCTTAGCAGTACAGTCACAACGCAGTGCACATTCCAAAGCAGTCCTTGATGATTCTTTTGTTACTGTAGACATCACATCACTTGATCAACAGAAACTCTATTATTGCACCATCAGTTGTAGCCGTTGTGAAATCTCCGATGACGTAATGGTCTTAATCTGGAACTTTCTTCAGGATATGTATGGGCATGAATGATATGAACGATACGATAACACTATTAACAACAGCTTCCTTTCTTAAAAGTCATGATTAAATTTAATTAGTGTTTTCAACGAGTAAAGGGCTAGCAAAGTAGTCACGAGTCACATAATTCAAGACTTCCATTATCCACGGCTACCTTTAGTACGGTGGTTATTTCCCTACCAATGACGTAATCGTTGCACGTTCTGACACGTTCTTTGCTTGGCTTGCAAATATTTAATTTTCCTTCTGATCACGGAACTCACTGCAATGAAACAGCCAAAGAATTTACTTCACTTGCCTAAAACTGCAAGAAATACTCACAAAATTGCAAATAAATTAATGACCGTCGCTTCTGCCGAAATAAACTTGCAAAGTAAACACGATCTTATTTGTCACATAGTGAAAGTGACAGCTGCAATGTCAGCACATTCCATGGCTGACGTAATACCTTTTTTAGCATATTTATTATTTCCCTTCAAATCCAACACTGATCAAAAAAAAAAAAAAAGAAAATATATTTTACCCACAGTAAAGAAAACAATATCCATAACATTGTCCTTGTATTGAAAGTAAAGAATGATCATCGCAGTAAATTTTCCAACTTAAGCAATTGGAAAGAAGAAGCCTGGAAGAAATCAGGGCTTCAACAGGATTCCAACCCGTGACCTCCGCAATACCAGTGCGCTGCTCTACCAACTGAGCTATAAAGCCACACATTGGGAGCGAGGTCAATCAATTGCGTTCATATATTCCCGTGAGGAGTGAAATGATGTGAGGTATATATGACATAATTCATATTTGAACTGCGGTTGTAGATGAAAGTGAATATATCAATAGTGTAGAAAGTTGGAAGATAAACATGCAACACATCTAAACAACCTATATGTTTAAGACCACCAAGAAAAGGTTATTTCATTGACATATTATGGAAATTCATTACTGCTCTTCAATATCCACTACTCTTCTCTTCAGTTCAAAACTGGCACCAGTATCCTTTAAAAATAGAAAAACCGTAGCCAGGAGAAAACATATTAAAAATTTATAAAAATTGTTCACTGACTATATATACTATCAACTTAAAAAAATTCTCAAGTGATTCACAAGGGTTCTTTCCGCATTTGCAAGACACTAGAACCATGGCACACTGCTTCGATAAATCTTGCAAATACGTGTAACAATTCAAGGCCACTCCCTAATCAATAGTCTATTCTTTTCAAAAAGAACAATTAGTTTATTGAACAATTAGTTTATTTCCATTAATTTTTATTGTATTCTTTTTATAGTCCACCTATTTTTTATATACATTTGTAATTGTCAGTTTTTCCATTTTTATCCATTGAAGGTTGTAGTCTGAAAGCCGAAAGCTAGGAAGTTTTAACTCTGTGTAGTCAGTGAACATTTTTTACAAATTTTTTCCAATATCCCTGTTTGATGTCATTAACCCCAGTCTCCATTGCCCTCAGTCGTGTGCTAAATAATTCTGACTTCGTGGTTTTAAACAAAGACAAAGATTGTTGGGGGGAGCTTATGGGCTCTGAAAGTATTCACCCCTGTCAAGGGTATGCTTTTGAAACAGTCCGCAGTATAGGAATCAGGATTTTGCTAAACAATTGGGGATATAGATATAAAAATAATTGGGAGTTTCTGATTTTTTATTAACTTGATTAAATAACCAAATTTATAGTATGGAATATTGGTAGGGAAAGTATCTCTAATTCCAACCAACAATCAGATGTCCAAATATCAGCTGAATATCATATCCTCTGCTATAACCCAAAAAGTTCATTTTCCCAGCAACACACCCCATTAGCAAATTGTTAGAGTACCTTCCCTTCAATTCCTCCCCTCTAATATCAAACACACTTCACTAATCTCTGATTACTTCTACTTTTAGCCTTCATCAATGGCAATATGTTGTGGGTTTTGACTTTCTAAAATCATGTTAATGAAGTGCCCATTGTACCGGTTCAATTTCAGAGTTTCTTTGGATATGCTTTCTGTCCAGGCCAGCAGAAGTCCAATGTGGTCTGACAAGATTACCAAAGCATTTTGGCGTGGGCGTGACAGTCGAGAAGAACGGCTCAAGCTTGTTATGATGGCAAAAAAAAATCCAGACCTATTTGATGCTGCACTTACAAACTTCTTTTTCTTCAAGCATGATGATATCAAATATGGTCCCAAAGTCAAGCATGTGTCATTCTTTGATTTCTTCAAGGTGAGCTGTAATAATTTTTGTTAACAACATGTATGTTTTTGTTTGCCACGCTTAAACAGTGGCATTGTGGTGAACTTCTCCACTACGTGAAAATCACAAGCCCAACAGGGATTTACACATAATGACTCCTATAGGAGCCATCAATTTCATAACAGTCACTGACCAATAAAGAACAAATGCAAAATATGTACACAAATGCAAGAATGCTCACACTCCTTAATCCCTGCCTTCTTATACGCTACAGAGATTAAGTTCGGAAAATAGGGCAGTCATTCTTTGTTTGTTTGTTGTTTGTTTCAAAAACAGACATAGTGATGTACTTTTCTTTCTTCCCTAAGTCTCTCACGCATTATAGTTCACCACTAATTTTTCTCCAATCCTTTTTGGTTTAAATTGATCACAAGACGCGATAGTGTTCATCCACAGAGAGACACTATCTGCCCATAGTGCCCATTTGAGGAGAATACCCAGATGGATAGTACTCGTCTGTGAACATTTTTCTGCAAACCAGCAGGCTTATAGAAAATAAACAATTAAAATTGTATTAAGTGGGTTTTTGTCTATTTCTTTTTCAAATTTTACGTTTGGCTTTCATGGCTTTCACAAACCCTATGGCTTTACCAATATCACACATTTTATTTCTACACTACTAATATACTGAAGGAAAGTAAAATATACGGTTGTACTAACGCACTAAAGGAAAGTAAATATACATCATACTAACAAACTGAAGGAAAGTAAAATATACTGTGGTGCTAATGTTCTGAAGGAAAGTAAAATATCTGGTTATACATATTATTACAATATTATTACTATTGTATACGCATTGCATATCTAGAGTGTTGTGCGCATGACAGACGCCTCCTTCGACGCCGACGCCTCCTTTGTGAAAAATCCACTGTTCCTCTCAATTCCTTGTTAGATATTCCTCGCTCCATGGAGTCAGCCAATTTTCAGGCGGTGAACATTGAAAATGCCTTGTCCCAGGAACACTCGGAATTTGCTCACCAACTATCAACACCAACCCTCAGCGAAGAAGAATAAGTGAATTTTACTTCAGACAAACAGCAACAATGTACACATTGCGGTAACCAGCCCGACCACCAGCCACGAACCCCCAGATGCCCTGCTTTTTGTAAGACATGTTCCCATTGTGGAACCTGACACCATTTTGGACGTGTGTGTATGAAAAGAACCATAAATCCAGGTCACCCAAATGGCAAACAGGCAGGGCTACCCAAGGCTTGATATGCTTGTTACTCTTCGGATGAGGATGAAAGTCATGAGGCATTTCAACTCAACCTTAGCCAAGAAAAGTCAGATATCACAGTTACCATCAAAGGCACCCCAGTCAACGTTTGCATTGATTCTGGTGCCACAGCAAACAACGTTGACTAACAACATATGAGGCAATCAGTGCTGCAAAAACAGTACCCTTAAAACCCACAAATGTGAAACTTCACCCTTATGGAGAAGACAACCCTGCACCAATTCCCCTTGCCAGATCATTTTTCGGACTGATCAACACTCCATCCACGCAGACAGATCTGACGAGGTTCCTGGTGCTCAAAGCACAGAACCTCAACCCGGCTGGAAATGTTGCATATTGCTGCTTCTACCACTACTGAACATCCACCTGTACATGGTGAATACCAGTCCCTTTTACAGAAGTTCCCAGCAGTGTTTAGTGGCAAGATCAGGAAACTAAAAGATTACCAGCTCAAGCTGAATATTGATCCAACTGTACCACCAGTTGTACATAATTCCCGACCTACACCCTTACACTACCACAAGGTGGAAGCCAAGCTGAAACAGCTTGAAGATCAAGATATCATTGAACAGGTCACAGGTCCAACACCCTGGGTGTCACCTCTCGTCATTGTCGATAATCCGAATGGTGACGTAAGACTGTGTGTTAACATGTGTAAGCCCAACAAGGCTCTTTGCCGTACACACCACCCATACCCAACATCTGAAGAAATTCTACAAGACCTAAAAGGCGCCAAGTTCTTTTCCAAAATTGATCTCAAAGAATGTTATCACCAAATTGGACTGGCTGAATCATCTCGCCACCTGACAACATTCAAAACACACGTTGGCCTCTGCCATTACAAACATCTGCCATATGGAGCATCAGTAGGCTCTGAGATATGCCAACATGTAATTGGGCAGGTCCTCGAGGAATGCCAAAATGTGAGGAACATTGCTGACGACATTCTGGCACATGGTACCACTAAAGAGGAGCATGACAGATCCTGAGAAAGTGTTTTGCTATGTCTCCAAGAGAAAAACCTCACAGTCAACCCAGCCAAGTGTCTATTTGGAGTCACTGAACTGAACTATTATGGATTCCACATCTCAGCACAAGGTGTATGCCCTGACAAGGATCGTATACATGCAATCAAGCAAATGCAACCGCCCAGCACAGCCACAGAGGCAAGAAGCTTTCTTGGGTTAGTAAATACTGTGGCCCGTCTCGTTCCAAACCTTGCTGCTATGACAGAGCCTATATGAAGAATCACACAAAAGAACCATCCATGGTTGTGGGGCCCGGAGCAATCTGTAACCCTTAACAAACTGCGTGACCTCATATCTAGCGACACTGTTCTGGCCCACTTTGACCCCTCCCTCCCTCCCCACCCAGGTACGTCATGATGCCTGCAAGATTGGAATCAGTGGTGCCTTGACTCAGATGCACCCTGATGGTTCTATACAACTTGTTACATATGAAAGCCCTAGTCTGTCACCCGTTGAACAGCGTTATAGCCAAACTGAAAGAGAAGCCTTATCCAGAGTGTGGGCATGTGAGAGGTTTTATTTTTACATCCATGGCAGTCAGTTTGACTTAGTGGGAGATCACAAGCCTCTGGAAGTTCTCCTCAATGGCTGTGGGAACCCTTCACCAAGAATCGAACGTTGGCAGTTACAGCTTCAAAACTATGGCCCACACATTGTTTACCCACCTGGCATCCAAAATGCTGTTGACTTTTTGTTGCGCAAAACTGTCGCAACCAACACACCTAGAGATCCTGTTGAGGAATATGTTAACTCCATTATAGTTGACTCCCTTCCTTCAGTCATCACTCTTCAAGAGCTTCTTCTCGCTTCCGAATGTGACCCTACTTTGAAAACCATCAAGGAGGCCCTGGACACTGGGAACTCTGGTCAGCTGCACCAAAGCCCTTTGCAGATCTAAAGGACGAACTTAGCCAGAAATGTGGGATTATTCTGCGGAACAGTCGTATTATTATCCCCGATACACTGCGTCCTTGCATTCCTCAGTTACCACACGAGGGGTGCCAAGGCATCACCAAAGTTAAACAGCATCTCAGACAAGAGTCTGGAGGCCTGGCATAGATATTCAAGCTGAGAGATATATATGCAAATGCCTCGGTTGCCAAATTGTGGGCCCCACTCCTCCCCCAGAGCCCCTCCAAATGACAGATCCACCTAAACAAGTATAGCACACAGACCATGTTGACTACTGTGGCCCATTCCCATCCGGAGAGTATCTCTTTGTCGCTGTTGATGAAACATCAAAGTATCCCGAGGTCCACATCACACGCTCAAGTTCGGCAGCCACAGCCATTACACACCTTACCCAAATGTTCGCAACACATGGTATTCCTGAAGTCATTACATCGGACAATGTCTCATTCAGGTTAGAGAAGTTTATCGCATGTGTAAACAATTAGGCATTAAGCATCACAAAATTACGCCCCTGTGGCCAGCTGCCAATGCCTAAGTGGAACGGTTCAACAAAACTCTGGAGAAGACCATTTGTATTGCTTTGGTTGAAGGGAAGAACTGGCGTTCTGAACTGTTTGTGTTCTTAATGAATTACCAAAATACTCCCCATTTCTCCACTGGGGTATCGCCCACATCCCTGATGATGAATTGTCATATCAGAACCAAGATTCCCTGTTTGGATCTCTCTCGCCCACCTAAGTTCCTCCAAATCGCATGTTCCAATGACAATCTGAGAAAGGCAAAGGCAAAGTCATAGATGGATAAACGACACAAAGCAACACCTTCAGACATTCGTCAGGGATATCAAGTGCTGCTGCTCCAGAAACGTCAAAACAAGTTAACCACAAGATATGACCCTAGACCCTTTACTGTTGTCAAAAAAAGAAGTCAACGTTGAACTTGCGAGAGGTGGGACACGGTTGTTTAGAAACATATCCGTGGTCAAGAAAGTGATTCCCACAGCAAGGAACACTGAACCCATCAGAAGACCTACCCAAGGAGAGAGCGTCCCCAGTCATGGGAAGATTACCTTACAGAACACTGAACATCTTGGCAGGTCTTTGCGAGAATGCCGTGTTCCCAGTCATCTTAATGACTTTCATTTGAGCTAGAACATTTCTCAGACACTGTGCTTACTCAAATTCTATTGTGAGGCTAGTTGAGTTTAGTCAAGCTACCTTTGTTTTCTGTTACCTGTCCATGCCTTCATAGGAAAGGGGGGATATTGTAAACGCATTGCGTATCTAGAGTGCTGTGCGCATGACAGAAAAACATGTGCTCGCCCACCATGGAGGGTAGTTGAAATACAGAGTTGTGTTCTACCAAATGTTTTGGCTTATTGCCTTATGTTACAATAATTACAATATAAGGTTGATTAGTATATAAAAATTCTGCTCTCAATCAAAATGAATGATGTAATGCATCTTTTTGATATCTTTCACAGATAAGGTAATGCATAGGCTCAACCTTGTTAGCTTTTTGTTTAATTTCTTTTGTCATCTTACTTTTTGTTTATGTCCTGTTTCGTTATCTTTTTGATTACTTATTTCTGCTTTTTTTTAACTTAACAGAGAAGTACTATGTAAAATTCAAATACTGTATCAGTGTAAGTGATTTATATAAGTGTAAACAACCCAAATGTATTTGTGTGTATAAATAAAGCGTGTGAAAAAATCAATATATCTTATTAGGCGTTTTGGTGTATAGTATCGCTGTATGTTTTTAGGAGTTGTGCCGTATTTTGACAAGCCCGTAGGGTGAGTCAAAATACAAACAACAGGTTAAAATGTAAAGCGATACTACACACCAAAATATCTAATAAGAGATTTATTATCCAATTGCTGTTAGCCAATAAATTTATCAGTGAAAGAGGGAGAGTGTGACAGTTTTGCGTACATGGGCCAACCTGTCCGGCAAACAGGTTTTCTACTGTACAAATAACTGTACAATATCGCTGTATATTTGTACTGTTATTTGGACAGTATTCGCTGCGGTTGGATAATAATCCCAATTAAAAAAATGAAAAAGTTCCAATAAAAGAAACTGTAACTAAAAAAAAAAAAAACAAACTGAAGGAAAGTAAAATATACAGTCATACTAACATACTGAAGGAAGTTAACTTAATACAACCGTGCTAACGCATTGAAGGAAAGGCAAATGTACAGTTGTACCAACAATCTGAACAGAAAGGAAAATACACAGTCATTCTAACATACTGAAAGGAAAGTAAAATATACTGACGTACATTAGTTTGATCCTATATTTTACTTTCCTTCAGAAGGTTAGTACGACCGTATATTTTACTTTCTTTCAGTATGTTAGTACGACCATTTATTTTACTTTCCTTCAGTATGTTAGTACGACCCCTATATTTTACTCCCCTTCAGTGAGTTAGTACTACCATATATTTTACTTTCCCTTTAGAACATTAGTACCACTGTATATTTTACCTTCCTTCAGTACCTTAGCACGACCCTATATTTTACTTTCCTTCAGAACATTAGCACCACAGTATATTTTACGTTCCTTCAGAATGTTAGTGCGACTGTATATTTACTTTCCTTTAGTACGTTAGTACGACCATATATTTAACCTTCCTTCAGTACATTATTTTAGCACAACCATATATTTGCCTTTCCTTCAGTGCATTAGTACAACCATATAAATTTTACTTTCCTTCAGTACATTAGTAATGTAGAAATGTGTAGAGCTGTAGAACTGTAGAGCCATAGAGCCGTTAAGAGTCTTAAGAGCCATAGAGTACATTATCTAGGAAGTGTGATCGTAGAGCCATAGAGCCGTAGAACTGTAGAGTTCGTTGTCTAGATATGTGTGATCGTAGAGCCGTAGAGTTCACTATGTAGGGCTTTAGGTTACCCCACCACTTACCACAACCATATATAGCTGTGGTGATATCTCGCTAGAACGATATATCATGATGATGCATCTCTCACTCCACGAGATGTCGCTAGAGTGATATATCGTGATGAATCCATCGTGCGCTCTGCAAGATATTGCTTTGGCGTTGACCTTATTGTCCTCCACTGGTGTTGGCATTTCACTGGATATGGCATTTGCAAACATCGTCGAACAATTTAAACGTGCAAATGCACTATTTTCTGACAATGAGTTTTTCCTGGCAGCTGGGGTAACAAAACGGTCCTCAAACCAAATGACAAACTAAGCCACAATTTAGAAATATTTATTCAGAGACTCAAGAAGACCTTACCGTCTAACTCACTCAGCGTCTCCATCAGCCAGCTGAAGTGATCTTCTTTCTACTTGCACAAATTCTTTGGGAAAACTTGACACAATTCAACTTTTCTTGAAGAACTGACCAGGGCTTCCTCTACAAATACTGCTACTTAGGACATACCAGTATTTGTCTGGTGCAAGTACAGATACATGATCGTTGATGGCAGGAGTGAAGAGCTTGAACCCTTTCCTTAGCGCCCCTCGCAATTTAGTTTTTTACCACAAGGCCTCCGGGTCCGGGTGAGATCTTACACAGTAAATAGGTTGGACACAGATCTGACAAAGAAATTAGCCAGATGTGTCAGAAGAAGAGATGACAACTGACCAACACTTTCCATGACAGGAACTCACGCCATTGTGAACTGCACACTAAACTCTCTGCGTGAAGTGATACTTCCGGTTTTTGCTGCTTGCATCCCCTCATGGTGGGTTCATTCTAGGGTGGGATTCCTGGTATCAGAGATTGGGTTGGTGTGTTTTTCTGATGTAGAGCTCTACATCCCCACTTCTGACACTGAAAACAGTTGTGAAGTCTTTCAGCAGAACACTTGTTATGTGCTTGCTTGCAGTTGGCAGAAAGAAGCCTGTTTAAGTTGTGACATGTTTCTGGTGGTTTCTTATTCTTCTTTGGTGGACATCGAGGACAATCACGAGCTAATTGTTGTGTGTGACCCGCAAAGCCAACAAGACCGTTGCTCAGAATTGCTAACTAGGGCTGTCATCATCATCATCTAGTCCTCTTTGTCCCACGGAGGACATAGGGCGTCCACAATTGCTTTCCATTTCTGTTGGTCCTGAACCGCTCCTTTGGCTTCACACCAGGTCATGTTGATCTCCTTCAGGTCCTTCTGTATGCTTCTGCGCCATGTAATTCTGGGACTGCCACGTTTCCGTGTTCCTTAGGGATTCCAATCCATTGCATGGCGCGCTATGTTTCTCTCACCCTTCCTTAGTGTATGACCAATCCATTTCCAGCGTCTTCTCTTTATGGTGGTAACAATAGGCTCTTGTCCAGTTCTTATCCATAAATCTTTGTTGGAAATCACCTCAGGCCAATATACTCTCAGAATTCTCCTCAGACACTTGTTGATAAATGTTTGTACTTGCTTTGTAGAAGCTGTCGTCACTCGCCATGTCTCTGAACTGCACAGTAAAACTGCCTTAACATTGGTGTTGAAAATTGTAATTTTGGTAGCTGTGCGCAGGTCTTTTCTTCTCCAGACTGGTGTAAGCATGGCAAAAGCTTGCTGTGCTTTCTTTCTTCTTGCTGCTATGTCTTCATCCGTTCCTCCAGTCTTATTCATCACGCTACCAAGGTAGGTAAACTCTTCAATCTCTTCAATGTATGACTGATCGAGACGAACCTCTCCTTGTTGAATGGCATTGATCCGCATCACTTTAGTTTTACCAGGATGGATCTTAAGGCCTACTCTTTGTGCTGTGGTGTTCAGTTGTTCCATTTGATTGTTGGCATCCTGAAGCCTATGCGATAACATGCAGATGTCATCAGCAAAGTCTAGGTCCTCTAGTCTCTGGATCATCTCCCACCAAATTCCCCTTGGTCTGTTGAATGCTGTTTTAGTCACCCAGTTGGGTGGGAAACTGTCAAGGTCAATAAAGGATCTTGTTGTGAGGGCATAGGGGACTCACTGTTATTAATGAATGAATGCTCAATGGGTTGAGCAGCCTCGACGGCTTTTTCAAGCTGTGCTACACTAGCTGTGTGCTTGACGAACCAGAGGACAAGTGGATGGGTGTAACACTGGTTGTGCTGTTGGGTTGATCTCTATGTGGTAAGGGTCTGCAATGCATCCAAGACCTTCAAAAACATCTGCATACTCTCTCAAAATGTTGTCATCAATGACTGTCTTCGATGTTGATGGTGTATACCGGCTGTCTTGAGTCACTCTATCCACATGATGGAGAGACTCTTTCATCAGACCTTTTGAGAAATTTAACCTTTGGCATGACTCTGCACTCAGAAGTGGTCTCACATCTCCATCAACAACTTGGAAATAAAGGACATGGGATGAACCATCTCTCGTGCACTTGAGTTTGTACTTCCCCACTTGGTACATAACTGCTCCATTGTACATGATTAACTTGGCCTTACTTTTCTCAATATAGAGGTCATCAGGATCTCCCATAACTCTTGCATAGTCCTTCAGTGGTGGAAGGTTACAAGTCACTCCACAGTTGGGCTGGAACTTGACATTAGCATTGTTGTTTTACCATCATTGTCACAAATAATTAACTAACGATGTCATCATTACTTGATGTTCAGTGATCCGATTTTGTGAGTGACCATGTTGATAGCAAATTCGTCTTCTGTATCATCTTCTATTTCTACCAGATGCAGTCATTTGCCTATTTTTGGTTGTCTTGTTTCCTTTATTCTGCACTTTTTTGCAAAATGGTTTGAAAGACCACACTTCTGGCACTTTGAACCAAAGGCTGGGCAAAGGTACTTATTCCTTGGATGTCTTCCACCACAGAATTTGCAATCTATCATGGAGAATTTGCTAGGCAGTTTTGCAGGAGGTTTCTCTGTGTTAATGGAACTAATTGATTCATCAGTTGTCTTGTCCGCTTTTATTTGCTTCAGTTGGATTTGAGTGAGTTCGGATGACGCGACTTTCTCAATTGCAGTTTCCAAGGTTAACTTTGCATCTCTCAGGAGTTTTTCTCTTACTGAGGTATTTTGTATTCCAAAAACGATCCAATCGCGGATAAGCGACTCTTTGAGTGCTCCAAATTCACTAGTGTTCGCTAAGTTTTTCAATGCCATCACATAGTGGTCGATGGACTCGTCACTGTCTAGATTTCTGGAGAAAAAGACAGCGTTCATATGTAGTGTTCTTCCTGGGTTTGTTGACTCAAACTTCTCCAAAGCTTTTTCAATTTTGAGTTCATTCCCTTTGTCATCCCATATGAATGTGTTGTAAACATTGACAGCCTCTTCGCCAATCACAGTTAGTAGAGTCGCGACATGTGTTGGTTCATCTTTCTTTGCTACGTCAGTTGCTATTTCATAATTGCTCCATTTTTGCTTGAATTTCTTCCACTTCTGGGTTGTGTTCCCTTGCTGGAGTTGTAGAGGCTCTGGTGGAGGCAGGCTAACTGAAGTGGTGGCCATGTTCGATATTTAAGGAAGCTTATTCGGGTTTCAGTTTGTGGCGTTCACGAGTTCACGCGAATCTTTGTGATCAAATCCTAGATAACCACTCTTCTGACACCATGTAAAAATCTTTGAGTCTTACATAACCACAGCTTTGTGAAGGTTCTGTAATTCCAAAGCTCAAAGAAGTCAACACACTCAACTCGTGGTCGCTGTTGACGTGAGCGCAGGGTAACCAGGTTGCTATTACACAATATCATTACAGAAATCTATAAGACCAGTTTTTAAAGCAGTAAAGACATAAATTCGCATAAAATCGAAAAAAATGCCTGTACAAACCCTCCTTTTTTGTGTTTAAAATTCGTATCCCACAGGATGGGATGTGCTGTAAAAATGTTTGAAGATTTCACTGAAGGAAATGCAAGAAAATCACAAATACAGCCATAAAAAAAGTAAAAAACGCATTTGTTTGGGCAGTTATAATTCAAGACTAAATCCCATTTTTTTAGAGATGTTAATAAAACACTATTTAATCCCTGCTTATTACATGTGATAAGTTTGAGAGGACTGGGTGTAAAAATGAATGCAAAAACAGCATTCAAAACATAACACTTGTGCGCACAACGCCATAAATGATTACCCTATGGAGCCACCTTAAGACCTGAAATGGTTCATAGGTGTTGAAAATTACTGACCTTGAAGCCAAGAATAAAGTACTGAGCTCAATGTTTATTTAACACCAATATGCCGAGTGTGGTAGCAAAAAGAGGAAAACGTAAATTACTATCAAAAGCCACTTCATAAAATGACCAATTTTTTGGTATAAAGTTGATCATTCTGGCCACTTATAATCCCTGCTGAGCAACAGCGTATAAAGGTTGCTAAGAGCAGAAAATGCTGGTGAGTATTGTAGTGAGTATTGTTGGTATTAACAATAACTGACTGAAGAGCGTGACTTTCAGTGTCAAATGTCAGGTGAACAGACATTTTCATCAACAAACATCCTCTGACTATATCTGGACTTTAAGAGGGCTACAGAGGGTGATCAGTGATCAATGTTGTTATTTGATAGTTTTTGTGTTGTTTTCATAAAGAAATTTCTCTCAAGCCTCCTCATGGGATTCTTTGCTTGATGTAGCAGGTAAAATATCATCATCATCGTCATCATCATTATAAACTTTATTTGAGTGTAGGGTATTTAGCTAGGTGGCTAATTGAGGACACTGTTCTAAAAGTTAAGATATATGTATGTCTATAGATATGATAACAAAATATGGCAATTGTCCTTAAAAACTGTAAATACAACCTAGCAGATCAATTAAGATGATATCTATTGGATTTCCTCCATCACTCTTCATCCAGTAATAAGCACATCATTTGGCCATGTAACATACATCATGATCCAAAATAAATGAGAAAAATCACTTAGAGAAGGACAACTTATCAAATCAACAACTGCTCTCCCACCTTTGTATCTCAAAAACTTACCCATCCCTCACCACTGCATTTGAAATCTCACATGTCACAATTCTTACACTGTAAACCATTGCGTACAGGAGGTAAAGTCTGCATATAAAACAAGTCGCCCATCAGGCTGGAGCTTATCCCAGTTTGCATAGAACAGTTGAAAGGAAGAGAGAACTCGAACTATTTCATTTAGCGGATAATGATAAATGTATATATTGCTCCAATGTTGATTCAATAGAACACACTTTATTGATTGCAGGGAGTCTGTAAGACTTTATTCACAAATTATATCATGGTTCAATCATTGCCAAGATACTGCAATAACACTCTTGAATGAAAAAATTGCTTTTCATGATATACATCACGTAACTGATAATTTATGTTCCCGGACCCCGTATGACGCAGACTACATTTGCTCATCATCTTGATCAATCAATCTACTTATATCTATTCCTCAAAACATCTTCAGAAAGAATTGTCTTTGGATGGACTTGTAAACAAACTAACTACTCAATGGAAATTGCTTGGAAGGTTATTGGAATTTTTCAATTTGTTAATTTTTTAACGGAGACTAGTGAGCAGCACAAAGGAAGACTTCTTGTGATTGTAAGCTTTTTCATTTATTTCCGACGCGCTTCGTCTCTATCTGAGACTTCTTTTAAGCGTGCCCAAGTTTAATTTCCCGTGGAAGTGAAAAACTGCTAAAACATGCTGTAAACAGACGTTACAATAAAAGCGTTAATGCACATGTTATTGCGTTTTGTTATATTTTGGGGACCGTATGATTAGCGCTAGCCGTATGGCCCCCAAAATGTGTAGTCCCAGAAAATATCCATGCCTCCCCCACAGAAGGGAATTTTTCTAAGTCCCCCCCCCCCCACCCCTCTGGAAATTCCAATTGAGCTTCACACATTTCTTTAAATTTGTCGGTCTTACAGAACCCCCCACCCCCCAGGAAATTCCAGTCCCTTCTGTGGGGGGAGTATGGATATTTTCTGGAACTGAACAATATAAAAGAAAGTAACAAAAAAGTTAAAAAATTAAAAAGAAAAATTAAAAAAAAACATTTAAAATTGAAACAAAAATTTGTCTTTTTTTAAAAAAAAACAATTTTTGTTTGGAAGGATCCCAAAGAAATCCTATTAGACTTTCTTAGTTGTCTCTGTAGCAAGAATGATTGCATCAAACTTATGTACCATGTTATTGATGAAAGTAGTATTTGGTTTCTCGAGTTATTTCTTTACAAAGATGCTAATTTTAGCACTCTGCAGTTTTCTACTTATCAAAAGCCATTAATAAGTATCTGCACATTCCCTTTGAGTTGTTTCATCCCACGAGCAACAATAGGGCCTTTATTAGAGGCGAGCTTATGTGCTATACTAGAAATAGCTCCACGTTTAAAGCCTTTAGTGAAACACGAGAAATTCTGGAAGTGCCTCCGGCTTCGCGGTTACCCATTTTCTTCCTTTATTCGGGGAGGTTAAATACAGTAACAGAGCTAAGTGGCTTTCACTAAAACATAAATGACCCAACGGTAGAATGGTAGTCTTTAAATCTACATTTAACTGTAGTCATGCTAACTGATGTGAAGGACATTTTGTTATAGTAGTTCGTATAGTGTGATTGTCCAGGGAAGGGTGGTTCTGAAAAGAACTGTTGTTGGTGATTGACGTTTTGACAACATGAGCGGAAGTCATCTTCAGAGTCAAGTGAATAGTTTTTGTCAGTCGATGATGTTATAAGTCTGGTCTGTTGAACATGATTGGTCAGTTTAGCCATGATGGTATTGGCTGAAAGACAAGTTTGTCATCAGTCATTGGTGGGTTTCAATCGGTCTGTTGTTAGTCAAATTGGTCGAGTTTGGTCCATCTATTGTTAGTCAAATTAAATCGGTCTGTTGGAAGTCAGTTTGTCTGTTTCGTTTCCATCATGGATAAGTTGTTTGTAAGGCACCGGTAGTTGTTAACATCTGTTAAGTGATGTTTGTTCTAGGTTAGTGTACCAGCTTTTCAGACTCAGTCGTTGAAAATAGTTTGTACTGTAGGTTAAGCACTGAGCAGAGTCCCAGTCAATGTTGCAGTTTGTCAGTTGATGATGTACAGCAATGTGATTGTTGGCATCACCATTTTTCATGGCTCATTTATGTTCAGTCAGTCTCGTGTTAAGGTTTCTGCCAGTCTCACCAATTTAGGAAGCCTGGCAGTCAGAGCATTTGATCTTGTAAACTGCTCCTTGTCTGTTGTTAGGTTCGTCCCTGTCTTTCACGTTGGTCAGTAAGTGTCTTAACATAGTTGTAGGTTTGTGGGCTACACGGACTTTGTAGGGCTTTAGGATCCGTGAGATGGTCTCAGAAGCACCCTTAATGTAAGGTATAGTCACTGTAGTAACAGGCGTTGGGTTCCTGTTCCTTGTGTCAGCTTCAGTAAGTTGGTAAATGTTTCGTCTAATAAAGTCAGCGTTGTAGTTGTTTTTGTGAAAAACACGTTCAAGGTATCTGTTTTCGTCAAGTAAGCTGTTCAGTGTATCTCAAACTAGTTGCGCTTGTCTCGTCAAAGTCTTTATAGTCATGGCTTTATGTGAAGTCAGGTTGTAGGATGATTTGTCAAGTTATCTGTTGGTATGCGTTGGTTTTCTGTTCACTGTCGTTCGCAGTTCATTGTTGTCGCGGCTAACCAAACTGTCTACAAAAGGAAGTTTTCCATTTTATAGCGCACTCAAAAAGTGCAAATACTTAGGTCACGTGACTTTGAACGCTTAGTGGATGTTTTGCGACCACGTGGAGATGTTGTTTACTAGTTTTTAGGGTCCTAATTCGTCGTAGAGATTGCTGTTCATTTCAAGTTCGAATAAATGGTTTAACTCAGAACCACTAACATCAAGCTGATTATCCAGAGACATTTACCAGACTTAGACTGTATTGTCAGTTATAAATCTACTACCACCTTAGCACATCTATGTAAATAGAATGTTTTTTGGGGGGCCATATGATTAGTGCTAATCTTATGGCCACCAAAATATAACAACATGCAATAACATGCATTAAGAAGTTTCTTGTAACGTCTGTTACAAGAAGTCTTTCTTTGTGCTGCTCACTAGTCCACGTTAAAAATTAAAAAATTAAAAAAAAAAGAATTAAAGAATTCCAATAACTTTCCAAGTAGATGGCTTAGAGGGTAGACTGTAGAGCGTAGATCACAGAGAGTAGCTGGTAGAAGACGTAGAACTTAGAGAGTGAAGCGTAGATGGGCTTAGAGGGTAGATGGTAGATGGTAGACTGTAGATTAAACAGAGTAGCTGGTAGAACGTAGAGAGTAGAATGTAGATGGTACAACATAATTATAGTGTAGAGCGTAGAGAGTAAACTCAATACAGAATTGTATATTAAAAAGGTTATTGAAATACTGTAAACCGTAATAACACTTTAGTAACACTTTAATATATATGAGATAATAAGGAAAGCCAATAAAAAAGTACAATTACAAAAATTACAGCACCACAGATGATCGAGAAACTCGCACTCGCAACCCAATATTTTTTATCACTATACTGATTTTTTAAGCCTCTAGGCTAGTGTAGAGAGTAGTCAAAAATTCTTGAACTGATAAACTCGTAAATACGTAGAGCATAGAGCGTAGATGGCGGAACATGGAGTGTAAGATTGTCAAGTTGTAAGAGCATAGCGCGTTCCCTAAGCGATATAATATTTGCTACAATAACTATACGCCACTATGCCTCTACGGTGTATGCATATCCGAGAGAAACGGAGCTTAAACAATCAAAATACTACTGTAGAGTCGAAGAGCTCTACAAAAATTTCTACGCCAAATCGAGCTTCATAAAACGGGCTGGGTATATATATACCTTATTACACAGAATTTTCACAACACATTTATTTTGCGATTTTGAGGTGCCCATATTTTGCAACAGTTAAATTCCGCAATTTGGCGGAAATTTTGTATTTTGAATTGCTTTAAATTCGCGTTTTGAGTAACACAATTTATTTCCTTGGCAATGTTACTTAAGGACAGTGCCTACTTTTGTTAGTGCGCGCACATTCTGCGCATCACGCAAGGCGACGTTTAAGTGCCACGCGTGCGCTGCGTTGACATTGACGCAATCAACTACGCTACCAAGTACAAGACTAAAACGAAAGCAAAATTTTCCCAATGTGACCAACTCGAGTTTAATGAACCTGTACGTGAACCAGGAACACCAGAATAGCAGTATATTGCTAACCACTAACTGTTAATGTCTCCCAGCATAAAAACTAGCTGTTATCTGTCAAAAATTATACTGAAATCCAACTGTAAACATGTACCTGCAGATGGCGTAGTGCGCGTGCAAAACAAGTGCGAGATACACAAATGTTCTACTTACTAGGGAGGTGACAAAAAAAATGTAATGGACACCGTAAAACTATTCAAATTAGATCAGTAACTTTGAAAAACGCGTGGTTACCCCTACATTTTATCTTATGAAATGGAAGTGGCAAGCCTATTCAACATGTGATTAGTTTCTGGTTGTGAGCAAAAGGTATTTAGACTATATTTTAGCTGAACCAGAGGAAGGCTGTCAGAGAGGCCAAAAGTGCTGTTGCAACGATTTTGCTATTAAAAATATACCAAAAATGGTTTTTTTCTTTCCATTTACCATAAAGTTTTAAGATCTTTAGAAATGTGTTTGCTTTTCTGTATGTAAAGGTGAATTCTAAGGAAATCTGTGAAGAAATATCCTTTCCTTCAATTTTTAGATAAATGCTGATGTCAGCATTTTTGCGGAGATTCAGGTAATAAATTTGTGTCCTATATACACCAAATGGAGAAACCTCTTAAAAATCCCACCACCATATATGAAACTACACGTCATTTGAAGTCATTAGACATAACTTTACATCATTAAACGACACTAGACATAAATGTACATCATTGAACATTATTGGACACTGTTCATTATCAACAGACATCATAATCCATCACTAGACATCATTCACCATCACTAGACATCATTCACCATCACTAGACATCATTCACCATCACTAGACATCATTCACCATCACTACACATCATTCACCATCACTACACATCATTCACCATCACTACACATCATTCACCATCACTACACATCATTCACCATCACTACACATCATTCACCATCACTACACATCATTCACCATCACTACACATCATTCACCATCACTACACATCATTCACCATCACTACACATCATTCACCATCACTACACATCATTCACCATCACTAGATATCATTCACCATTGGGTTATTCCAGAAAAAGTACACCCCCTCCCCCCCCCCCCCCCGACGGATGGCAAACTGGAAATTCTCGCTGGAGGGGCGGTTGATGGCTCGGGAAATCCGGGCATGAGGGGGGTATCTGAAGCTAAAAATTCTTCCTCGGAGGTCTTTTTTAACTTCAACCTCGATCGATATATTTAGCCACTTAAAAAAAAAAACTTTGCAATGGGAAATCTTGTAGTCTTTCAGTTTATAGTGTTCTTGCCTCATATGCTTTAAGTTTACCTTCATAGGTCCTGTTAATCATGAAGAACCAGAACGATAAACGGATAACAACAGCTTTACAACTGGATAAAACACCGTCGAGTGAGCACGCAACGTCTGGAACATTTTTACAGTACCCAGGCCACCCGTGCCTGTGCTTTGTAATATCCCCAAAAATGCGAAGAAAAGACGATTAGGCTCGGAGTCAGTTGTACTTTTCTGTTTTATTCAAACAACCCAAGAACTCGTTTTGCTAGCTAACATGCAAATGCACAATTTGCGTATAATTTCTTTCTTACCTCTTATGATGTGTAACCATAAACTCGTGGATACGATATCGCCATGCAAAATAATTAGATCCACCAAAACAATTAGTTTTCTTGTAGAATCCAGGTTGTCCAAAATTATGCTCATGGTAAATGTTGCGATTTACCCCAATATTAAGGTCTTTAATTATTTCACATTGAAGATTCCTCGTCGAATCTACAAGAGTTTTAAGCAGTTTTATCTAGGCTACTTCCACTTTATTATCCATGCCTTACAATCGATATGGTAAAAGACAAGTTTATGGAAGCAAGAACACGGGCATTACGCATAAAAACTTGAATGCTTGAAAGAAAGGCAAGAGTTCCAGTTGACCTACAGACCCATTAAGGTAACAGATAAATTTAAAATTAGTCTAGTTCGAAAAGCTTTCTTAAATGTCACACTAACAGTCCTAAATGTTGAAATTTAACCCGTAAAATTCGCAATATTCGCCGAGCTTTTAAAATTGTAGTAAACAGGGATCTTTTGGATGAAATGTTACGTCTTTTCTATTGCCTGTTGTTTCCAGTTAGGGCCTTTAAAAAAAAAAATGGAAATCCTGGCGGGAGGGGGAGCCCTCGCGCTTGGAAATCCGGGCGGGAGGGGGGCTATAGCGGTCTGGGAAATCCAGTCAGAAGGGGGGGTCAAAAATGCTTGCCATCTGTCGGAGGGTGTGTATTTTTTCTGGAATAAACCATTACTGGACATCACTCGCCATCACTAGATGTAACTCACCATCGCTAAACATTATTCACCATCACTAGACATCACAATGTGTTTGTATTTTTAATTATTATATTTTTAGTCCAACGTCCCTCTGGATATCAGCCTCATCACTAAATGGCTAAATACAGCTTACCTTTACCTTTACTAAACGTAATTTACCATGACAAGACATCACTCACCATAACTAGACGTAATTCAACATCACTAGACACAATTCAACATCACAAGACATCATTCACCGTCACTAGACGTCATTCACCATCACTAGAGGTCATTCACCATCACTAGACATCATTCATCATCACTAGACGTCATTCACCATCACTAGCCGTCATTCACTGTCACTAGACATCATTCACTATTACTAGACGTAATTCAACATCACAAGACATCATTCATCATGACTAGACATCATTTACCATCACTAGACGTCATTCACAAACATCATTCACAATCAGTAGACATCATTCACCCTCACTAGACGTCATTTATTATCACTAGACATCGTTCACTCTCACTAGACATCGTTCACCATCACTAGACATCATTCACCATCACTAGACGTCATTCACTATTACTAGACGTAATTCACCATCACTAGACGTACTTCACCATCACTAGACATAATTCATCATCATTAGACATAATTCACCATCATTAGACATCATTTACCATCACTAGATGTAATTCACCATCACTAGATGTAATTCAGCACCACTATACAACATTCACGATCACTAGACATCATTCACCATCACTGCACATCATTCATCATCACTAGACATCGTTCACCATCACTAGACGTCATTCGCCATCACTAGACATAATTCACCATCATTAGACAATTCAACATCACTAGACATAATTCACCATCCCTACACATCATTCACCATCACTAGACGTAATTCAACACCACAAGACATCATTCACCAATACTAGACATCATTTACCATTACTAGACATTATTCACCATCGCTAGACACAATTCACCATCACTAGACCTAATTCACCATCACTAGACATCACTCACCATCACTACACATAATTCAGCATCACTAGTCATCATTCAACATCACAAAACATCATTCACCATCACTAGACATCATTCACTATCACTATACATGACTTACCATCACTAGACGTAATTCAGGATCTCTAGACATAATTCACCATCACTAGACAACATTCACGATCACTAGACGTAATTCACCATCACTAGACATCATTCACCATCACTGCACATCATTCATCATCACTAGACATCATTTTCTATCACTAGACATTGTTCACTGTCACTAGACATCGTTCACCATCACTGGACATCACCCACCATCACTAAACATAATTCACCATCACTAGACATCATTCACCATCACTAAATGTAATTCAGCATCACTAGACATAATTCACCATCTTAAGACGTCATTCACCATCACTAGACATCACTCACCATCACTTGACCTAATTCACCATCACTAGACATCACTCACCATTACTAAATGTAATTTAGCATCATTAGACTTAATTCACCATCATAGGAAGTCATTCACCATCACAAGACGTAATTCACCATCACTAGACATTATTCATCATCAGTACACATCATTCACCGTCATTACAAATCATTCACCATCACTAGACATAATTCACCATCACCACACAGCATTCACCATTACTAGACATAATTCACCATCACTAGACATGATTCACCATCACTAAATGTAATTCAGCATCATTAGACATAATTCACCATCTTAAGACGTCATTCACCATCACTAGACATCATTCACTATCACTAGACGTCATTCACCATCACTAGACATCACTCACCATCACTTGACCTAATTCACCATCACTAGACATCACTCACCATCACTTGTCCTAATTCACCATCATTAGACTTAATTCACCATCATAGGACGTCATTCACCATCACTAGACATTATTCATCATCAGTACACATCATTCACCGTCATTACAAATCATTCACAATCACTAGACATCGTTCACCATCACTAAACGTCATTTACCATCACTACACTTAATTCACCATTACTAGACATCATTCACCATCACTAGACACAATTCACCATCACTAGACACAATTCACCATCACTAGACACAATTCACCATCACTAGACATCGGTCACCATTACTAGACGTAATTCAGCATCACTAGTCATCATTCAACATCACAAAACATCATTTGCCATCACTAGACATCATTCACCATCACTTACCATTACTAGACGTAATTCAGGATCTCCAGACATAATTCACGATCACTAGACATCATTCACCATCACTAGACGTAATTCATGATCACTAGACATCATTCACCATCACTAGACATCATTCACCATCACTAGACGTCACTTATCATCACTAGACATTGTTCACTTTCACTAGACATCGTTCACCATCACTAGACATCATTTGCCATCACTAGACGTCATTCACTATTACTAGACGTAATTCACCATCACTAGACGCACTTCACCATCACTAGACATAATTCATCATCATTAAACAAAATTTACCATCACTAGACGTCATTCACCATCACTAGATGTAATTCACCATCACTAGACATAATTCAGCATCACTAGTCATCATTCAACATCCTTCAACATCATTCACCATCACTAGACATCATTCACCATCGCTAGACATCATTCACCATCACTATGCATGACTTACCATCACTAGACGTAATTCAGGATCTCTAGACATAATTCACCATCACTAGACAACTTCAAGATCACTAGACGTAATTCACGATCACTAGACATCATTCACGATCACTGCACATCATTCACCATCACTGCACATCATTCATCATCGCTGGACATCATTCACTATCACTAGACATTGTTCACTGTCACTAGACATCGTTCACAATCACTAGACGTCATTCACCATCACTAGACATAATTTACCATCATTGGACACAATTGTAGATTGTGCTAAGCTACAACGTAGCTGAAGTACAATCAGAATTCTGTTATTGTTGCACGAAGAATTCACTAATTGGTCTTGGCCTCAAGTATATAGAAATACCAAAGTCATTAAAAGTGAAAAATATGCAGCGCGAAAAACGTTTCCTTAGAAGGTCATGCATACCATATATGGTCCAAGCAACCCCATAAGCCTAGGCGCCAGTACTGAGCTGGCAGCCATTGAACTTTGCCACAACAAAATAATAGACTAAGGAATCTAGTAACTAAGCATCTTTATTGACACAAAACTTTCATAATGACATAATGCGACAATGATCTTGGAACCAGTAGACAAAATGAATCCAATCTGCAAAGAAATAAAAGGACAATGTTGGCATGGTTGTCATGTAAATAGGGAGGGTGGGAGGGAATTAGTGAATTCTTTGTGCAACAATAATAGAATTCTGATTGTACTTCAGCTATAAAGGTGAAAGTGAAGAATGATCGTCGCAGTTAATTTTCCAATTTTAAGCAACTGGAAAGAAGAAGCCTGAAAAAAATCAGGGCTTCAACGGGATTCGAACCCGTGACCTCCGCGATACCGGTGCGATGCTCTACCAACTGAGCTACGAAGCCACACATTGGGAGCAAGGTCAAGATATGAACTCAATTAATTGACCTCGCTCCCAATGTGTGGCTTCGTAGCTCAGTTGGTAGAGCATCGCACCGGTATCGCGGAGGTCACGGGTTCGAATCCCGTTGAAGCCCTGATTTTTTTCAGGCTTCTTCTTTCCAGTTGCTTAAAATTGGAAAATTAGCTGCGACGATCATTCTTCACTTTCACCTATAACTGCAGTTCATATATGAAATATTTCATATAAACTTTACATCATTGTACTTCAGCTATGTTGTAGCCTAGCACAATCTACAATTCTATAGCATGTTGCACTCAGAATTCACTAATTGGTCTCATTTAAAGCAACTGACCTAAGAAATGACTGCTGTGCCAAAAGAAACAGAGTGGCGCAGGCGGTAATAAAAGCGATTAAACGTCGTCTCTCTTGACCAATCGGCTGCAGTCAGGATATCTTTCATTGATACACCACTCTGTCTTGCTGCAGAGGAAGAGGTGCTTCTTGTTGAGTGAGCTTTAAAAACACTAATGTCTATCCCAGCATCCTGTAGAGTCAGCTTTAGCCATCTACCTATGGATGTTGAAGAAACGGGAGAATAAGGTCTTTGAGTGGCTAGAAACAAGGGCTGACTATCACCACTTTGGTTTCGGTGATTTTCTGTCTTCTTAATGTATTCCCTGAGACAGGCAACTGGGCACAACTGAACATTGCCTTTAAGAGCTGGGAAAAAGAAGATGACATCTTTTCCCGGGACTCTGGTCTTAGTTAACCCTGGAATCTTGAACTCCACGCCCTCTGGTAGATACTGCATGAATGTCAAATCTAAGGCATGCAAATCAGATTGTCGCTTGGCACTTGGCACTAGAGCAAGTAACATTGCACACTTCCTTGAGAGGCATTTGATATCTAAGTTGCTGTTATCTGGCCACTTCTCAAAAAGATTAGTAACCAGAGAAACCTCCCAAGTGCCAGAGTAACGGGGTTTAGGTGGTCTCTTATTGAATACCCCCCTCATAAAGCTACACACAATTTTGTGTTGACCCAAGGGAGATCCATCCAAGGGTGGAACTGTGGAGCTAATAGCTGATCTATACGTGTTAATTGTAGAGTATTGTTTACCTTGCTCAAACAACTCTGTGAGAAAGTGAACTAAATCACTTACAGCTGGACAAAAGGGATCAATCTGTCGTTGGCGACTCCAGCCACACCACTCAGCCCAACAGGACTTGTACTGAGCATTTGTTGATCTACGTTGGGCAGAGAGGAGAATACCTGTAGCTTCTTTTGATATGCCCTCTGAAGAGAGGTGTTCCCTGAGAGTCTCCAACCTGCTAGAGGCAGGGAGTTGTTGACGATCATTGGATGTCTGTTCCCCAGTGGGTCTAACAGCAGGTCGTTGTGGGCTGGAAGCAAAACTGGATTGTCTGTTAGCAACTGTAGAAGGTGGGGGTACCATGCCTGCGCTGGCCACACTGGGCATATGATCAACAAAGTTGCTCCTTCGAGGCTTATCTTCCTCAGACATTTGCTGATCAAGTTGAAAGGAGGGAAGGCATGAGCATTCTCTTCCCTCCAAGGCTGAACCAGGGCATCGTACTGCTCTGCTAGGGATCTGGCAGATAACTGTAGAATCTCTCCAACTGTGTGTTGTTCCTGTTGGCAAAAAGGTCTACAGTAAAGGGACCGAAACTGCGATTCAGAACCTTGAACACTTCTGAATCGAGCTTCCAGTCCGCTGCATCTGGTTTTGCTCGAGACTCTGCATCTGCTATGACATTCAGTCGACCTGGAATGTGCTCCGCTCGAAGAGTGATCTTCCTCGCGAGGCAGCACTCCCATAGGGAACGAGCATGTTTATCTAACACACCCTGCTTGGCTCCCCCCATTTTGTTTACATAAGCTATAGCCGATGTATTGTCCATTTGTATCAGGACATGGGCATTGCTCAAGGATTTGGTGAAGGCCTTGATTGCATAGGTGGCTGCAAGCAGCTCCAAGCAATTTATGTGAAGTGAGGATTCGTGAAGAGACCAGGTTCCCCTTGTCTCAATCCTGTTGCACACAGCCCCCCAGGCTGACCCTGAAGCATCCGACTGGATTAGCAGGTCTGGAAGGAGAGGCTTCACTGGTCTGGAGTTGGTTGTGGCCAGGTTGGTTACCCACCATTTCAGGTCTAACAGAGCTTCTATGTCTAGAATTACCTTCTGATGGAGGGGGACTCCCCGGTGGTCTAAGGAGCTCTTCTGGTGTTGAAGTGCCCTGTAATGGAGTGGAGCCTGGAAAATTGCTGCCTTTGCTGCTATCATTTTGCCAATTAAGCATGCTAGATCTGACTGTGAGGCAGTCCTGGAATTTAGAAGTCTTCTGCAGTTGTTCCGGAGGTTCAGGACTTTGCTTTCCGGGAGGGAAAAGCTCATGTGAATGGAGCTGACCAGAACACCTAAGAATTCCATTTCCTGTGAAGGGAATAGAATAGATTTCTCCATATTCACAAGGACCCCCAGATTTTCCAACAGGTGGAGCATTAGTGATACATCTCTCATAGCTCCCTCCCTCTGAGAATTTAGGATTAGCATGTCGTCTAGGTAAATACATATCCTTAGACCCAGTCTCCTGACATAAACTATCAGGGGCTTCAGCACTTTTGTGAAGACCCGAGGTGCTTAAGTGAGACCGAAGGGTAGGCATTTGAACTGGTAAGTTACATTCTTGAACTGAAAGCAAAGTAGCTTTTGGTGTGCCGGGTGGATGGGAACCGCAAAATATGCGTCCCTGAGGTTGATTTTGCACATGAAGTCGAGAGGACGAAGACTGTCCGCAACCACCTTCAAGTCCTCCATCTTGAAATGTTGGTGGCGCACAAATGAGTTTAGTGTGGACAAGTTTATCACTGGGCGTTGCCCTCCCCCTTTCTTCTCCACTAGGAAAAGGTTGCTGTAAAAGAGATTGCAGTGGTAGGGAACTTGCTGTATGGCTGTCTTGTCTAAGAGGCTGGCAATCTCGTCCTCTACCAGGGCAAGCTGACTGGCATTCAAAGGATGTGGGGAAGGAAGCCTTGACTGCCTGGGAACCCCTGTAAGTTCTAGTTTGTAACCCTTCACAGTGTTGAGGGTCCACTGGTCTGATGTTAAGAGTTCCCAGTACTGGAGGAAATACTTTAGCCTCCCTGCCCTCGGGATATTCTCTAAGTTGAGGTAGACAAAGGGAAGCGGGGAAAGTGAATGAGTATGAGGAAGGCTTACCTTTGTTTCCCCTGCATGTAGTTTCTGTTGGGAGCTTGTGAGGGCTGCTTGTTGGACTTCTGTTTGGACGCAAGCCTTTGGTCCACCCCTCCCAGGTAAGGCTTCCCTTGGGAGGGGGCCCTCCGAAAAGGCCGGTTGTTATTGTAAGGCCTCTTCCTATTAAAGCTTTCACTGCTTTGGTTTCCAGAAGGCGAATGGGCTTGGTGAGAGGAGTGGTCATTCTGCCCATGGGTGTTTGATGAATTATTGCCTCTAGAAGATTTCTCTTTGAACTGGTTTTGCTTGCTTTGAGGCTGGATGGCTTTAGAGACTTTTTCAGCCAGTCCACCAACAAAGTTAAGTTCCTTGGCTTTAGATTCACCAAACAGGAACTTCTGCATAGAATCAGAGTGCTTACCGAGCTCAGTTATGTCAGTGATATGTGTGGACTTAACAATATCCTAACATCTATGTTTGTTAACAGTAGCCACAGCATGTCCCAGCAAGCGAAGGCTTCTGGGAACCAGGTTGATTGCCTCACCGACCTGTACAGCCTGTGGGTCCCTTTTCAAATGCTGGAGAAGGATGCAAAGTGGACCAGCTGCATCCATATAATTTCTCTCCGTCACTTGGAGATCCTGCTCCCAGCGAAGATTAGCTAGAGACTGCTTACCTTGAATAAGGACAAGCCATTTATCAAGCTCTGAAACATGGAGAGCAGGAACGTCGGGCTTAGGAAATTGTTTGACGAGTTCGTTATGAGCCTTGTCCTCCATGCACGATCGGAAATAAATATCAATGATTTCCTTGAGTTCTTTATCGATATTCCACATACAATATCGAGTATTTGTTGAGCCAGAAGGCGGAGGAATTTCATCAACTACTGTCACTTTAGAAGCGTGTTTCTTCGCTTCGTCTTTTGCCGCCAATAAGGCTGAGGCAAAGGGATCGGCAGAACCGCCTTCGGAGACCTTAGCGACTTTGCTCAAAGGTTCCATATCCCTGACAGTAAGGCAGCTAGGAGCTGCAACGCTGAGCAGGCTTGCTGCGTAGGATCTCTTTCGGCCGGTTTGCTGTTGGTTTGAACTAGGCGGGAAACCGTTCAACGACAAACAGGTTTCTTGCAAGGCCGACTGATCCTGAGAGGGGCCGGTTAGTTTGCCCTCCTCCAGCGTAGAATCGCCATTAAACGATCCCCTTGGGGATGCAGGCGACTTGTCACCATTTTCCGAGCCCGTAGACCCGTGATGAGACACATTTTCATCATCCATAATGGCTAAAAACATCCACTTGCAAAGTGAAAATGGCCGCCGGCTCGGTACTGGCGCCTAGGCTTATGGGGTTGCTTGGACCATATATGGTATGCATGACCTTTTAAGGAAACTTTTTTCGCGCTGCATATTTTTCGCTTTTAATGACTTTGGTATTTCTATATATTTGAGACCAAGACCAATTAGTGAATTCTGAGTGCAACATGCTATAGAATTCACCATCACTAGACATAATTAACCATCATTAGACATAATTCACTATCACTAGACATCATTCACCATCACTAGATGTAATTCACCATCACTAGACGTAATTCACCAACACTAGACATAATTCACTGTCACTAAACATAATTCGCCATCACTAGACGTCATTCACAATCACCACACATCATTTACCATCACTAGACAATTCCTCATCACTAGACGTTATCACTAGACGTCATTCAACATCACTAGACATACAGTACTTTACAATCACTGGGCATCATTAAACATCAGTAGAGATCATTCACAATTACTAGACGTTATTTACCATCACTAGACATTATTTACCATTACTAGATGTCATTCAACATCAATGGACGTCCTTCACCATCACGAAAAGTCTTTCACAATCACTAAACGGCATTCACCATCACAAAAGACGTCATTTATCCTCACAAGACATCATTCGTGATCACCATCACTAGACATCATGCACTGTCACTAGACGTCATACAGCATCACTAGACATCATTCACCGTCACAAGACATCATGTACCGTTACTAGACGTCGTTCACCAAATTCAAAATGTAAAATCCTCATAGCCGCCTTCTTTTCAGAATATGAACACTCCTAAGGTAAATAATACTCTTGCCGGTTTTCTCGCCATCATCAACATCATCTGGCATTTGGCGTGCCTGCGCTGTTTATTGATAATTCTAAATCTCGCATTTTTTTCAGGGCAAAAAAGGAATGCCTACTCATTAATAAGAAGAGTGGTGCTTGTACTATTGAAGGAATGCTAGCGCTCTTTGAACAGTAAAACAAAACACTATGAGAGAGTGTGTACAGGTGATCTGCATAATTTTATAATAGGAATTTAGGGATGAAGCGTTTGGTAATAATATTGGGTCTGTGTCTTGTGTATCAAGCATGAAAGGGATTTTATTTAAATTGATTGAAAAGCATTGGAGAAAGGATGCAGCCTTGTCTGACACCCTGATTACCGTAATCAAGGAATTTACTTCTTTGGAAACCATGTTTAATGGATCATTCTGTTTTGGAATAGAGAGTGTTAATCAGGTGATAACATGTTCCTCCAATTTTGTATCTGAGTAATTTGCAAAGTAAACCGTCATGCCATACTGAATCCAAGACCTTTTTAAAATCTATGAAACAGGTATAAAGTTTGCCTTTGGTTGTATGAGTGACGTATTTATCAATTAGAGTTCTAAAGGTGAAGATATGGTCGGTTGTGCGATGGTTAAACACAAAGCCAATTCGAGCTTTAATTTGTGTAGGATATTGTGGTCCCCTACAAAATTTTTCAGTCGGTTATTGAGGACGGCACCAAAAAGTTTTCCTAGGAAGCTATTTAAGCATATGCAGCGATAATTTGCTGGTCTTGTTTGTATCCAGATTTGAATATGGGAGTTATTACACCCTCGCACCAACTTTGTGGAAAGTACCCAGTGGTGAGGATATAGTTATACAGTTTGCGGATTGCAGACGTGAAGTGAGGCCAAGAGCCGGTTTTGAGCATTTCATTTCGTTTTCTGTCAGGACCCAGGAGCTTTTCCAGATTTTAAAAGTTTTATTGTAGTTTCAATTTCATCGAGAGAAACAGGGACCATCATCTAGATAGTTTTGATCATCTTTCTGTTGTTCTAAGGCTGATTTGTCATTTAGAACAGACAGGTGGAATTTGGATAATATTGACGGTTTTGGTTTTGAATGCAACTTTTCAAAATGATCATATAGTTTGTTAATGCGTGCTTCCAGCATACCGTTTGAAACACTTTTATCAGTTTCATTGAGTGATTTCAAATAGCTCCAAAATTCATGGTTTCCTTTGTGTTTAATTAGGTCATCGATTTTTGAGTTAAGTAGGTTGGTTTTCTTGAATTTCATAAGTTTTTTAAAGTTTTTGTGCACCTTATGGTAATCCTGCCTAAGAGTTTCATCATAAGGATTTCTATGTTTTTTATTAGATGGCTTAGTCAAAGTCTTCCTCAGTTGGAAACGTTCTTGGTCAAACCATTTCTTCGAGTGTTGTTTTTTATGAGCCTTCTTTTGACAGTTTAATTTGAGAGAACGTAAAGATATTTTGCATTCCACCATTTCAGTTGCATTGGAAACTGAGGCGAGCTTCAAATTTTAATGAAAGATCGTGGTGAGATTGGTCATTAGATAAAGTTTGGTGGTTTTATTTACGTTGAACAGAGACCAAGTCATGGACTTTGAAACATGATTCGACATCCATACGAACATCTCCAATTTTGAGACAGCATTACAACAAAAATATTTTATTGCTGGTCATCCAGTCATGCAAATCTAAGATCATGAATGATGACGATGATGATGGTGAATGATGGTGTTGTGAATTAATTTCACCTGATTCACCCGTGCGAATGAACTGTAGCAGTATTGCACAGGCGCCTTCGCGATTATGTTAATTTTGTTTGTTGTAAAAGATTTCGTATTCATATTTTTCAAGCATATGGTTTGTTAATTGTCAAGGAATAAACCATCTGAAGTTATCTCAGTTGGAGTCGTTGGAACATCTAGAGACATTGGTGCCGGGACCAGGATTCTGCCAAGGAGCTGTAGAAAATGGGCGAAGATTTGAAGTAAGTAATTAGCGTCAGAGGGGCATACTGTGGACATTGCACAAGAGCAGTAAAGTGGCAAATGAAATTATGGAGTCGTATTCGCCTAACTTGGACGCACTTGAAAACATGTTTGAAGGACTCTGCAGCAGAATGGAACAACTCTCGCTACAGAATCAGAGGACTGAGCTCACTGTCCCAGAAGATAAAATTGAAGAGGAAATTTCGCAAACACTCGAATACACCGATGATTTGATGGGACAAAAGAACAAGATTGCAAAATTCCTTCGCGATGGGAAAGCTCAAGTTAAACATGAACAGGAAGAAAACAAGACCGCAAAACTGGCCCCTTAACAACTCAAGAACTATCAATCGCCTCCACGTGAAATACAGCAGCTCTCTTAGAAAGACAGCAAGCTATCTCTCCCACTTGTCTATCGGCTGCTCTTATATCTTGATAACAATGCTGTTCTTTGTTTCCGAGGAAGATTAGAGAGTGCACCCCTTGATGATCAGTCCAAATTTCCAATACTGCTTCCCAGAAATGAGCATTTCACGAAGTTAGTTGCTCTAGCTGCACACATATGAGTACTTCACAGTGAGGTCAAGGAAACACTCACGCAACTCAGACAGAAGTACTGGGTACCTCTTAAACGTCAGTTCGTTAGAAGCCTCATACGCAAATGTGCAACCTGTTGAAAGACCAATGGACCTCCATATCAACCTGTAAGTTCTCCGCCATTGCCTCCATCGAGAGTGTCAGAAAATCAAGTATTTAGTACAACTGGTGTGGGTTATGTTGGCCCTTTGTACATCAAGGGCTCCACTGGAGCAAAAAGTCCCACGAAGGTCTTTATTGTCTTATTCACATGCACAGTAGTTCAAGCCATCCATTTAGAAGTTGTGGAGGATCTATGATCAGAGTCTTTCATTCGAGCCTTCAGGAGATTTGTGAGCAAACAGGGAGTTCCAGAAAGACTTATTTCAGACAACACGAAAAACTTCAAGGACTGTAGCAAGAGGATCACTTCCTTATGTAGTCGGATTCTGGAGGCAGAGAAAACGCAAAGATACTTGGCAAGTCATGGAATAACATGGTAGTTTATCATCGAAAGAGAACCCTGGCGGGGAGGGTTTTACAAGAAACTTGTTGGCTCGGTGAAGAGGTGCCTCAAAAAGTACCTTGGCAAGACTTTACTCTTGCTCCTGACATAGTTACTATGGTAACTGAAGAAGAAGCAGTGCTGAACAATCGACCGCTGACTTACTTGTACCCGGACATTGAAGATAATCCGCCTTTAACACCAGCACATTTCCTGTGTGGCCACAAACTTACCACTCTACCCAATTTAGTTCAGGACAAAGAAGATGTTGACCCTTTGTTCATTCCTCTATCTGTGCAAGCCCCATGGTCCAGAAAACAAGAACTTTCAAGGAGAATTATGCACTATGAATCGCTAATGACAACGTTTTGGACGCGATAGAGAAGAGAGTATTTGCTGAACCTGAGCGAATTTCAACGCCAGCCACTCAAAGGACCCTTGGCAAGGAATGACAGTTCTGTCAAGATCAGTCATGTTGTTCTAGTCCATGAGCATCTTCCAAGAAGTTGGTAAAGGTTGGCTCTTGTGGAGAAACTTATCAAAGGAAGAGATGGCTGGTGTTGTACTGCTCAAGTTAAACTCGCCAATAGAAACCAGATTCACCGTCCTTTGCAGTTGCTTTTTCCGCTAGAAGTGCAAGACACAGTGTCTGATCATAAAGAGATGAAATCCGAAGATATCATGTCAACTAGCGATCCAGCAGACCCTCAACAACCCCCTAAAAGCAAGGCTGACATTGAAGTAAGACAAAAAATTCACATGTGGACTCAATGATATTTTCGACTTAAATCAGTTACTTAACTAAAATAAGGATTTCTTACTATTGTTTTGGGGGGGGGGGGAGGATGTTGTGAATTAAGGACAGTGCCTACTTTTGTTAGTGCACATACTTTCTGCGCAGCAGGCAAGGCATGGTTTAAGTGCCACGTGCGTGCTAAGGTTGGCATTGACGCAATCAACTACGCTACCAAGTACATGACTAAAAGAAAGCAAAATTTTCCTACTGTGACCAAATCAAGTTTAATGAACCCGTACTTAAACCAGGAAGACCAAAATAGCAGCATATCGCTAACCACTAACTGTTAACTTCATCCAACTGAAAAACTAGCTGTTTTCTGTGGAAAATTATACTGAAATCCAACATGTACCTGCAGATGGTGTAGTGCACGTGCAAAACAAGTGCAAAATATGCAAATGTTTTACTTACCAGGGAGATAACAGGAAAAATTTAACAGGCACCGTAAAAGTTTTCAAAAAAGATCAATAACTTTAAAAAACGCGTGGTTACCCCCACATTTTATGTTATGAAATGGAAGTGGCAAGCTTATTCAACACATGATTAGTTTCTGGTTGTGAGCCAAAGGTATTTAGAAGACTATCAGAGACGCTAAAAGTGCTGTTGCAACAATTTTGCTATTAAGAACATACAAAAAATGGTTTTCATGCTACCATTTACCATGCAGTTTTAAGATCTTTATGAGTGTGTTAACTTTTCTGTTAGTAAAGGCGAATTCATGGAAATCTGTGAAGAAATATCCTTTCCTTCTTTTTTCAGAAAATGCTGCTGTCAGCACTTTTTTGACATTCAAGGCTAATTGTCTTGAAAAAATGCGTGGGTGCCCCAATTTTTCTTTCTGGATTCCAATAGCCCTTGCAAAGGTCTACATTTTCCACGTGGTCCTTACCTGGTGTAAAAACCTGTCTATTTAGTAGGCACCGTCCTTAATTTTGCCTGATTCGCCCGTGCAAATGAACTCTAGCAGTAGCACACAGGTGCCTTCGTGACTATGTTAATTTTGTTTGTTACAGTGGAACCTCGATTTAACGAACCTCTATTTAACGAAGTCCTCGATATAACGAACGATTTTCTTCAGCCCGGCCAAAATTACAGTAAAATGTATGGAGCAAAACTTCGATATAACGAACCTCGATATAACGAAATCCTCGTTATAACGAACACAATCCAGACGCCCAAACATAAAATATACCTCGATATAACGAATAAATGTCAACATGTGACGAAAGATGAATGCAAAACAAACTAACAAGGATGACATTTCTTTAATCCTGTAACACGAGGGCAACAGCCCATTACAGCTGTTTACATAATTTCATACAAACATATAAAAGCATCTACATTTCGACTTTATCCTCTTTGTCTTTTATGAGTTCTATTAACTTCTTTATCTTTGATGGCTTCTTGTGGCAAAAGGAATAAATTGCTGGAATTTCGAGGCCAATGCCCTTATTTCTTCGTTTACCAGCCACTTCCACTGATATTTGCCCTCCGTGCTTTAAAAATAAATGGAAGACACGTGGAAGTGTCAATGGCACATGGCCCACGGTCTGAAGCGTCCCTTCTGTCCCTTCCTGGTCTTGAACCCGTTTAACGGCAACAGCATGGGTGTCGTGTGGGTTGTCAGGCTCGTGCTGCAGAAAATATAGATGTAAAATCACTCAGTTTGCTCATAACCTGTCAAAACTACAAACGATTCCTTTTAAGGGCTTACATCACAATCCAGAACTTCACCAACAGCTGCATCCCAGATATCTTTATACGCATGGTAGCCTCGAATACAAGATCGAAAAGAATATGTTGTGTTGCTCATTGCTGTCTGTTTTAAAACTCAACAAGTCGCTTCACCGTTTCGTTACCTGTCGCTAGTTTCACGGTGAATAGCGAGAGACCTTCAATTTCCTGTGAAAGTTGACATGATACCCTGTTGAGCAATCAAAAGGTGTTCGATTCCAAAAATTCCAGCACGTCCTGCAATACCTCGCCGTATTTTGTGCCTTTATATCTCTGTTTAATATATTGTCCTATGGCAAGCCTAGAGAGTGCAGCAGAAGCGTAACAGTTCCCGTTCCTAGTGCTTCCACATCGCGGTCGCAGTCCAAAAAAAAAGAGACCAAGAAGAGAAGGGTGCTGACATTGGAAGAGAAATATAAACTGGTTAAAGCAATCAAGGATGGGGAGAAAAACACTGTCGCTGCAAAGCGTTTTGATCCTCCTTTGTCTCAGTCTATAATCTCGATCGACCATTATGAAGAAAAAGGATGAGATTATTAGTGCCTATGAAGGAGGATTCTTCACAGACAAACGAAAGAAGATGAAGCAGGCGACTTTTCCAGATCTTGACAAAGCACTGTCTGAATGGTTTCGGAAGGTTCGAGGTATGAACATCCCAGTTAGTGTAACGCTGCTGCAAGAAAAAGCCCTGTACTTTGCACAACAGTTAGGGTATGAGAACTTCAAGGCAAGTAATGGCTTTCTAGAAAAATTCAAGGAAAGACAGGGAATTACAGGCCAAGCTGTATGTGGTGAAGAGAAAAGCGTAGATCCTGATATTGTCGAAAATTGGAGCGAGCGTCTCCCGGATATTTGCCGCAGCTATAGCATGAAGGATCGTTTCAATGCTGACGAAGCAGGATTTATGTGGAAAGCTACCCCTACTCAAACGCTTAACCTGAGAGGAGAAAAGTGCACCGGTGGTAAGAGAAGTAAAGATCGCGTGACAGTCCTTGTGGCCTGCAACCAGGATGGCACAGAGAAGCTACCCCTACTTGTGATAGGGAAATATGCCAGACCCAGGTGTTTTAGGAACAGTAACATGAACTTGCTCCCCGTGACCTATGAGTCTCAAAGAAAAGCCTGGATGGACAGCGTTTTGTTTGAAACATGGGTCCGTCAAATTGACCGACGAATGAGAGTAGCAAACCGCCATATTCTGTTATTTTTAGATAACTGTACTTCACATGTTATTGTCAATGGCCTGACAAACACAAAGCTCATCTTCTTTCCACCTAACTGCACAAGCAAGCTTCAACCGGCAGACCAAGGCATAATCCAGAACCTTAAGGTAAATTATCGCAAGACAATGATCAGGCGGATGTTACAGTGTTTAGATGACAATAAACCTGTCAAAGAAATCGACCTCAAGGATGCTGTCTTTATGATGGCCAAAGCCTGGGACAATGTAAGCACCACGACAATCAAAAACTGCTGGAAAAAAGCAGGATTCCCAGGTGAAGTAGCGGAGCCCTCACACGATCCTTTTGAGTCAGACGAGGAAGACGAAGATACCAATGAAACTGGTGTCGGTCTATGGAGAAACATTACCCACCATTTTCCCTCTCTTGCAGAGATATCATTCAGTCACTTTGTATCCCTTGATAACAATGTTGTAACCGAAAGCCAACCGACGGAGGAAGATGAAACAGGGGAAGCCCTGAAGGCAGTCCAAAACGTGGAATCGATGAGTCATGAGGAAGAAGAAGATGAAGGAGATTCAGATGCAGACATCTCTATAGTGGAGCCAAAACTACTTAGTCTGGTCGAAGCTAGCGAGGCTGTGACAGGGCTTCGCAATTTGATTTTGTCATTCGACAAGACAAGTGCAAAAGAAAAGGAATTTCTGCGCTCCCTTTCTTCTATGGAAGATACATTCCTACGAATGGCAACAAAACCACAGAGACAATCTTCACTAAAAGAATTTTTTGATTAAGAGTCCTAATTGGACTAGAACAGTGTTAAAATTGTTACCGTTTTGTTTAATACCATGTTCATTTTTCTTAAACGGAGGACGCATTTTTTACTGATGGCAAAAAACCTCCATTGGAAGTAATCTTTTATTAGCGTCTCAATATAGATGTGTATTTATGTTTTTTTTATATGTAGTTTTAAGCAGTTTTGTTTGCGTGTGCAATTTCTAAGTGCCGTAGCTATGTACATATCTGTACAGTACATAGCTACATAGACATTAAAGAAAGAGTGCTTATTAGTAATTGTTCAGATCCAGAAATACTGGGTAGTGCTACGTAACACCGATGAAAATTAATTATTAACTAACCTCGATATAACGAACATTTTGGTTGTTTTTCCGAAAATTCGTTAAATCGAGGTTTTCGATTTAACGAACCCTCGATATAACGAACAAATTTCCCCAGTCCCTTGGCACTTCGTTAAATCGAGGTTCCACTGTATAAAAGATTTCGTATTCATATTTTTTAAGCATATGGTTTGTAAATAGTCAAGAAATAAACCCTCTCAACTTATTTCAGTTGGAGTCTTTGGAACTTCTTGAGAGATGGCAAATAGTGTCTAGGGATGATGTTCAGTGATGGTGAATTACGTCTAGTGATGGTAAATGATGTCTTAAGTGATGGAGAATTATGTCTAGTGATGGTGAATGACATCTACTGATGATGAATAATGTCTAGTAATGGAGAATGATGTCTAGTGATGGTGAATGACATCTAGTGATCATGAATGATGTCTACTGATAGTGAATTATGTACAGTGATGGTGAATGATGCCTAGTGATGACAATAATATCTAGTGCTGGTGAATGACGTCCAGTGATGATAAACTATGTCTAGTGATGGTGAATTATGTCTAGTAATGGTAAATGATGTCTAGTCGTGGTGAAAGATGTCTGGTGATGATAAATGATGTCTAGTGATGGTGAATGATGTCTATTGATGGTGAATGATGTCTAGTGATGGTGAATGATGTCTAGTGATGGTAAATGATATCTAGTGATGGTGAATGACGTCCAGTGATGGTGAATGATGTCTAGTGATGGTGAAAGATGTCTAGTGATGGTCAATGACATCTTGCAATGGTGAATGATATCTAGTGATCGTAAATAATGTCTAGTGATGGTGAATGACGTCTAATGACGGTGACTTATGTCTAGTGATAGTGAATGATGTCTAGTGATGGTAAATGATGTCTAGTGATAGTGAATGATGTCTAGTGATAGTGAATGATGTCTAGTGATGGTGAATGATGTCTTAAGTGATGGGAAATTATGTCTAGTGATTGTGAATGATGTCTAGTGATGATGAAAGATGTCTAGTGATGGTGAATGACTTCTAGTGATGGTGAATGACGTCTAGTCATGGTGAATTAGGTCTAATGATGCTTAGTTATGTCTAGTGATGGTGAATGACGTCTAGTGATGGTGAATGATGTCTAGTGATGTTGAATGATGTCTAGTGATGGTGAATGATGTTTAGTGATGCTGAATCACGTCTACTGATTGTGAATGATGTCTAGTGATGATGAGTGATGTCTAGTGATGGTGAAAGATGTCTAGTGATGGTAAATGATGTCTAGTGATGGTGAATGATGTCTAGTGATGCTAAATGATGTCTTGTGATGGTGAAAGACATCTAGTGATGGTGAATGATGTCTAGCGATAGTAAAATTAATGATGTCTAGTGATGGTGAATGATGTTTAGTGATGCTGAATCATGTCTACTGATTGTGAATGATGTCTAGTGATGATGAGTGATGTCTAGTGATGGTGAAAGATGTCTAGTGATGGTAAATGATGTCTAATGATGCTGAATTACGTCTAGTGATTGTGAATGATGTCTAGTGATGATGAGTGATGTCTAGTGATGGTGAAAGATGTCTAGCGATGGTGAATGATGTCTAGTGATGGTGAAAGATGTCTAGTGATGTTGTGTGATGTCTTGTGATGGTGAAAGATGTCTAGTGATGGTCAATGATGTCTAGTGATGGCGAATGATGTCTAGTGATGGTAAATGATGTCTTAAGTGATGGAGAATTATGTCTAGTGATGGTGAATGACATCTACTGATGATGAATAATGTCTAGTAATGGAGAATGATGTCTAGTGATGGTGAATGACATCTAGTGATCATGAATGATGTCTACTGATAGTGAATTATGTACAGTGATGGTGAATGATGCCTAGTGATGACAATAATATCTAGTGCTGGTGAATGACGTCCAGTGATGATAAACGATGTCTAGTGATGGTGAATTATGTCTAGTAATGGTAAATGATGTCTAGTCGTGGTGAAAGATGTCTGGTGATGATAAATGATGTCTAGTGATGGTGAATGATGTCTATTGATGGTGAATGATGTCTAGTGATGGTGAATGATGTCTAGTGATGGTAAATGATATCTAGTGATGGTGAATGACGTCCAGTGATGGTGAATGATGTCTAGTGATGGTGAAAGATGTCTAGTGATGGTCAATGACATCTTGCAATGGTGAATGATATCTAGTGATCGTAAATAATGTCTAGTGATGGTGAATGACGTCTAATGACGGTGACTTATGTCTAGTGATAGTGAATGATGTCTAGTGATGGTAAATGATGTCTAGTGATAGTGAATGATGTCTAGTGATAGTGAATGATGTCTAGTGATGGTGAATGATGTCTTAAGTGATGGGAAATTATGTCTAGTGATTGTGAATGATGTCTAGTGATGATGAAAGATGTCTAGTGATGGTGAATGACTTCTAGTGATGGTGAATGACGTCTAGTCATGGTGAATTAGGTCTAATGATGCTTAGTTATGTCTAGTGATGGTGAATGACGTCTAGTGATGGTGAATGATGTCTAGTGATGTTGAATGATGTCTAGTGATGGTGAATGATGTTTAGTGATGCTGAATCACGTCTACTGATTGTGAATGATGTCTAGTGATGATGAGTGATGTCTAGTGATGGTGAAAGATGTCTAGTGATGGTAAATGATGTCTAGTGATGGTGAATGATGTCTAGTGATGCTAAATGATGTCTTGTGATGGTGAAAGACATCTAGTGATGGTGAATGATGTCTAGCGATAGTAAAATTAATGATGTCTAGTGATGGTGAATGATGTTTAGTGATGCTGAATCATGTCTACTGATTGTGAATGATGTCTAGTGATGATGAGTGATGTCTAGTGATGGTGAAAGATGTCTAGTGATGGTAAATGATGTCTAATGATGCTGAATTACGTCTAGTGATTGTGAATGATGTCTAGTGATGATGAGTGATGTCTAGTGATGGTGAAAGATGTCTAGCGATGGTGAATGATGTCTAGTGATGGTGAAAGATGTCTAGTGATGTTGTGTGATGTCTTGTGATGGTGAAAGATGTCTAGTGATGGTCAATGATGTCTAGTGATGGCGAATGATGTCTAGTGATGGTAAATGATGTCTAGTCATGGTGAATCATGTCTAGTGATGGTGAATGATGTCTAGTCATGGTGAAAGATTTCTAGTGATGGTCAATGATGTCTAGTGATGGCGAAAGATGTCTAGTGATGGTAATGATGTCTATTGATGGTCAAAATATGATTATGTTCAACTTTTTAGTGTTGACTTTGAGCTTCCATTGCTGAGCGTGTTGATGAATTACATTGAGCGATTGTTGCAGCTCTTCCGGAGAAGGACTGATTACTAATAAATCATCTGCATACATTAAGCAGTTTATAGAGCGATTCCCTAACATCACACCTGGAGATTTGTTCTGTTTAAAATATTGCGGTAGATCATTCATAAATAACGAAAATAAAACTGGACTTAGGCCATCACCTTGTCTTATCCCTTTGTTACATGAAAAAAGTTCGGTAAGCGTGTTTTGATTAATTTTAACACAACTCCTAATTGATGAATACATGGACTTAACAACATTCAAGAATTTTCCTTGAATTCCATATTTGTGTAATTTATGAATCATACCGGATTGCCATACGCTATCGAAGGCTTTGTCGTAGTCAATGAAACCAACATAAAGTTTCTTGTGATGTTTGGTGTATTTATGGAGTAATTGCTGGAAAATGAATAAACTATCCGTGGTTCTAGTGTTTGGTCTAAATCCAAATTGTTCTGGATTTAGAACATTATGTTGCTCTATGAACTTATTCAATCTGTTTTGCAAAATTGATGTGAATAGTTTCCCTAAGCAGCTGGTTAAAGTAATTCCTCTATAATTGGCTGGAGATTTCTTATCGCCTTTTTGTTTGTATATTGGTTTTATAACACCAATGTTCCATTCAGTTGAAAGGTGCCGTTTTCAATGATGTCGTTGAACATTCTTTCTAGAGAAGGCATGAGATAATACCGCCCATGTTTGATCATTTCACTCAGGATGGTGTCCGTACCAGATGCTTTTTTATTTTTGAGTGTAGATATTTGATCATGAATTTCTTTTGCAGTGATAGGCGCGTCTAAAATTTCATCGGTCATAGTTGTTGTTTGGTCAGGATTGTTTGGAAATATGACGTTTGCGTTCGTTTCTTGAGATTCGTCATATAAAAGGTTTTGAAAATGTTTTATCCAATCTTCTGACGAAATATCGCAACTTTCTTCGACCGTCTCATTTTTACGAATTTTGTTTATTAGTTTCCAGAATTGGCCGCTTCGGTTGGAATTCAAATTGTTTATTTCATTTAAAAGTTGATTTTTATATGTTTTTTACATCTTTTTTACTAGCGTTTTGTATTTCTTTTTGAGGGTAAAGTATTCTTGTCGCAGTGATCGAGGAGCTGTGGGATTTATTTCCTTCGCCAGTCTCTGCAGCTCTTTCTTTAGTTGTCTGCAAGTATTATCGTACCATGGTTTGTGTTTCTTCGTACATTTTCGCGTTTTATGTGATGTCTCCAGGCTTAGTTTTGCAACTGATTTTAGTATTTGATTGAACTGTGAAATCTCATCATCTATTGAGCTGTGGTGTGCTGCATTAAAGGATTGAAGCCTGTCTTGAATATCAATACTCGATAATGCACTTATGAATTTGTCTTTGCATTCTGACTTCCAAAGAAACTTGGTGAAGCTGTTTTGTGGAAACGCCCCCTTTCTTCGAGTATTTTTTGAGGCGTTGTAGTTCATGATATCACGATTACTGGAGGCTAATTTGAGAATGATTGGACAGTGATCAGAATAAGGCGTCAAATGCTGTATTTGAAATCCTAGCACTGTGTTTTGAAGATCTTCACTGACTATTCGGTAATCAACAGTGCTTGCTCCATTGGATTGATATGATGTTAGCTTGCCGTCTACATCACCTGTAGCTCTACCGTTCAATATTCTCAATTTGTTTCCTATACATAATCGTAATACTTCGCCTCCTAGTTTGTTAATGGTATAATCTCCGTTGTTTCGTTTTGGCCAATTTTTATTGAGATTATATGCGTCATCATCTGGCAGGAAATTGCAACAATCATTTTCAATAAAGTCATTTAAAGTTCCAGTCCTAGCATTTAAATCACCAAGCAAAATGATTTTACCTTGTTTGGAATACTTGTGTCTTTCTTGTTCTAAAACGCTTAGGACGTCCTCACCTGCTTTTCGCTGAGACTGAAGTGGGGGTAAATAAACTGCCGCGAGATAAATGTCTGAATTTATACCAAAAAGCTGTCTTTTTAGGTGACACCAAATTATGTTTGGAGAGGCACTCTTTATATGAAAAACAAGGTCTGAATGTTTATTTTTTATCAAGACAGATACTCCGCCTTGACCTTGTTTACTTTTCGTGCTCCGTACGGTCGAGTGGACTATGGAATTCTGAAACATCAATGACTCATCTTTTGCCCATGTTTCTTGTAAGCAAATAATATTGAATTTTGATAGATTAGATTTAATTGATTTGATATTTAATTTTGTATTTAAAATGGTTTGATTGGTTGGTTTTAGCCTGGTTTTGAGTCCTTGAATATTCCATGAAATTATATTGAAAACATTATGTTGATTTAACCATGAAGAGTTCATTTGAAAGAAAGAAAATATATATATGAAGAAGCTAGTCATAAAAGGGGATAAGTGACGATTTTGGTTGCTTTTCTTTTTTCTTGCTCCAAATTAGCTGAATTTTTGCATGTGGTCTTCAATGTAATAGAAAAACGTGTTCCTGTATTTTTGCCGCTGGTTTTTGCTTCGCTTTATAAAGACGCCGCTAGGAAAACCGAGTGGTTTTTTGCATACGCAATATCCTGAAAACGAAGCAAAGTTTAGCGGAAAAACTACGGGACATTGCTAAACATACCTAAACAAAACTCTATGCGAAATTTGGAGCGTTTTCGACAAAGTTCACTTTTGATTAAAATACCTAACGCCCTTTTCCCACCGAGGCTGCAAATAAACGAAGCCGGGCCTTTGTTATGATAAACAGAGCCGATCCTTTGTTATAATAACCAAGCCAAGCCTTTGTTATAAGTCGAAGTCTCGCCTCGGTTTATCATAACAAAGGATCGGCCCGCCGCGACCGTAGGGACTTTGATCTCACTTAGAAAGCAGCAAAATGTCAATTTCACGCAACGTATAAGCTCAAAAATGTTAATTTTAGGTCAAAAAAGGTTTAAATGTTGATTTCACGTTAACGCGTGACGACAAGGAGGTTGATTTCACTTAGAAACCAGCAAAATGTCAATTTCACGCAACGCATAAGCTTAATGATGTTGATTTCAGGTCTAAATAGGTTAAAATGTTGATTTGACGTTAACGCGTGACGGCAAGGAGGTTGATTTCTCTTAGAAACCAGCAAAATGTCAATTCCACGCAACGTATAAGCTCAAAAATGTTGATTTTAGGTCAAAAAAGGTTTAAATGTTGATTTCACGTTAACGCGTGACGACAAGGAGGTTGATTTCACTTAGAAACCAGCAAAATGTCAATTTCACGCAACGCATAAGCTTAATGATGTTGATTTCAGGTCTAAATAGGTTAAAATGTTGATTTGACGTTAACGCGTGACGGCAAGGAGGTTGATTTCTCTTAGAAACCAGCAAAATGTCAATTCCACGCAACGTATAAGCTCAAAAATGTTGATTTTAGGTCAAAAAAGGTTTAAATGTTGATTTCACGTTAACGCGTGACGACAAGGAGGTTGATTTCACTTAGAAACCAGCAAAATGTCAGTTTTACGCAGCGCATAAGCTCAATGATGTTGATTTCAAGTCTAAATAGGTTAAAATGTTGATTTGACGTTAACGCGTGTCGGCAAGGATGTTGGTTTCACTTAGAAACCAGCAAAATGTCAATTTCACGCAGCGCATAAGCTCAATGATGTTGATTTCAGGTCTAAATAGGTTAAAATGTTGATTTCGCGTTAACGCGTGACGGCAAGGATGTTGGTTTCACTTAGAAACCAGCAAAATGTCAATTTCACGCAGCGCATAAGCTCAGTGATGTTGATTTCAGGTCTAAATAGGTTAAAATGTTGATTTCGCGTTAACGCGTGACGGCAAGGATGTTGGTTTCACTTAGAAACCAGCAAAATGTCAATTTCACGCAGCGCATAAGCTCAATGATGTTGATTTCAGGTCTAAATAGGTTAAAATGTTGATTTCGCGTTAACGCGTGACGGCAAGGATGTTGGTTTCACTTAGAAACCAGCAAAATGTCAATTTCACGCAGCGCATAAGCTCAATGATGTTGATTTCAGGTCTAAATAGGTTAAAATGTTGATTTCGCGTGAACGCGTGACGGCAAGGATGTTGGTTTCACTTAGAAACCAGCAAAATGTCAAATCACGCAGCGCATAAGCTCAATGATGTTGATTTCAAGTCTAAATAGGTTAAAATGTTGATTTGACGTTAACGCGTGACGGCAAGGATGTTGGTTTCACTTAGAAAAAAGCAAAATGGTAGGAGCCCATGATGGGCTCCTGAAAATGGTAATTTCACGCAACGTATAAGCTCAAAAATGCTGATTTCAGGTCAAAAAAAGGTGTAAATAAAAATAAAATGAAACAAATAAACATTTCAATAAGCACTTTTCCAAATACGGCAACGTCTTCAATGGCTAAAAAATCACGAGATAAAACATAGTTTTCGACAAACGCGATCGTAGCTTTATGTCACGCACCGCCATAACTTCCAAGTTGAAAATGCGCTGGTACCTCTTATGCCTGATGAGGATAACAACTTTGGTGGCTGTTTAGTTTTGGATTTAAGAATTTGATGACTCCACGTGAAAACGCTCTATAAATAGGACTGACAGATTAATAGATTAACCCTTCTGCGCAACGTACGGGTCTCCAAAACACTACAAATCATACCGATTTGAAATAAAATCAACGCAAACTGGATCACAGCTCTGTTACAATCGATCGCCACTTGCTGGCCATTATTATGTTTAAATCTAGTTACCAGTTCGAGAAACGTCCGCAGAACGTAATCGCAATGCATGCCGGGAAGGGTCTTTACACCTCGTGCGCGGGAAAACATGGCGGTCGATACAAGACAAATTTTATAAGTCTAAAACCAGTTCTCGCTTTCCAAACTTTGACGCTAGCAACGCTTGGCAAATGGGCCACAACTCACCAGAGGGTATTTTTCTTGGGCAAGAACTGCTCTTGGACTTTGCTACCTGGCTCGACCTGACTTCGAACGCCGATAACACGATTACGGTATATCAGCTGCCTTCGAAGTTTCAGAACACATTTTGATTCTTTAAAACGTGCTGATGACTTACGGGTTTATCCAGGCTTTATGATGCCTCTCAGCCACCAGGTAGGCATACAAGGTACTTTAAAACAATGCTTAAGATATTAGTTGACAGAGCTCTAATGCGGCACATCTCTTTTTTGTTTGATGGTATTTCGTTTGACGCTCGATCGATTCACGTGTTGTGTTCACGTCACAATAACCGGTGTAAACAATCCGTTCCCAGATTTCCGCTCTATATGCTGTGGGATTTGGTTTTGACTTCATACACTATAAACAGTCTGCCTGTTTGCTGTTCAACAAATAAACTCCTAAAGACATGGCTAGGAAAAGCCACGTTTTTTGCCTACGTTTTAACTCGAAAACAAAGCAAAAACCAGCGACAAAAATACAGAACCACGTTTTTCTATTACATTGAAGACCACATGCAAAAATTCAGCTAATTTGGAGCAAGAAAAACGAAAAGCAACCAAAATCGTCACATCCCCTTTTATGACTAGCTTCTTCATATGTATTTATACGATCAACAAAACCCGGAAAAAATAAATGTAAGCTTTGATAATACTAATAAGGAAATATAGTACTTACTGATTATCGGGGAAATATAAAACTAAATGTCTCACAAAAGTGTCTCAGTGTCATGATAAGGCTTACAGCTGCTTAACGTTTGCCAAGGCTTGTCAGCAGTAAGTTGATTAACTGTTGCGCTGGACTTGCGTTCCTCCACTGAATTTCGTCCTTTTCTGCGGTTCTGTTGGTTCCACAAGAATGGCTTTTCCTGAAAACGGCACTGTTTTGAGTGGTCTGAAGTGGTGTCGAATGAGTGTCCATTTTCTCTTGCCCATTTCTTCATAGAAGCAGCCAGATGTCCAAGGCCTTGTTTGTTGTAATGGATTCCGTCTCGTGTGAAGAAACCGGGGTCTTTCGCGTCTACCTCGAGGAATGCTGTATCCATCGACTTTATGTATTCATTAACTTCAGTTATTCTCGGACTGGGCGCATGGTGGTTGGGAGGAATTTCACAGAAGCATATTTTGGCGTTCGGAAATTTATCTGCAGACTTGATCTTTAAGGTGTTAAGTTTGGTTTTAATTTCAGCGGTTGTGTTATCTCTAATGTTTGTGCCTAAATGGTAGATGACGCATTTGACAGCTTCATTTGGTGTGGGCTCGTTGTTGATGTACGCAATGACTGAATCAAGTGTCGCGCCACTAAGAGATCCAATGCCCATAGCTAACCTTCCTCTATTTAGACCTCGAGTGTTTGAATCACAAAGACGATCGTATCTCCAACAGGCTTGACGTCTCTAAAAACTTTCTTTGTTTGTTCATTTTGGCCTGTAGTTTGAATATTTGCGTCTTCTTGTGGTGGCTGCGAATACTGTGATTTCCACTCTGGATTTTGAATATCACCTCAAGTTGCAAGCTCGCCTTCAAATAAATGTTCTTGTATAACGTTCGTTTCTTTTTCTAAATCCTTGACACGTTGCAGGATAGCTTCATTTTCCTTTAATAGCGTGCTGTTGTTTTGGCGAAGCTCGTCATTTTCGCTCTTGACTTTCTCGAGGTTTTCTTCCGATTCCCGAACAAGTGTATACACTTGCGCCATGTCCTCTGTCATTTTCTTCTTTAACTCCTGATACTGATTTACCTGATGTTGCAACTGATCTTCCAAAGATTTACGTGGTGTTTGTTCTCTTTTAATGTTCTCCTGGCAGCTTTCAACTTCGATTTTGTAACTGTTGAGTTCAGCTGTTAAAGATTTCATGCAATCATGGACGTGATCAAAATCTTGGAGCCTTAATGTCATGCTGTGCAATGTCTCCTTGATTGTAATATTTTCCTCAATAACCTTTTCTATTGAAGATTTCAGTGTTTCAAAAACTCTGTGGTCCTGATGACCAGGTGGAGTACTTGGGAGGCTTCGCCGTCGAGATTGGGGGGACGGTTGCTGTAGTTGAAGGTTTGGTCCGGTGGTTGTATGAGTGGTAGAGTTGTCACCGGCGACATCTTCGACATCGTCAGAGCCATTTGAAGCATTTAACTCTGCTAAGAGGTCATCTCTGTCTGGTGTGGATCGCCAGAACCTCCAGTTTGCCTTGCCGTTTCCACGCGCGCCTTTATGCATGGAAACACCTCTCGACACCATTCACCGCACTGGTTTCCTTGGATTAGAATACGGCAGGTTGTCAAATAAAAGGAAATTGTCATGTTTCCTATCTTGTCTGCCTTCTTGTTCATGGCGCCACGTGTGTTATCTGCATGTTCTTGTATTTGCGCCATCATCTTGGCTTGATAATCGCATTTGCTCCACTCTATATCGTGAGAAAGACTTTTGTAATGTTCGTCAATGTACTTCATCCACAACGATACGCCGTCTTTGTCGGTCATGTACGTTGCTGTCCTGTCACCATCATTATAAATGTTGAAATCGATTTCCTCGAACAAAGCTGTTTTAGATTGCTTCCCGCCTGGCATTTTCTCAATACAAAGATGTTAAATTGTACAGATGTTAAATTGTAGAACAGGTATCGCCTTTTACATGCTAAGTTCACTAATGTTGACTGCGACGGATTATTTCAACCGCCATGAGTGAGTGAGTGAGTGAGTGATGGTGAAAGATGTCTAGTGATGGTCAATGATGTCTAGTAATGGTGAATGATGTCTAGTGATGGTGAATGATGTCTAGTGATTGTGAATGATGTCTAGTGATGGTGAATTATGTGTAGTGATCATGAATGATGTCTAGTGATGGTAAATGATGTCTAGTGATGATGAATGATGTTTAGTGATGGTGAAAGATGTCTAGTGATGGTCAATGACGGATTGTGAATGATGTTTAGTGATAGTGAATTATGTCTAGTGATGGTGAATGATGTCCAGTGATGGTAAATGATGTTTAGTGATGATGAATGATGTCTAGTGATGCTAAATGATGTCTTGTGATGTTGAACTACTTGTAGTGATGGTGAATGACGTCTAGTGATGGTGAGTTATGTCTAGTGAAGGTGAATTATGTCTAGTGAAGGTGTGTGGGTAAGCTAGACCATTAATAGCAGCAGCAGCGAAACTAATTCTAGAACATTAATAAGTAACTTATGTTGTGTATAGTGTTTTCTGTACGGATATCATGTAAAGCAAATATTAATATTGTTGTGTATTTTAAAATGATAAAATTCCATATTTAAATAAAGGGTTTCATCCATCCATCCATCCATCATATGACGTAAAGTGATGGTGAGTGCTGTCTAGTGATGGTGAATGATGTCTAGTGATGGTGAATGATGTCTAGTGATGGTGAATGATGTCTAGTGATGGTGAATGATGTCTAGTGATGGTGAATGATGTCTAGTGATGGTGAATTATGTCTAGTGATGCTGAATTACGTCTAGTGATTGTGAATGATGTCTAGTGATGATGAATGATGTCTAGTTATGGTGAATGGTGTCTAGTGATGGTGAATGATGTCTAGTGATGCTGAATTACATCTAGTGATGGTGAATTATGTCTAGTGATGGTGAATGATGTCTAGTGATGGTGAATGATGTTGAGTGATGGTGAATTATGTCTAGTGATGGTGAATGATATCTAGTGATGGTGAATTATGTCTAGTGATAGTGAATTACGTCCAGTGATGGTGAATGATGCCTAGTGATGGTGAGTGATGTCTTGTGATGGTGAAGGACATCGAGTGATGGTGAATGATGTGTAGTGATGCTGAATTACGTCTAGTAGTGATTGTGAATGATTTCTAGTGATGGTGAATTATGCCTAGTGATGGTGAATGATGTCTAGTGATGGTGAATGATGTCGAGTGATGGTGAATTACGTCTAGTAGTGATTGTGAATGATTTCTAGTGATGGTGAATTATGCCTAGTGATGGTGAATGATGTCTAGTGATGGTGAATGATGTCGAGTGATGGTGAATGTGTCTAGTGATGGTGAATTATGTCTAGTGATAGTGAATTATGTCTAGTGATGGTGAATGATGCCTAGTGATGGTGAGTGATGTCTTGCAATGGTGAAATACGTCTAGTGATGGTGAATGATATCTAATGATGGTGAATGATGTCGAGTGATGGTGAATTATGTCTAGTGATAGTGAATTATGTCTAGTGATGGTGAATGATGCCTAGTGATGGTGAGTGATGTCTTGCGATGGTGAAAGAACTGTCTAGTGATGGTGAATTACGTGTAGTGATGATGATTTATGTCTGGGGATTGTGATTTATGTCTGGTGTTGCTGAATTACGTCTAATGATTATGAATGATGTCTAGTAATGATGAATTATGTCTAGTGATGGTGAACGATGTCTAGTGATGGTGAATGATGTCTAGTGATGATGAATTATGTCTGTTGATGGTGATTTATATCTGCTGATGCTGAATTACGTGTAGTGATTGGGAATGATTTCTAGTGATGATGAATGATGTCTAGTGATGGTGAATGATATCTAGTGATGGTGAATGATGTCTAGTGATGGTGAATTACGTCTAATGATTGTGACTTTTATCTAGTGGTGCTGAATTACATCTAGTGATGGTGAATTATGTCTAGTGATGGTTAATGATGTCTAGTGGTGGTGAATGTCTTGTGATGTTGAATGATGACTAGTGATGCTGAATTACGTCTAGTGATGGTGAGTGATGTCTAGTGACGGTGAATTATGTCTAGTGATGGTGAGGGATGTCTAGTGATGGTGAAGGATGCTAAGTTATGGTGAATGATGTCGACTGATGGTGAATGATGTCTAGTGATGGTGAAGGATACTAAGTTATTGTGAATGATGTCTAGTAATGGTGATCATGAGTGAGATTATGAAGTCTGTTTATAGTGAACAGTGTCTAATAATGTCAAATGATATATATTGATGTGTAGTCTTGTTTAGTTATGTAAAGTTACGTTTAATGACTTCAAATGAGATGTAGTTCCATATATGGTAGTGGGATTTTTATGAGTTTTCTTCAGGGTCAGTACAAAACCTGGACCCTTTTGATCTGGACCCTCTACTGGACCCCCTTTTGGACCCCATCTGGATCCCTTTTGGACCCCTTCTGGACCCTCTTCTCGACCCCCTTCTGGACCCCCTTCTGGACCCCCTTCTGGACCCCCTTCAGGATCCCCATTTTGGACTCCCAGATAAGAACCGCAAGAGTGACCTCACCCGAAAAAGATGACATCTCGGATTTGCACCTGTTTTCCATCAAGCGGTGTCAGGACCCTCTGACCACCTATTTTTTCTTCCCGAAAGTACGGACTCTATTTAATCATGGGCAAAACTTGGAGAAATAATGAATTCACACAGCCTTGGGAATAATATGATGGCTGCAGCCGTGGTTAACTAAGTCTATTTTTAGAAACCTGCTTAAAATTCCTAAATAACTTAACTCGGTTAAAGGTTGGTTATGACAAAACAACAGGGTTTTATATATTATGAGTGGTCGCTTTGAAATTGGTTATGAAGTGCTGTGAACTCAATTGATGTCATGATGTGGATCAACCAACAAAATGACAGACTTTGAGAGCTATAGTCTTTCACTTTCGTGATTCTTTTTCTTTGTTTTCCTGTCCTTCAGTTTCTTTATATTCACGGCTAAGGCAATCTCTCTTCCTTCTCATGTGCACTATACATGAATTTCCAAGGCAGTTCTTTCGAATATGGTGTTGATTTTGTGTGGACGTCAGAGTGTTCTCCGCTGCCGTTGTATAAATGGTCCTCAAATTTGACTGGAATCCTACCATGCATGACTTTTATCCCCGGGCTTTTGTAGAGAGCACCTCCGAATGAGCATTAAGTTCTTCATTTATGCAAAAAGAAACACTCGCGTTGGAGCATCTTTATCAATAGAGAAGCATGAATTATGGCATCTAGAAACTGTGAAATGCTCTCAGTCCACAGCTATTATGTTTGGAAAATGCACTTCACTTAAAATTGTTCACGAGTTCATTCGTTCATATGCATTTCTTGCCATTTTAACGAACTGCTACTTCCCTTTGACGTACTCTAGTGTTCTTTGCAGAGGTCGATTAAAATTTATCCTTCTAAGGTGAATGACCGCTTCCTGTTCAGGCCATAGTTGTGAAGGTTCCCTGCAAACTTGACTGATATGGTATAGCCAACACATAATAAATTAGAAAAAACTAGAAATCTGCTCTAGTAATACAACTGTTTCAAACTGTTGTTACAACTCGCAATGTTCAGTACAAGATTATGCACTTGTTTGTGTTACAGTGAACAACAACTTACATACAGACCGTGATGACTGACACATTTTACAAAAAAGCCAATGCACGGCACTGATAAGAGACCACTAACCTGGTTTACACCACGCAGAAAGGTGGTTTAAAATTAACCTAACTCCGTTAAAAAATTTATTGTTCTTCAATTGATTTCCATGGTCACCATTAACCTGGTTTAAGTTCAATGAACTCAAGATTTTTCGGTAGCCCAGTTAATCGTAATTGATTAATTAGAAATAATCTGCTTAACTCTCACAGTGCAGCCACAGCCATTATATTATTCCAGACACAACGCTGCGTGAAATCATTGTTTTCTTCACATCTTGCTCACTGATTAAATAGACTTCATCGTGTTATGTTCTAAGTTTAATTATTTAAATTAGGAGCTCATATTTTCTAGAAGAAAAAATAGGGGGTCCAGATGGGGGTCCAGAAGGGGTCCACATGGGGTCCAAAATGGGGTCCAGTAGGGGGTCCAGATTGAGGGGTCCACATTTTGTACCGACCTGTTTCTCCATTTGATGTATATAAGACACGGATTTATAACTAAGATTCAAGGCTAATTATCGCGAAAAAATGCATTGCTACCCTCATTTTTCTTTGTGGATTCCAATAGCTCTTGCAAAGATCTACTTTTTCCGCATGGTCCTAACCTGGCCCAAAACCTTTGTATTTAATAGGTGCTGTACTGAAACATGTCCTTTAATTTAGTAAACAGACTTTATGAAAGGTTCAATAATGTCAAAAGTAACAAAAGTGCAATGGCTGGCTCACTACATGTGAGTCACTTAATTTTTGCGCCGTGTTATGTTAGCGATACTTATTGTTCGTGTCACTTTAATTTCGCGATTTTTTTTACATGTAAATCGCAAAATTTTGCGAAATTGATGTTTCAAGAAAGTATCACATAATAAGGTATTCAAACAGCAAATCAACTTTTTGTTGTTAATGATCTTCTGACCTTCGATACTGTTTTGGTGAATCAAAAGAAAACACAAACCAAGCAGTCAGTGTTCACAGCAGATGTTGAGCAACATGACCATGGCCTAATATGCCCATCAGATATCCAAACACTGTCACAGTCATGATTTTCTTTGTTGAAACTTGATGAATTATTAATGCTTTGAGAAATAAAATTATCAAGTTGTTTTGTAGCTTGGCAGCTATTGCACCATTCATCATGATTTGTGACCTTGACACATTGCAATAATTAAGTTGTAGTTTGAAGACTTGTTAATAATGAGATTTTTGAATGTCCTTTTGATTTCATACATGTATGTATTATTTTATGTCAGCTGACTAGGAATGTTGTATGAAAATAATTAGGGACCCTTCGGTTGTCAGTTGTGTAGGGTGGTAGACTATCCAAGTGATCTAACAATGTTTCAAGATGATCTAGATAGTTTGTGTACCTGGAGCCAACACAACAGGATGACCTTCAATGTTAAGAAATACAAGTTGATGCACATTACCCAGAAGAAACAACCATTCAGATCTAGTTTCACCCTAAATGAATCGCTCAAAGAGGAAGTTTATGAGTTCCGTGACCTTGGTTTGCCTACTAACCATCATCTTTCTTGGAACTCTCATGTAGATGCCATTACAAATAAAGCTAATAGAATTTTAGGCCTGCTTAGAAAAACTTGTAGAGGTTGGAAGGACATCGAAACCCTGAAGGTGCTGTATTGCACGTTGGTGAGATCGCAAGTGGAATATGGATCAGTGGTGTGGTCGCCACACACCGCAAGAAACATTGACAAGCTTGAGCGCATACAGCGGAGGGGAATAAAATTTATTCTCGGAAAACAGAATTTTACCCATGACGAGCGCCTGAAATGTCTTAATCTGGTTTCGCTTGAAAAGAGGTGCTATCTTTTTGATGTCACATTTTTGTATAAGGCTTTAAATGGATACTTGAATGTGAGGGAGTGGTCTCATCCGTAAACTTTTATGTGCTATTTCTGGTGACCAGTAAATAAAATGTAAGAAATCAATGCATGGATAAATATTGGGGACCCATATAATGTTTTAGGTATTAGGTAACTACATGTATGTGTGTACTAAAAACTTTATTGTCTGCAATCATTCAGAGTTCAGTGACTGCTGCAGTTATTTTGAAATAAATGGAAATCTTGGTATTATAATCATCATCAGATTAGCGCCATTGCATTTATGATCCAGTTTTAACTATTTGGTGTTCCTTGATACTTGGAAGCTGTAAAATTATATTTTGCAAATATTGGGCATTGCTGAATACGTATTTGTAGGCAATGGGTGGGTGATCCCTGGGTGATCCCTTGAGTGGCCTTGAGATCAGAAAAGCCCAAGCTAAAGATCAAAATCTTGAGTCACGCTAAATTTGATAACGTTTTCTATGAGACAGGTGAAATTGCTGGAAGCTGATATTGAACATTTCTGTGGCAGAAGGCAATCCATAGTATCGAGTAGTAGGAGTTGAGACAGAATTATGAACTTTTGGAAATCAAAGGGAAATTCACTTTGGGTGTGCGAGAAGATTTTTATGAGCATAAATTGAATGGAAGCTTTAAAATTTAGCCTTACAGGCCAAAATTTTGAGCTTGTTCTTTTGCTCAACACAAAGTACAAAATGAAAGCGAATCGCAAGCAAACCAGAATGAAACTCACAGCAAGCGATCTGTAGACAAGTGTTGACCATAAATAGAGAGCTTACCTTGTTTCAGTCATTGTTAATTTATATAAAACATCATGAAATGTCTAATATGGTTCAGGGCCTTGTTATTTATAAAGGTTTTCCACATGAACGGGGTTAGGGCTGAACATTTAACTATGCATTGTATATCTCTCTTCTGTTTGTATTTATTTACTCATTATGTATAGTGGAAATACCAGATAAACATTGATGGAACAGTGGCAGCTTACCGTTTACCATACCTTCTTGCTGGCAGTGGTTTAGTATTCAAACAGGAATCACCATATTATGAACACTTCTATGGGGAACTTCAGCCTTGGATACATTATGTGCCTTTCAAGAGGGATCTAAGTGACTTAGAAAGACAGTTAAAGTGGGCCATGGCCAATGATGAGAAGGTAGTAATAAACTATATGTATACAGTATCACTTCTTAAAGCAAAAATATTAATAATATTAAAAATCAAAAACGGGGTCACTCTTGGATCAGAACTACAGTACAGCCCAAAAATAATGCACGCGCAAGAACTTCTTTTTGCGTCCGCAAGCCGTCAACTTCTTGCGGCTTCTTGCGGGTCGCTTGCGCTTGGATCCTGCAAGACGCAAGAACTTCTTTGCGGTTAGGAGTTAAAACCGCAAGAACTTCTTTGCGGTTGGATTTTCGATACGCAAGAACTTCTTTGCAGTAGGATTTTCAACCGCAAGAACTTCTTTGCGCTAACATCTTAACACGCGAAAATCCGTATCAAGACAGTACCGTCTTGGCGACGGGTTCTAAAAAACACAACTATTAAACAGACACAAAGAAAAAAAAAACAGAACTAGCGCCGCACTTACCGTAAGAAGCATTAAAACGACAAATTCTTAACTCTTGACAATTTAAACTCTAAAGTTCAGTTCAGACAATGAACTTTTCATGAGTCTAACTTAATTCGAATTTGGACCGATGCCCGGGAACGGTCAAAGAAAAAGTAATGAACGGATGCGCGTTTAATGAAACTTCGAATTCGTTGATCGGCGTGAGCTGCTGTTTACATGTTCTACAAAGCTGTATTTCAACCCATCAAAACGTAAACAAATATAACAGAAGAAGTTGGTTCTCAGCCGTACCGACTAAAAAACAAATCGTCGACCTTACTACGTATACGGCTACCGTTACACAAGAGATCTTGGGAAGCTTCTTAATGATGTGACTAATATTATAAGTTCTAAAGTGTAAGCCATATAAAATCTAAACGCTGTTGAGGTCGTCCTTGGAGAGAGTTTTCGTTCGCGAATAAATCAGTCGGTTGATTTGATCACTGACAGTGGGTAGACTTTGGTCACGTGCTAAGCAACCTGTGAATCGAGAGTGTCTCAAAATAACTTTACAGATTGAGACACATATAAGGCCTTTGGCTTTTTGTTGGTTTATAATTATTTTCATCAGTTTAGTAACAGTACATTTTTTATCGGTTGGTTCTGAATTAGATACTGGGTTCACTTTGTTTTGCTTTTCAGCGACATGGAGGAAATTTTACTGTTTACAATTGTTATTACGATGTGTCCCGGAGTCCCGGACCCGCGGTGTGAAAGCAGCGCGAAATGAGCTTATTTGAAATGGCTTTTTCTGTCCGGAACAAAGGTTAAAAAAACACATATTTACTGGAAGTAGCTTCCAATTGTGACCCAAATATTGAAACAAGCAAGTTTCTCAGTCGGCGAAAACAAGCACAGGAGGACTACATGCATGCATGACAAAAGCGTGACTTTTCACGCATCAGTAATGTTTGAAGAGTTTATGCAAATTCAAGGCGTCACAACATGATTGTTATCAGTGCATGCTGTCTTGAAAGATTTCGTTCAATGGGATTCTCTTCGAAATAAGAGGAATGCATAAGGCAAACTCATGAGATTTCGCTGTTCAGAAGATCATTTATGTGCTTATCACAACCATAGTTATACCGGTAATGTTTTACCGCATTGCAAACAGGGTAGAATTTACGAAGTTCGCTTCCATAGGCGACTTTCAAGTTTCCTTGATTACCGTTTGTTTAGAAACACAAAATATATTTTCTGCAAGGGCTTTTCGCCTGTAATACTCACTCTGCGAAAACATCGTAATACACACGCTGTCTTTGCGGTTCAGTGTGCGATTTGAACGAAAGTTGTCGTCGCTCACATATCCGCAAGAAGAAGACAACACTTCTGAATGATAATGAATTTTGCATTCAGAAGCAAAAAGCGTTGGAACCCAGACTAACTACATCGTAGTTCGATTTTTCTACGTGGACTGTTTCTTCATGAGCTTCATTATTTGGAGACGTTTTGTGATTGTCACATAATCTGCCAGCAGACTGTTCAAGTGATCGAAGGGCTTTTTTCTCAGCTGTTGGAAATATATCTCTTCCCACTGCAGTGACATATCTTATGGATAACATTGCGAGCAAACGCTGAGCATTTCGACCACCACATGGCACTTATAAACGAACAGACTGTTTGACCTGCAACAACTTCTTGCGCCTTCTTGCGGCTTGCGGTAAGATTCATAAGTTCTTGCGGCTTCTTGCGGTTAGATTTTCAACTTCTTGCAGCTTCTTGCGGTTAGACTTTCAACTTCTTGCGTTTCGAATGTTCTTGCGGGTAAACCGCAAAAACACGAGATTTTTACTTCTTGCGGCGGTTTGCGTGTTCTTGCGCCACTTCTTGCGCGGGCATTATTTTTGGGCTGTACTGTATGATTCACCTTTGGCTGCACTGCAGTTCATAGAGTTGCTCTTTCCTGTAACAATAAAAAGTCATTAATAACTACATTTTTTGTATTCAGTATGATTATGTTGAGTTCGTTGAAAGCAAATGGAAACGATAATATTTTTACTATGATATGTTACTATGGCAATATGAGAACTTTCCAAAATGTTTGCAACCAGAAACTTTTACCTGCCAACCCATATAGCTATGGACCTTGCCAAAGTTCAAAATAACTTTTCCGTGAAGGAACAGTGTGAAGGTGTCCCTTTCAAGCTTTAAGTCCAGCGTGACTTCAAAGCCCTACCAACAGGGGGTGGATGGAACCCTTACCTTCAGTTTTCACTGTAATATAACACACTTAACTTGTTTAGCATTAGATAGATATCCCTTCTCTTACTCTATAAGGTACATGTAACACATTTCCTGTTGGTAATTACATCATTATGTCTGCCATCTTGGCTTTCACTATATTTATGCAGTAATGCACAAAGTCGGAAAACAAAAATCATCATTTATTGATTTGTGCAAAATTAACCATGAATGTAGCCTGAAATGCCAGTCCTCTCCCACCCTCAGCCTAATACCCATGCAAGAAACGCCTGAATGCTGAGTGTTATAATTCCATCCGCTGACATCATGTTCTAATTTATGACAATTTTTCATAAATTGTTTTTTTCAAACAAGACAACGTTCATTTTACATTAATGCATGCTAATCTGTAATTTGGAGTGATTTAATGTAGAGATGTACTCCATTAAGATATGAGAAATTGTCATAAAGTCATTTCATTTTGAACTTCAATCTGTGCACTGCTGGAAACCTGATGAAGCAGAGTTTATTCTCAACAGGATCTGTAATGCAATGGCGGTTGGACGTGTGTTACGGCCGCTCGTACTTATTTGCCTAATTTCGTTGTTCTCAAAACATTTTCATCTAAATTCAAGGAAAGAATTTGTTTCTGAAGGTAATACGCTGGAATACTTCTATACTAGTCAAGCCCTTGCATCTGCAACGGTCTCAGCTCATGGTATTTCTCGTCTGAAGCCGAGACGCTCACCAACACCTTCACATACTTCATTGTGCTCTGCTAAAATCAGTACAGCGATTAAGCTTATAAACTATGCTTTATTTGCTGAGCTTTTGTTCCTGAACGGATCTGACATATTGCCAAATCCTGGGCCCGTTCAAAGCATTGCTGGTGAGCACACATGTCGAAGTGCTGAGGTTTGGCTGGCGCCGCCATGTTGTTCCTGTCGAAGAGTTATTGGACAGGAGTCGAATTCCATTCTCTGCGCTTACTGCGATGGTTACTTCCACCATGACTGCGTCTCCGACCTGGACCTGATGCTTCAACTCGAATTTCCCGAATGGATTTGTAACGGATGTCTTTCCGTGTCTGACAATGATTCTTTATCAGGTGGAGAAAGCTTTGTAGAAGGTTTCTACTTGAATGACTCAACGGTGTCAGAAAGTGAAACAGTTGACAGTACAAGGGATAACAGTGGATCATATTTCAAGTTACCACTACCAACAAAGGGATTACAATTTGGTCACTGGAATATCAACTATCTGACTGACAGTAAGTTTGAACAGATAAAGTTATTACTGGTTAATAATTCGAACTGTCTAGATGTTTTCTTCATTACAGAAACATTTCTCAAACCCTCAGTCTGTGACTCATTGTTTGAAATACCAGGTTACACATTACTTCGTAAAGACCGTCCTGACAAGGCCGGTGGTGGAGTGGCAGTGTATTGTAAAGACAGTTTGACTTTTAAGCCACGCTTCGATCTGGAATGCAATTCAGTAGAAATTTTGTGGCTTGAGCTGTGCCCCTACAAATTCAAATGATCTATGTTGTTTGCTGGTTGTTATTGCCTGCCGTCAAGTACCAAAGTAGATGATAAGAAGTTTGAAGAATGTATTGAAACAGCATACTTAAGTGCCAAGGAAATAATCCTAACTGATGACTTCAATATAAATAATTATGATTGAAGGAAGCCCAAGAAAACACATTCTGATGAAAGGATTAAAGACCATGCACTTTGACCAGCTAACAACTGCTGTTACAAGACCTGTGAGTAGAACTTGTTTGGATCACATTTATGCAAATAGGAGCAAGAATATTACGGACGTTTTAGTGTTAAGTTATGCTCTTTCAGACCATCTACCAACTTTTGCGGTGCGGAAATATTTTAAACAATCAAAACAAGACAAGCAAAAGCACAAAGCAAACATAAAAGGCATTGATGACAAAGCATTCAAATCTACTCTTGCCAACTTCTTTCTTTTCTTTTTTCTACTTCCAATTTCTTAAGGTCACCGAGCAAAAGATAATTTCAGCAGCGGCAGATATCGCGGATTATCTCAATCTCCGCTTTACAACTGTTGCAGATAAAGTGAAACAATCCCTCCTGACCGCTAATGGTTGTAATCTTGATAAACTTAAACAGTTTGGTGGCGAAAGGCTACCTTCAGAATCACAATTCACTATACCTCCAATGACAACTGACATGGTAAAGGTATATTTACTGAAAATTCCAGCTAATAAAGCAACCGGAATTGATGGCATCAGTTGCTCTCTCCTGTGCCTAGGCATCAAAGAACTTGCACCTTCAATAGCAAAGCTCATCAACCTATCGCTTTCATCAGGAACGTTTCCTTGTCTTTGGAAAAGAGCCAGAGTGACTGCCCTTCATAAAGCTGGTGATATGGATGATGTAAACAACTATAGGCCCACTTCAGTACTTCCGGTGCTGTCTAAAATCATCGAACGTCATGTGCATGACCATTTGTCTGAATATCTAAATGTTCATGACCTCATCTATAAGAACCAGTCTGGATTTAGAAAGCAGTACAGCACGGAGATGGCGCTTGCTTATATAGTTGATACTCTGTTCTTCAGTCTAGATAAAAACCATATTAATGGTATGTTCTAGTAGACTATAAGAAGGCTTTTGACATGGTGGATCATGTGACTTTGTTTAGCAAGCTTGAAGCCTACAAACTAGATAGGAACACTTTACTTTGGTTCAAGTCATACCTAACCGATCGAACTCAATTTGTATCATTCAAAGGAGAAACGTCGATGGTGAGGAGTATCACAGCGGGTGTGCCACAGGGTTTCATATTGGGTCCCTTACCTTTTGTGCTGTGTATCAATGACTTACCTTCACATGTCCACACACAGTTGGACATGTTTGCCGATGACACCACCCTCCTCGCTTCTTCTGATTGTGCTAATGTTGAAGAACTTAAGAACACACTCTCCAGTGAGGTCTCCAATGTCAACGAGTAGGCAACTAACAACAAACTGCCACTTAATTGTTCCATGAAGACAATGTTAATTGATGGACTGCGCTTACGGAAACGTTTGAGTAATGAAGGTTGAAAGCTTGAGATAGAGCTCGAAGGAAGCACATTAGAGCAGGTTGAGAACGTTAAACTGCTCGGCCTTGAACTTGATGAAGAACTCAGTTTTGATATTCATATTGACTCTTTATGTGAGAAGATATCGAAGCGTATTGGTATACTCAACAGAATCAAGGCTTATCTTCCAAGAGCAGAGCGTACACTTTATTATAATTCTTTAATTAAGCCATTGATATTATATTGCAGCGTAACATGGACAAGCTGCTGCAGCCACGACAACATAAGTAAGATATTCAGGCTGCAAAAACGCTGTGCTCGTATTATACTTGATGCCCAACAGCGCCATAGCACTGTAGATCTATTTAATACCTTAGGATGGGTACCATATTACATCGAGACTGATTTAAAAAGATGTACAATAACTCATAAAAGGATTATGGGTGCTTGCCTGTTATACATAAACGATTTATGAAGACTAAATAACAGCCAGCACAATAGGAATACACGGGGTGCTAATTTTACTATTTTACCGAAAAGATTTATTAGAGCGAAAGAGGGAGGTCGCACGTTTTCTGTAACGACTATTAAATGTTGGATTCGCCTCCCCCTTAAGCTGCGCGCCTCTTCATCTGTAAATATCCTTAAGAACGCTTTGTACAAGCATTTTAAATTAAGTCAGCTCAAGAATAAGATTTTTACTCCTTTTTTAAATAATAATTTTTAGATTGCGATATTTTAGTGAATCTTTGATTATTGTTTATATAGTCCTGCTGTTAAGAGCCAAAAATAACCAGAATTGTTCGTTTTTTGATAAAAGCATGAAACTTCGCAGGATTACTAACTTCTATAAGGTAAACATTTTCTGATATGGAACCATCCCCAATTTACCCCGAGAACCATGCTACGTGCATGTCAAAAAATTACATATTAGGCCCCTACATGGGAACGAGGCTGAGTTAAAATGCTTATTTCTAAGCTTTCTCCGGAGTTCTTTGCCTAGATTTCTTGCCTTTTAATATAACAACAACATATAAAGTATCTGGGAGTCTAAACATTTGTCATGTGATTAGTCACGTGACCATTATTTTCAATAGACAAAATAATATCGCATTAATACGATTAATAATTTTTTTCTCTTCTTCCTCGTTTTTCCTCGCAAATAAAAAGAAGTAATCATTTTGAACATTACACATAGAGTCATCAGAGATTCAAACTTGGAAACTTGTGTTTCGGCATGTACAGTGTCATATTGGGGCTCTTCATCAAATCGAGGCATACACAAGGCATGGATCTATGTTGGCTATTGAGGTGATTTGCTTAAGGTGGCTCACTATAATTTAACGATTGCACGCGCGCATAGGACAAAACCTCAAGTAATCTGCACGTGCTCAAAGGAAAACGTCAGTGTTTTTCGATTTTTGTGACGTCAACATGAGCACAAAAAGTAAAACTGACTGTGAATTTTCTTGCGTTTCCTTCGGTACATTTTTTTTAATATGGCTCAGTTGTAACCACATACAATACCCTATTTTTGTTAAAATCTGTCAGAGCTAACTTAATATATTTAGAAGAATGAAAAATTACAGAATATTGGAAAAAACGGTCTGAACAACCTTGACTTTTTATCAATTCAAAATGTCACGCAATATCATTTCCAAGATGTGGCAAAGTATATTACAAACATTTTACCGAAAGGGAGTATAAATATTAAGGAGTTTAGGCCAAAATGAGGAATATATCTGCCTGTCATTAGATGAGGTGTTGCCATAGTAACGGCCTTAATCCAAAAATTGACAACCAAAAAATAAGCCTTATTTTAGCGGTACCCATACTGGTAAATCTCTACAGGGAAAACTTTAAGAGAAATTAACTAAGTTTCCTTTTCTAACTCGCGCTCCATAGGAAGGGTGTTCGTAAATACTCTAGGGAGCCACCTTAAGGACGTTTGCACTAATTGTTTCTGCTCATCCTTACTGGGCATGCAATTCACAAGTCACGTCATGCATAAGAGCACGTGCTAAGTAATAAAATAAGCAATGATAGGACAGATGGCTATTGCTATAGCTTTACCTGGATTTAACGATCTTGGAGGTTCGGTGACCCCTACTTTTCTTTCCAGAAACAGATTTTATTTACCATTATCTCCACATTGTCCAAAAATGAACAAAAAATCAATGTGGGAAGTAAAAAAGATTTCTGTCCATGGGACGTCGGATCCTGCCATCTTGCGGCTGCAAGGCGTGTGAAACTATGGTCGCTAAATGCGAACTTGTTCTTTAAGGAACCTCACGAGTTAACTAAATTCACTTAATAGGTCCGCTGAAACAATATTTGGCAGAGAACATTTTATTTCAAAGACTACTTGCAATATTTTTGGGCTTACAGACACTGTGGCCTTATTCTCTAATGAAGCCCAATTTTTTCAGATTTGGGGTGTTCTTTCAGGCATGTTCTCTCCAAAACAAAGTCGGGTAACCCCCATTTTTTTTACATTTCTGACATAACTAACTCATCATGTTACAGTGGTAAAAGTCTCAGAAAAAAATCAATGTTGGAAAATTTTCGCACGAAAGTCTGACTTAACGGGATATAACTAATTTTGGTGCGGAACTCATGGGAAAACTGTTGATTGGTTTAAATTATATTTGACTAATCGCACACAACGGTGCTCCGTTAATGGCTTTCTCTCTGACTTAGCCACTCTTAAATGTGGTGTGCCACAGGGAACCATCCTTGGTCCTCTTTTATTTCTAATTTATATTAACAATTTGCGTAACTGTTTCTATCGTTTAGCGTACCTAGAATGCATGATGATGACACTAACATCACTTATGCTGGTTCTGATTTGCATCTGATTCAGTTTAGTCTATCTCACGACCTTGAAAAGCTAAGCAAATGGCTTGTGTCTAACAGACTTCCCTTGAACGCTACAAAATGGGAATTTATGTTGATCGGCTCCAGGCAAAGATTAAGTACTCTATCTGATACACACGAACTCTCCATTGATAATGTTCCAATTGAACAAGTTTCCTCTGTGAAATCACTTGGAGTATATATCAATGAAAATCTAACGTGGCATTCCCACACTGATAAACTGTGCAAAAAGATTGCTTAGAACTGCAATTGGAGCCCTAAAGCAAGTTAAGCCATGTGTGCCTCAATCTACCCTACTCTGCATATACAACTCACTAGTTCAACCTCACTTTGATTACTGCAACCTAGTCTGGGGTAATTGTGGCAAAACATTATCTAACAAGGTACAAAAACAACAAAACTGTGCTGCATGAGTAATAACTTCATCAGGCTATGACATCAATTCCTTGTTTCACAAACTCAGCTGGAAAGACTCGCAATTTCAACATCAAATTCAGAAAGCCCTAATTAATGCATGGTTTTCAAGTCTTTAAACGGTCTGGTTCCCGAATATCTCACTTCTAAATTTGTAACGGCAAATGAATCAAATTATGCTCAGAAGGACTCGGTTAACAAACTTGTTGTTCCCTTTCCGAGAACTAACTACATGAAAAATAGTTTTACAGCGGCGCAACCCTTTGCAACAGCTTACCCTGTAACATTAGAGAGTTTGGTTCATTAAGTCAATTTAAATGCTTTCTCTATCGTAATTCTTAAACACACGGCATTCATGGAAATCAGGTTTATAAGTAGAATATTGTTGTAAGTTATTAACATATGCTTGAAGACTAATCTTAATTGTACCGGTTTGTGCAGTTGTGGTGGAAATTGCAACTAAAAGAACCTTTATTCAGCTAGTGTTTTTAAAGACAGGCATAGGAACGTTATAGCCAATGAAAGCTGTTTTTCAAAACATTTCCTTCAGACCAAAAAGTTTAGCAAGTGTTTATTGTAACATACCTGATCTATTCCGGCATATATGAAAGTCTCAAACGCGAAATAGAAGGTGTCTCAATCACACCAAGCAAGTAACTCAAGAAAATCATGTCAATGAAACCTATATAAATTGACTCTGTATCTCGGCCTCAATTTGATGCATAGTTCTGATATTACGTTTTTGGTACATCCCGAACATACATTTAAGGTTTGAATTTCCTACTCTAGACAATAGAATTTACATTGCAAATGATAAAATTGGCATGTAAAAAATGGTAATGATTTCATCAGTGCCTATTGTTGGTAATCGAAAATAATGCTCACGTGACTATCACGTGACATAATTTAAGACTCAAAAGCACTGGTTAATTTGTTGTTGTATTAAAAAAGCAAGATACTAGGCATAGTAGTCCCAGAAGGCCAAAATAATCGGTATTTTGCATCAGCCTCGTTTCCATGTAAGGGCCTTGTATGCTATATTTTTGACATGCGCATTCCATGGTTCTGGAAGCAAATTTGGCATGGCTCCATATTAGGAAATATTTGTCTTATAGAGGTTAGCAACCCTGCCAAGTTTGATGCTTTTATCAAAAAACGAACAATTTTGTCCCTTAACAGCTGGACTAATAGTAGATTTTTAACTTTTAGTACATTTAAGAGGGCACAAATTTATTAGTTGATAAACTATTATGTTTCACCCTCGATAAATAAAGTTTTAATTTGATTTGATTTGATTTGAACAGTCCTAGTGAACCCTAGTATGTGGCAGGAATCTTCCTTTTCTTTCATCCCACAATGCAGCACAGAATAGTACTTTATTCCAGTTTATACAGGAATGTTAATTTTTTTCAGCTGTCAAATGACATATTGCACTAAGAAAGTCAGGAAATCCATTCAGGAGAAATACTTTGAAAAAGATCATACACTGAAAACCAATTACGGCAAAGTAATTACACCTCAACTACTAGACATAAACAGAGGAACTTCCTAAAAAAAACAAATCATTCAGCTTGGATACCTCTACATAATGTTTTTCTTAACTTAAAATGTTAATCTAAGGAATCAGGTCAGGAAAAGAGGACAAAAATTATTTAAGGGCATTTATGGCATAGCAGTAGAACGTGATACTAAAAGATTAATAATTAACTCATGCTGCATTACACCTTTGCCAGCAACACCTACAAGTAATCTGACAGCCCTTATCTCTTTCTAACCAATACGCAACTTGGATCTATCCTGCACAACGTACGACTGTTTAGGAATCCCCTGCCTCAGCAAACACAGTCCATAGGGTCTCCCTTGTAAATAGGGCTTGAGGATGCCTCAGAATGGTTTTTGTTGTACCCAGACATGTGGCTAGCACTTGGCGGCACTTCTTGGGAGGCTGGCAGTGCCACTCAACTTCTTTCTCAAGCAGATATCTCTTACAAAGTTAGTGCCTCTCTACAAAGTTAGTGCCTTTGTAATATCTCTTACAAAGCTAAGCTCCTACAAAGTTAGTGCCATTGTCACTCAAGATATCTTTACAGGCACCGTGAATGCAGATAAAATGGCACAGAACTTGAATCAATGCTCCAAAGTATCTTTTGGTAATCATGAAGTGGTTTTCCCACATAATTGACCATAGTTGCTTGCCTTGTATCTTTATGTATTGCAGCCTTAAATGGTTCCAAAATGAACACCAGTTAGTAGTATCTCCCTTCATGACTAGCTTTGGCAGTTTAAGTTCAGACGGGAGCCCTTTTTGCATGTAGTCTATTTTGAGATGAATTATTAGATTAAATATCTGCAGGGTTTGCCTTGTTTGTGTGGTCCTTTTAGGTGTTAGCGTTGGCCACTAGTTTGGAGTAATGGCAGCCAGAGCACCATCTAATCTCGGAAGAAACAATTATACATGACTACAGAATACATCAGTTTCTTCACTTTCGCTGCAAATGTCTACTTCATTGATATTCGAGAATATGTTTATACTATCCTTGAATAATGTTTAACTTTTGGACTTGTGAAGGATAAGTTCCCAATTATGTCCAGAAATGCACCCAGATATGAAGTTTACAAATTTTGATTTTAACAATTTTTTGTAACCACGTTTTGTGAATTGTACACATTGGTTGTCTTTCTTATGTTAAATATAACACATCAGCAGAACAACTCTGCAGATTTTACAAAATTTGTGTAAATTACGGATTTTGCAAATTTATATTTATTCCTTGTTGCAAAAGCAAACATAGAATTGCACAGCTAAAGGTAAACTCACAGTCTGATTGTCCATCAAAGAGAGGGTAATAATAAAGTGTATTACCATTTTCCTCACGATGTAGTCACTTGAGATGTAGATCGTGACATTTCAACTGCTTTCTGCTAGTCTTCTTCAGGCGATAAGGTTGACTGATTGCACGGTATCATTTATTGAGTTAAAAATACCTCTTAGTCGGCACGTCAGGTATGTTATGGACAGGTCAATGGATGAGTGAGTGAGTGAGAGATGTATGTATGTCACACCAATCAGATTGGATCTACTATAAACAGCCAATCAAATTTCTTGTTGTAAAGGTAAATGGTATGTAAGAAGATTTCATCCCGACACAGTTTAGAACAGCCATTTATTCTTCTATAAAAGAGGAGGAAGTATTCATATATTGGGCTTACTTCGACATTTTCAGTGGGTTAGGCTGAGGATTTTAGTTATGAACGAGATGAGCCTTGAGGTTTGAAACAGTTCGTGATTTAGTAGTAGGCAAATGCAATGAGATATTTTTATTTTTAGTTACAAAGGTAACTTGATAGTTTTGTTTTTCACAAGGAGTAAATTCAATTAGAGGTCACAAATCGTCGCTTCTAGCTCTTAGGACATGTTTTAGAGGAGACGAGACTATTTAGATTTGAAACAGTTCTAACGTTTACAATAGTAAGTGCAGGTGACAATTGTTTTGTTTTCGTTGCGTGCAAATATAACGAGATGTTTCTATTTTTTAGTTTCAAAGGGTAATTTGACTCTTGTTTTTCGCAAGGGAGTAAATTCAATTAGAGCTGACGAATCGTCACCACTCTTTCCCACGAGATGTTTGTTATCTTTAGTTACAAATGGTAACTTAACACTTTTGTTCCTTTATATGGGAGTAAATTCAGTTAGAGCTGACAAGTTATCGGCTATTGTTCCCAGGATATTAAACAAAAAAAAGCTTTCATTTCTGGACGGTTTTAAGTCTCTGCAGTAGCAGTTTATTTTTATTTGATGGGCATTTTATGACATTCTTTTCAGTCCGATATTTTTCACGGTAAAAAGTATGAAAACTACTCAAATGTTCTTTGAAGACTGCGTGGCACCAAGTTTAAAGTGCAAATTAATTAAATCATTGGAAAATGCCCCATTTCAACCCCACACTTGGCTACGATACATCGATGATATTTTTATGATCTGGACCGAAGGTCCAGACAACCTAAAAATTTTCATCGATTATCTTAACAACATTCACTCCACCATTAAATTCACCAGTTCACACTCTTTGTGTCTCTTTGACTAATGACGGTAGTATATCTACTGACCTCTACACCAAACCTACAGACAAACACCAACATCTACTCTATTCATCTTGTCATCCCTTACATACTAAAACAGCCATTCCTTTCAGTCTAGCACTCCGCTTACGACGTATCTGTTCTACCGATGCCACGTTCAATACTTGCGCAGCTCAACTTACCACTTACCTCCTTAAACGAGGTTACAACCGTAATTTTGTCACCAAACAAATACGACGAGCCACCGACATTCCCCGCAGACTCTCTTTACAAACCAAAGACGTCAACAAACCTAAACGTATACCATTTATAACTACCTTCAATCCATCACTCCCTCACATCTCTAACATCATTAAAAAACATTACAATTTGTTGCTGTCTTCTAACCGCTGCAAAAACGTTTTTCAGCATTTGCCTGTTGTAGCCTTCAGACGCTCTCCTAACCTTCATGACTTACTAGTTACAGCTAAACTCCCTTCTAATTCTTCTAATCCCCAATTACCTTCTGGTTCTTTCCATTGTGGCAAAAACTGTGCTACTTGCCCCCACATTTCTCACAGACTTACTACATATACCTTCTTTTCTACCGGGGAAACGCGCGCCATAAAATCCAACCTGACCTGTGACACTAAAAACCTCATCTACATGATTCAATGTAACCGCTGTAATTTACAATACATAGGAGAGACGAAACGACGATTAAAAGACTGATTTAATGAACACCGCCGTACCATAGATAACCCTAACAACAAATCTAAACCTACTACAGCCGCCAAACATTTCCTGTCCTCTCCTAACCACACTGCTGACGACATGCAATTAATCCCCATCGAAAAAATCGTTTCTAACTGAGACTCTATCCGTAAGGCCAGGGAAGCTTTTTTAATTCAAAAAGGCAGAACAATTGATCCTAATGGTCTGAACATCCGTGAAGAAACATATTAATTGTTTCCATTTGTTTTCTTTTATTATGTTCTTTTATCATGTTATTTTATTTTACTGTATGCTTATCTTCAATTTACACTATCAATTACTTTTGCGTATTTCCGGTATTACGTAAATATCGGCTACATAAGAACACACACCAATGTAAAATCTTCCATCGTACCTGAAGAAGGCTGGTTTGGCCAGCCGAAATATAGTACACCTTCAAAAAATCATTCTACGTTGTGTCAGTTTTTGCTTTTGTATTCTTCATTAAATCAGACTTTCAATGTTTCAGAGAGGTTTTTTTCTCTTTCTTTCTATTTTCGGTGAAGTAGTGTTGTTGTGTTGTGTTTAAAAACGGTAAACTTACGACTCATATAAAATGAGAAAAGGTCTCTTAACTTGAGTATTTTTGAGCAAAAATTCCTCTGGGGGGTTGGAAGGGCTATGTGAGGGAGTTATGCATGTGCACGCGTCACACCAATCACAGTGTGGGTTTTACAAAGAACGAATCAAAGAAAATAGACTACAAGTAGTCCCTCTTTCGCTTAGTCTGTCGTGCGTGACACGAAAGAAAACGGCGAGAAAAAAATGGCCACGTGAAATCCTGGGGGCAAGAAGAATGGCCGCGCTAGATCCTGGGGGCGAGAAGAATGCAAAAGGAGTTCTTGTCGCCCCCAGGATCTCACGTGGCCGTTCTTGACGCCCCCAGGATCTCACGTGGCCGTTCTTGTCGCCCTCAGAATCTCACGCGGCCGTTCTTGTCACCCCTAGGATCTCACACGGCCGTTCTTGTCGCCCCCAGGATCTCACACAGCTGTTCTTCTCGCCCCCAGGATTTCGTGCGGCCATTTTTTTCTCGCAGTTTTCTTTCACATCACGCATGACAGACTAAGCGAAAGAGGGACTACTCGTAGTCTACAAAGAAAAAAATAAGATGGTATCTACATTAATCTGGGGACGTGTCAGATTACTGTAGTTTGTTCAGTCAAACATTTTATTGCTTACTATTTAGCTATCTTACCATTACCAAGGTAACATCGTATGTACATCATAAATTCCCAGTTTCTTTCTTGCTGTACATCGCAACCAAAAACCTTGGCAAATTAACCAAATCATTACTGTAAACAGCTCCATGAATGCTCCTATCTCCGAGACGTCACACAAGAAATAACTCTTGCACGCCTTGCATGCCTATGTTATCACAAAGGTCAGCTGTGATTGGTGCATTTCAATCCTCCTATTGTTCCATTGTTCCGACAAGTAGCTGTTCCCTCAGTGGTCCGCTGTTGTACCATTCTCCTGTTGTTGTGTTTCTTGATCGTGGGCATCCATGCTTCAGGAATTTCAACTCCATTATCCCTGTTGATGTTATTAGGGTGAAGTCTTATGTGAATAGCTTCCTTGACCCTACGTGTGTACTATTGAGGATCTCAATCAATAAACTTGACCTCATTCCAGATACGATAGTGGCTGGTCTCGTGGATGTGTTCAGAAACGGCTGAGGTCTGGATACAGGCGAGTCGTATATCCCTGTCGTGTTCCTTGATCCTCTCCTGCATAGATCTCCCTGTTTCCCTGATGTAGACCTTGCCGCACCCACAGGAAATCCTGTAGACAACACCATGTTGTTTAGCCGGGTTGATGGTGTCCTTTGGTCGCACTAAGGGTGACGGAAGTGTTGTGTCGGACTTGAAGATGGTGCAAATGCCTTGTTGTTCTAGGCAGCGGTGGAGAGACTCCAAAACTCCTTGGACAAGATTGAGTCAGCAGTCAGGCCACTGGATGCAGAGCGAGCAGACACAGTCAGGAGATCTGTCAACACCAACCTTCAACAGGCACAACCACCCACGCCCAACATCACGAAGGAACAGCAGGAGGCTCTTAAAGGCCTAAAAGAGGACAACTCCATCATGGTCCTTCCGGCTGATAGAGGTCACGCCAGCATAATCCTGGACACTGACACATACCATGCAAAAAATAATGTCAGCGCATTCGCACCATCTTCAAGTCCAACGCGACACTTCGGTCACACTTAGTGCGACCAAAGGACACCGTCAACCCGGCTAAACAACATGGTGTTGTCTACAGGATTTCCTGTGAGTGCGGCAAAGTCTACATCGGGGAAACAGGGAGATCTATGCAGGAGAGGATCAAAGAACATGACAGGGATACACAACTCGCCTGTACTCAGACCTCCACCATTTCTGAACACACCCACGAGACCGGCCACTATCCTATCTGGAATGAGGTCAAGTTTATTGATCAAGATCCTCACTGGTACACACGTAGGGTCAAGGAAGCTATTCACATAAGACTTCACCCTAATAACATCAACACGAATATTCATGGAAGAGCTCCTGTGTGCCAAAGGCACTCAAGCAGACCCCATACCTTAGAAAATTTGGTAACCAATCGATCTAAAAAAATTTGGTTGTCACGTGACTGTCCATACGTACATGCTGTATGTCTGTAGGTATGTCCGTATGTCCGTTCATACATTAATATCCTGAAAAATAAGAGAGTACCACCATTACCATAGCTATATCTTTGATTTTGGGTATCCATGTTATGATTAATTGACAGCTGTCAAAACAAGCTATCTGCTGACCAGTATTGCATGACCATATCTTGGGCTCAGGTTTAGAACCCATCATCAAGGTTGTGTGTTTTTTGGAAGTTGACCGCTGACCAAGGACTGCTTTTTGATTGGATCACAGGCTCAAGCCAGGTTATTACTTTTGGGGAGATGGAAGGAGTACGTTCAAAGGCAAAATTTCAGCGCAAATTAACCCCTGGCACGTTTTTGACTTTTCTTCCAACATATTCCTTAAGTTTTGAAATTCCAAGAAACCTGACTTCAAATCAATATCAATTTTAAAAGCCATCTAAATGACACCATTGACTGCGTTGTATTTATTTTATTAATGGAACTTGCAGACTCAAATATTACCCAAAGACTTAAGCATTCATGTTTATCTAAAACCAATTTTAGAACAGTGTTCATCAAAGTAAGTTAAACAGATTGTACTCTAGCAAAATATATCAGTTTACAGTTTTTTGCAGAAAATAGACTACAAGCAGTCCCTCTTTCAATTAGTCCGTCGTGCGTGACGTGAAAGCAAACCTTAAGAAAAAATAGTGGAATTGAAATTCCTGAAGCATGGATGCCCACGATCAAGAAACACAACAACAGGAGAACGGTACAACAGCGGACCACTGAGGGAACAGCTACTCTCCGGAACAATAGAACAATAGGAGGATCGAAATGCACCAATCACAGCCGACCTTTGTGATATAAATGATACCGTGCAGTCAGTCGACCTTATCACCTGAAGGAGACTCACAGTAAGCAGTCAAGTGACTACATGTACATCGTGAGGCAAACGATAATGCACTTTATTATTGCATCTACCACAATGAATAACAACAACCTTTTCCTCAACAAAGAGAGGGTATTTAGTGTGGAATTGCACTTGTGCATGAAGGGATATTGCTGACCTGAGTTCCAAGCAAAAATTGTTGCTATTGTGAAAACAAAAATGTAACTCGTGCTACGAAAATATCAACTTGGAAATGAACAAATTTAAAGGAAATGAATGTCTGCTAAATTTTCACTTTTAGAAAATTTGAGGACACCATTCACACTCAAAAGTATGAGAAAACACATTGAAGAAAAAAAACAAAATGGCCGAGACAAGGGAAGAAAGCCAAATGACAGTTCCTGCCAAGGAAAACCAAACAACCGTCGCAAAAGAAAACCAAATAGGTATCAATGCCAAAAAAATTCAAGAATCTATTCTGGAAAAGCAAACCATTGTAACCTATACAGATGACAAACTGGTGTCTTTTAAGGACAACATGGTTTCAAAACACACTAAAAAAGTACAAGTACATCCATACACTCTTTGCGGTCTTGGTTCAATGAAAAACAGTGCAAACAAATTAATCTTAATGCAATTTCAAAGCAAGAAGCACCGCAGCTTCTCAAGCACTTCTTTCTAGAAATAAGGCAGACAACAAAAGAAAATAAAGGCAAAGAATAGGAACCAGGAACATTAGAGTTCGAAGAAGTTTCAAGGATGCTATCCATGAAGAAAAAAGATGAGATTTGAAGCAGAAAGGTCTTGGCAACAAACCAAATGCCGCTCAATCAGTTGAAACAGAAGATACTGAAAAGATGTGGTCATCAGGTGCAATCGGCCTTCAAAATCCTTGCTCTCTTCTCCATCTGGTATGGTGGAACAGTGTCATGCACTTAGGAATGAGAGGATTTAAAGAACTGTCAACTAAGTGATTTCACCACGACAGAGCAGTACATTGAATACAAAGAACGACAAACCAAGAGCCACCAGGGAGAGACAAACCGACTGGGACAAAATGGGTGAGAAAGTATAACAAGATTTGGAGGATTGACGGTGGACAGCAAGATCTGCACAGAGCATTTATCAAGTATGCTGGCCATTGTCCGAGGGGTGATAACATTCCTGGAAATTTCTAGCTGAGTCCAGTTGACAGTCCAAAATCCAGTGTCTGGTACAAAATAGTTCCAGTTGGTAGAAATACATTGGCAAAGCAAATGAAGAGTGTTGCATCCATTTCCTCCCTGGATGGCAAAATCACAAATTCGAGTGGTCACAACAGTCATCCAAGAGCTGGGTAATAATTTCAACCCACTGGAGACCTCAGAGCTGACTGGCCATGCCAATCCTGAATCCATATCCAACTACGGCCATAATCCTGTGGAAAAACAGCAGGGCCACGCCAATCCTGAATCCATATCCAGCTACAGCCATAATCCTCTGGAAAAATAGCAGGGAATGTTGTATAAATTGGTCGGTTTCAACCCAAGCAGGACAACTTCTAACAGCGATTCAAGTCATGCTTTACGGCAGATGTTCTCAACAGCTCAGCCCCGCTAAGCAACACAGTGGCTGCAAGTAACCGTGACAGCAGTGCCAGTCATTCTAGTTACCTGATGGCAGGGGCAGTTGGCAAGGTGTTTACTGGAGTAACTTTTAGTAATTCTCCAGTAAATATTTCCATAAACTTTCGGTCCAACATGACACCAACAAGCAACTCTCTACAATGAGAGAAATTCAGTTAAAATGGTGACTGCAAAACACTTACAGGTTTTTTGTAGTTCTTGTTTTAATACCGGAACACTTGAAATTTTCCTTTCACTTGAGCATTTCAGTTGTTGATTGTCAGTGCCCTATTTTGCCAAGTTGTATGGTAGCAGGCAAATCCAAGATATTCATTGAATGAAAGGATTTTTCTATAAACTTTTTGTCTTAAATGACTCAGTATTTTGTACTTTCAGTTTTTTTGCTGAAGATTGTAAAATGTGAGGCACTGCTTTCTCCATGAGTTTGAAATAAAAGTGGTTTTCATTCTAAAAATATCTTGTTACCTATTTGCTAGATCTTGACACCTGACTTTGAAAGGGTTTCCATTGTTTCCGCACTGGCATCCAACAATTTGGTTGTTTTAGCTATGTAAATCAAGAAAAATTCACTGCCTGACAAGTGAATTCCACGTTAAATTTCACTTGAAAAACCGATATCGCACTCATCACTTCATGATTCATGTGCTATCAGTTTTTACACCATTTGGTGTTTTTTTGTGGACTAATGCCAAGGTTGAAATTATTTTTCTACAAGATATTTGTATGTCAAGTCTTGGTTGTTCTGCTTATGATATCAACTGTTTCTTTTCCTTGTAACATATGCTATATGGGAGAGGTATTTTAATATTGATCATAACCCTTATGATCCGAGATTGTATTGTAATGATATTATGTAATATACATTTTATATCAACAGGCTCAACAGATAGTAAAAAATGCTCAGTCATATGTACGAAGTAACCTACTCTCTGATCATATCTTCTGTTACCACTGGATCCTTTTAACGGTAAGATCATGATGAGTTTAGAAGTGATTAACTGTTTCAGTTTGTACTGACTGCAATGATCCTCTGCAAGAAACAAGATGGTGACTGTACAATTTTAACACAGTACCATACAAGCCCTACACAGCTCATAAAGTACAAGGAAAGCCATATATTGCTGGCAAACCCCAGCATTGCTTTCCTGAATCACCAGCAAACATCCACTGAAGTGGGAATTTTAATGCTGACAATTTCACAGATAATTTTTATCACAACCCATTGCGAAGCCCCACGAATGTACTGAAGGTGGAAAATAGCCATGAAAAGCTCCGATGGCCTCCAGGTTTCACCTATATACAGTGCATGTTTGATAGCCAGCAAACAAATATTTTCTCATCGTGGCCTGTCAAAAACACTGGAAAACAATGAAGCCAAAACTCCCTGAAATCGCTTTACTTTGACTTTACTCGAGTAACACAACCTAAACCTCTACAGCAACATAGAAAAAAGTAACACAAATGAAGCCAGGGAAGGCTTTTTTAGTGTATTTCTTTTCCTCTGTGAAAAATTTGAAGCTAAATGAAAATTTGAAATTCGAACTGAATGAGACTTTTTTTGTCACTTTGACCAACAGTAACAATGTTGACAATGTTTATACTCTTACCATCAATTGTGTACAAATTTGAATGCAAACCACATTCTGTTATTGTTTTGTTGAAGAAAATACAGCTGCAAAACTGAATGTTAGCGGTTCTGTGTGGATTTATATCTACACTGATAGCCATCCAAAGTTAATGACATTTATAGTACATCGCCAAAGCATCCAGCGTGAAAGCGTTTAGGCTTCTTTTTAATTATGCAATGCATGGTGACTTACGAAGAGATATGACTGAATTTATGTATATACAGTGGAACTTCTCTGTGCAGCCACCACCTGGAGAGGACTTGTTTCACACAGCATTACAGTGCATTTACTGAAATGGGGGCCACCCAGACAATGAAAACCAATCAGATGGCAGAACTGAAACAATAGAATCCAACATTTTCAAATCCAGCCAATCAAATGTCCGATACAAAACAATGAAATCCCAACTAGTTTGTTGTGATGCTAATGCGATAATGGTGTTGTTTAATAAATTGTCAAGCTCAAGCCATTAGTAGTTTCATGTGCTTGTGGCTGTGCTTGCGGGCTTGAGAGAAATTATATGCTGCACTTTCTATGGGGTCATTGGTTGGTTTAGAAAATACATGAACAGAAAAGCTGCATAAGAGTGTCACTCATCAATATATATTGCCAGTGGAGCGAGTGGTGTAGGGTTTGAATATTGTCGGGACTGTTTAAAAGAAACCCCTTCAAATGGTCTCTGAGTAGTTTTTCATGTGCACAGGTTTGAAATGTACGAATTGGAAAGGGATTATTTTTGAAGTAACTGAAAGAAATTGAAAGCAAACTTCAAGCAGGAGAAAAGAAAAGTTAATTTGATACAAAAATGGACTTGTAACCTGATTTTTCCATCCAGGGGAGGTTCCTATGCATGGCGCTATTGTCTTTTGTTTTTGAGTGAGTGATTTTACACGCTGAGGCTTTGATAGTAAAATGCAGAAAAAAATTAGTTTGAATTTTCCATGAAGATGTTATTTCAATACACTGATAACCCGGAAAAGGAACTCAAACTTCGAAATGTACAGCTGCTGAGACAGTGAACGTGATGGTTTTTCCGAGAACTGTGTGGTGGATGACCGAAAGCCTTGTAAAAATGGAAACACACACAGACAACAGAAGCAGAATCTATTTTGGAAAAAAAATGTCAAAATCTATTATTCTACGATTTTAAACAACAACTGTAAAAGTGAGTTGGAAAACAGTCAATCTTATGAGTTTACCACGCTTGTCAATGTAAAATCCAAAGTACAGTAACACAACATTTTCTGAAGCAAAAGTACTAATGGCTTGAGCTTGACAATTTATTAACAGACAACGTACCTAGTTGCATAAGCATCACAATGAACAAGTTGAGATTTCACTGTTTTGAACCAGACATTTGATTGGCTGGATTTGAAAATGTTGGAAGCTATTGTTTCAGTTCTGCCATCTGTTTGGTTTTCATTGTCTGGGTGGCCCTGGTTTCAGTTAATGCACTGTAAAACATTACCAATCAAATCAGTATAGTCAGGCCCTAATTATTGACCATGCAGTCTTGTCATTTTGGTGATCACTTACAAGAGTATGAAGTTTTGATCAGGGTTCAAGATGGCGAACAAGATCGATGTTCTCCAACATTTGTCTGCATGTTTACTGTGGTTATTCCTAACTAATCACGCAACAGTCAAATAGTGTACTCAGTAGTGAATCCATGCAGTCATTTGAAAGTGGTTATTTTTAACTCAGTTGACTGTGCTCGGGTCAGAGGAAAAGAAAGATTTCAAACAATCACATAGTTTGATTTGTGCTGTTTTAAATCCTTTGCAGGAGTATGCTAAACATCAGATTACAAAGCCTAGAAAGCACTTAGACATGGAACACATACAACAGCCCAATGACAGAGATTCCAAATGTGACTGTGTCAAAAATAAGGAGGTGAACATAATTATTAATAGTTTATTGTTTTGAACAGTGAAGCATCAGTTGTCATCAAGTGTGACCCTCTGGGATATTTTGAAATCCTTACCGAGTGGATAGTTTTGCTTCAACTTTGTTGGCTGCTATGGTTTGGGGAAGCTACAATTCATCAGAAAAATGCAGACATGCACAGTTATTTTAAAGCAACAACCACAAATTATTTATCAATGGAAAGCATAATATATAACATCTAAGAACCATAGGCACACAAGGAGTGCATGAGTTATTCTTTGTGAATTAAAAGCTTCTGAAAACAGCAGCATCCAGTGGACTCTTAACAGCTGTGATTAAGTTAATCCATCAGTTCTGTTTGGTTACCATGTATGATGATGATGATGATATGAAAGAATTTGTTTCACCTATAGAAGTGTAATATCAAGCCTAGTTTTATGAAGATTTGATTTTGACAATTCAGTCAGTAGGTTTGTTTATAAGAATTTCAATGGAACTATTCCCAGCAAGACAGCTAAACATCACGCAGTCTGTAATAGTACACTGTGGCTAATGGTAAAGCCAGATTAGTGGGTAATTTCTCTAGACTCCTTTAATAAGAAGAACTAATTTAATGCAATAGGATGGTCTTTTTGTTTTGTCAGCATTGATCAGAATATTCATAGCAGAGCTCCTGTGTACCAAAGGCACTCAAGCAGACCCCATACCTTAGAAAATTTGGTAACCAATCGATCTAAACAAATTTGGTTGTCATGTGACTGTCCATAAGTACACACTGTATGTCTGTAGGTATGTCCGTATGTCCGTTCATACATTAATACCTTGAAAAAATAAGAGAGTACCACCATTACCATAGCTATATCTTTGATTTGGGTATCCATGTTATGGTTAATTGACAGCTGTCAAAACAAGCTATTTGCTGACCAGTATTGCATGACCATATCTTGGGCTCAGGTTTAGAACCCATCAAGGTTGTGTGTTTTTTGGAAGTTGACCGCTGACCAAGGACTGCTTTTTGATTGGATCACAGGCTCAAGCCAGGTTATTACTTTTGGGGAGATGGAAGGAGTACGTTCAAAGGCAAAATTTCAGCACAAATTAACCCCTGGCACATTTTTGACTTTTCTTCCAACATATTCCTTAAGTTTTGAAATTCCAAGAAACCTGACTTCAAATCAATATCAATTTTAAAAGCCATCTAAATGACACTGTTGACTGCGTTGTATTTATTTTATTAATGGAACTTGCAGACTCAGAAAACTTCAGAAAAGTGTTCATCAAAGTAAGTTAAACAGATTGTACTCTAGCAAAATATATCAGTTTACAGTTTTTTGCAGAAAATAGACTACAAGCAGTCCCTCTTTCGATTAGACCGTCGTGCGTGACACGAAAGAAAACCGCGAGAAAAAAATAGCCGTGCGAAATCGTGGGGTGAGGAGCGCACGAAAGGAGGGACTACTGCCTTAGCCAGGGAGTTTGAAATATGCGTTGCTCTCACAACACAAAAATATGAAAACTTCATTGAATGATGAACTAAACAAAGATATGCTTCTCATGGCATGTTTCTGCTTGAAGAGTAGAGTAGAGCTATTTTATCCCGATCTCCCGGGTTATTGACAACAGGAGATGATAAGAGGACGTCAAGATAAGGCCTAGTTTATACGTTGAATTTAATTCAGACAAATTTAATTCAAATTAAATTCGTCAATCACTCAACGATTAGTCGACAGGTGATTTAGACATCGAAATCAATAAAACGAATTCAATATTTTGCCTGAGCCTTCGGCATTTATCTGACCACCAGTGAATTTAAAAAACTCATGAAATGCACACATTAAACCAGGGAACCAGTGCCAGAAAACCAAAACAAAATGCCGAGGTTTACCAAAGCTCTATTGCTAGAGAAAATGTCTAGAGAAAGAGAGTGGAGGAGAGAGTTGTGACGTCGAATGTTGACACTGGTTGTATTGAAGAAAAGGTTTCTTGCTCGAGTGTGTTTATTGACTTGTCTGTTGTTTCAACCGTCATCATTGACTATGATACCTATCATATCTGTGATTTGATCTTCATTCCAACTGGCTCGTCACCCACGTTTTGCCTTTTTCACTCCCTCTTCGGTGCTTTGAAACCTTTCATCCTGGCCTGAATTGGTTTCACGAGCCAGCTCAAAAGCTGGTGTGATGTTATCAGAATGCTCCTCATCCAAAGATTCATTTTCCAGAGCAGCTGGTTCAATGTCATCGGAAGGGTGACGGTTTTCACTGAAGAATTTGTTTTGCCCAGCACCTGCAGCAGCTCCAGCACACGCAGGCACATAACCAGGATTTTATGTTGGGGGTGCTAACGAGGCCGAAGTGGACCAAACTACCGAAATGTATTTTTTATTGTCTGATCCGTTTATTTAGGAAAGTAACAATACATGAGAAATTGTAATGCCAAAGTACATAGTAGGAACTGGATATTACATTTGTCGAATACAACTGTTTGAGCTAAGTTATAAAGGACTGATTTTACGATGTAAAATGATACATCAAAATACTGCAGAACTAGTCCCTCAGAATAGCCCTGAGCTCCAGCCTTTGTGGGTGTTTGGTGGCAGACAGATTTACCACCTCATCCAAAACAATTTAAACTTGATAATGTATGTGCATTAGTGTGAGGGACGACAGCCTTTCTTGGCCCATGCACGCCCTGTTATATGTATGCAGCCGCCTTGAAGAACTCGCGCTTCTTTTACATTCACAGCTCGTTGCAGGGGTTGTGGTGCATATCTTGCGAATCGAATTGAATTGTTAAGAAAGTACACATCGGCTTTTCATAGAATATTGTCATGACATCAGGAAATGACGATAAGAGACCAAGAGAAACAAAATGTATTTTCCCTCTTTGTGTCTAGAAAACTTCTATTTTGATGATTTGGGATGCCTGTGGATTGCTGCTTTAGATTTTCCCTCCCCCAGTCCCTCTCCGAATTGTTACTCTGTGTTCCTCTCTGGCTTTCTATTAAGTGAGTTTGTTTCATATCAAGGAATAGCGACTAAATCTCAGAACATAATAATGGGATCAAGACTGGTGGACATTGCGAAAATAAGTATGATTTACCTTCTATATCTCGCTGAAAAACAGTAGTTAACTGAGATAGATCTGAAGTCGTGGTTTCAGCTGGGCTGTCATTGCAGACTGAACTGTCATTAGTGTCATTGTCAGCGTCTGATGGCTCTTGACGGCGTACTTTACTGACCCATGTATCGAGTGACTGGCAAGATTTAGCTGCAGCCTTCCTCTTTCTATTTTCCTGTTCTCTCATACCCATAACGTATTACACAAAAAACTCATTTTGCATCTTCGGGCGTTCATGCGCTCGTACAAATAGAGAATACTACCCAATGCGTTAGCAGACGTGTCTGACAAAAATCGTGAGATCGCTCCCTTACCATTGGCTCGCTCGTCTAAACTCCCGTGCAAAGCGTGCGCACATTAATTTTATTCATTTAGATAACATCGGACATCAGTGCACTCGCTGAAATGTTCTGAATGGCTCAGGCTACTAGAGTGTAGCTCGTTTTAGTTTCCCAGTGAATACATTACTGCTTTTTCCATTCTTTGATTTTGTTTAAGTGTCACTGTTAAGTTTTAGACTTCAGTTTAACCGACTGCACTCCTTGACTTGGATATTGAGTATCAAAATGCGGACCTTCGGGGCCTGTGGGAAGGTGCAAATGCACCCCGTGCACCCTCCTGGTTACGGGCCTGCACACGGCAGGGAATAACCCACGGAATTTTCCACCGTGCCTTATTTCCACAAAGGACATTGTGTCCACTTTGACAGTGCAAGTTTGTCACATCCAACAAACTTTCTCGGATTCTACAGAAATGAATTGTTTCATATATAGTCGAAGGACCACCTTGGACATTCCAAAAAGTGGTTACACGCAAGAATGAGCTCTCATTGTTTCAGTTCAGTATGTGATGTTTTGCAACTGCTTAACTATCAATTTTGCTTCATTTTTTAAACAGCATGTCAGGCATAAGTTTATCTTTTCAACACAATTGTTGCATTACACATGTAGCATAATGTGTCTGGTCACATGAGCTTCAATTTGATTGATAGATTAGTCATGTGCACGAGAGAACTTGTAACGATTGTTACCGACTAGATTGATTGATTGTTCAAGATTGTGTTCTTTGGATTGTTAAAATGTACAAGAAGAAAGTAAAAGATTCAAAGTACAGTCCTAAACCAATAATTCCGGGGAATATAATTATCATCTAGTTCAATAGGATGAGAGTAAATAAAGGGACATTTGACAGCCTAATATAACTGTAAGGTGGAGCATTTTAACACCGATTTTGGCCTCACCTGTTGTTGCCCGAGGAGCCATGTCGAAGATTCTATTTAGCCAGCCTCCGAGTCTGATTTAATTAATTTGTGGTTCAACTTGTTGCCATAGAGTCTTCAGAATTGTCTGCACAATTTCGATACTAAAAACCTTAAGAAGAACTCTGTCAAATATGAATTTTTTAAAAATTTCCTTTATTACAATACTTATTACCACAAATTATATCTTAAAATCCTCCTGGAAACAAAAATAACAACAGGAATCACTGATTCGTCAGTTCTAATTGCAAGAACTCATCAGACAACCCTAAAAGCCAGAATGACGGAACAGTGGAAAATCACCCCAAATCCTTAAGGACGGAATGACGGAAAATCAACCCAAATCCTAAAAGACAGAACAGCACAAAGTCCACCCCAACTCCTAAAAGACGGAAGTATAAATCCTGTCGTAGGGTAAAGACAAATGTAAAGTCCAATTCTTTTCCCTAAAATTTAATCATTGCTTTTAAGGTTAGGTGATGAGACTTGGGTTAACATGGTTGATATTGACAGTTCCCATTAATATTTAGTTACCATTGATGTTATTTCTAGTTGATTTAAGCCCGTTTATTACATGTAATCATGGCTATAGGGCCATAAATATGGTTTGATTTACAGTGCTAGAAAAGTAATCTTATCACAAATACCTCAGTGTTTTTTTTATTATGTACATTGTAAGCAACTGTTGCATGGGTTTTCACTGGAAGTCATTTGTTGTTGAGGTTTGGCGGCGAGACATCAACCTTTGTGAACATGGTTTATATTGACAGTTCCTGATAATGTTAGTTATTGTTGAGATTATTTCCAGTTATTTTTAACTCGACATTATTTTCACTTTAAAGTAAGCAACTGTACTTAGCATACTTCCCCCCAAAATTACTCATTGAGTTTAAGGTTAGGCGACGAAACTTGCATTAACATGGTTGATATTGACAGTTTCCATTAATATTAGTTACCGTTGATATTATTTCTAGTGGATTTAAACTCAATCTAATTTCGAATATTTACTGCAGTTTCATGCAGAACATGCAGTCAAAATTCAGGTGAAAAGTGTGTAGACGTAAACAAGCTAAAAGCGAGTCAATTAATTTTTCAATTTTGGCTGATTGTTATGCCAATAAATGAGAAATAACTGCAGTCCACTGGATGCACATTAACTCTAACAACATTGTTATACATGATATTATACTCCAACTACGATCAAAGATAACTTTTGGGTCTTTATTTTATATCTGCAGAACTTATATTCATGCACGCAAAAATCGTAAAAAGGGGTTGGGTGAGCTCAATCTCACTTACGTACACGACTAGAAGATTCTGCGAATGCTACACAAAAATCAGTGCTCACTTCAGTAGGTGAAATTGAAAAGAAAACAACTTCTTAACAACAACAAGAAAAAAACAAGAAATTAGAAATAATTATTTAACCTAGGGGAGGGGGTGCAGTGTTTCAAAAACCTGTGCCTGTTAGGTTGATTTTGTTTTCATTTCCTTTTTCCACTTCCCCTAACTCCTTCCCCCTTAATGTACCAAAGATGGAAAGTATTGGACTTTACTTTTGTCTTCACCCTGAGACAGGATTTATAGTTCCGTCTTTTAGGATTTGGGGTGATTTTCCGCCATTCCGTCATTCCGGCTTTTAGGGTCACCTGAACTCATCCATGAAAAACAAAAATATCAAGTTACCATTTTTAACTTGGAAAATATTTTTATTTTCCAAGCTGTAGTGGAGGGTTGATTTCACTCCATCAATCCTTCACTGGGTCACTTCCTGTTAGACATTTGAAACCTCGGAGGGGAACTCCCATATGAGAATAAAGGGACTACCACTGGCCATTTACCGATGGCTCGGTAGGACTGCTGACCAGTTTATTGTCAGCCATGTTGTTTTGACATTCAAACTCGTTTTGCATGGATGGATTATATTGACGGATTATACTTATTATCGTAAGTCTGTTACCTTCTGTTGGGTTTAGCTTTTTTGTTCTTGTCATTTAGCTTACCTATACTGTATTTCAACCGGTAGAACTGTTTCATCATTGTAATTAAAACAAAGTCAATCAAGGAGTTCTCTTCATGCAACAGTTGGTTTCATAGTCATGGTAGTCATGGAGTGCTCTGTGCCCAATTGCACGTTCACGCCAGACAATGTATCTGAAGCACTGGCAATTGCCCTTCTCACTAATCACGACCTGCCCCACTGTGATCCAGCGCCTATCGTCATAGACACTGCCCCAGCACCTACAGCAACCGGAGGCCCAAAACTTGAGCGACCCAAGGTCAATGTCGGAGTCACAATAGAAGAGTGCAACATCTTCACAAGACACTGGGAAGTTTTCTGCTTAGGCTCAGGCATCGAGTACACCTCAGTGCCCTCCCAGCTATTCCAGTGTACCGGAACTGAACTTGGGGACAGCCTTTTTGAAGCCAATCTTAAAGCCAGCTCTGAGACCCTGTCCCAACTGTTCACCGCCATGCGTTCCTTAGCGGTAATCCCACTCACCACTTGCATGCTACGTACAGAGCTTCTGCAGCTACGGCAAGAACTTGACGAGCCTTTCTGAAGCTTCACAGCTAAAGTACGGGGAAAGCAAAAACTTGTTCCTATACCACATGTGCACCTGTGGCACTTCAGACAACTACATTGACCATGTCATCTGTGACGTCATCCTGAACGGCCTTTATGACACTGACATCAGGAGGGAAGTGCTGGGCATAGCAGGAATACTCAAGAAACCCATAAACGAGGTTATTGCCTTAGTAGAAACCAAAGTGATGGTCCGTAATGCCCTTCCCTCCCCCTCACTATCCACTGTCTCTTCCTTCCAGAAGCAAAAGAATTCGCCACCAAGCCCTGTCTCCATTCCCTCTCAAGCGGATTGGACGAAGGAAGCGACATGCCCCGGCTGTCATAATGCCTTTAAGGTCTTCACAGAAGGGGCGCGAGCCTTGAATGAGAAACCCCACCAAACATGCATTGAGTGCTACAGGACCAATCACCGTAAGAAGTGTCAGCAGCGCCAGCCCCAGACCCCAGGGGTCCATGCCACAGATGCAGAGCCAATCTCACAAACAGCAGCATTCCAAACCAAGAGTGCCTGATACTCCCGAGCCCCACGAAGAGGTTGTTACAACCGGAATACGACCACACATGTCACCATCACAAAACCATCAGCAGTGCAATTGGATCACATCCTCTCCAAGGGGCAGTGGAAATGGGCTCGCTTACGAGATCATCCTAGGGTCCCAGTCACCATATCCCTTTTTTGGCCAGGCAGTACCGGCAGTGGCACCTACAACACCTCCTCAGACATCTATGCCAAAGTATCTGCCATAGCCAACACTGGCATGCAATCAGATTTGTGGTCACTGTCCAACTTCATAGCCTGTGGTTTCTCTTGCGACGAACTCCACCCCATAAGCCTCAGCCTATCAACAGCCAACCACTCGCCCATATTGATAGAGGGAGCATTCTTTGCCAAGCTCACCACACAGTCCGGCAGCGGCAAGATTACTTGATGCCCCTCCATGGTTTATGTGAGTAGCTCTGTCAAGGATATGTACCTGTCTTGCGACTCACTACCCAACCTTCGACTTTTGCCACGCACCTTCCCATCCCTTGGCGACTCCACTGGCACCCCACCTGAAAGAGAGAACTTTGACAAACAGCCACACGCTTCATGTGCCTCACCAGAAAACAACGCTATGCGACCCCTCGATGACAACTGTCCAGTACCCACCATCACCCACAACACTATATGCATATGTCTACAGCACAGAGCAGCACTGCCAGGTCCCTCCAAGCTGCCGTTCCCCTGTGGGCCTGAGAACAATGCAAAGATGAAAGCTTGGCTTCTTGCCAGATATGCCTCATCCACCTTCAACACTTGCCCTCATCGTGTGCTACCATGTATGGAGGGGTCACCCAAAGAGATACATGTTGACCCAGTGGCCACACACCAGCCAACGTACCCCTCCACTGGCAGCAACGAGTGTACGATGACCTCCGTGACGAAGCTCTCGGCGTCATCAAGGGTGTGCCATATGGCAAACCGTTACGTGGTGTCAGGATGGTCATCACACGAAAGCACGACAGCTACTCCTGCCGCACAATAGATAACTGGCAACTGAACAAGTTCCGTCAACATGGGACATTAACCATGAAGTCACCCTCCCAACTCACCTGTTGCATCCCCAAGGACACTTGGAAGACTGTGACATGCCTGGAGCGGCTATCACAGTTTCTCTGCCCATCTACGCAACTTAATGGGACCTTTCTAACCATTTCTCAGCCCCTGCTGGAAATTCTCGCAGTCCCCTGAGCTCAAGGAAGCATTTCAAGCATCCAAGGAAGCCATTGTTAAAGCTATCTGCTAGGGGGTGGAAATCTTCAACATACAGAAGCGTACCTGCCCTGGCCCTGACTGGTCCAGGCGTGGTATCGGTTACTTCCTCCTTCAGGAACACTGCAGTTGCCCCTCCAGTGTTCTGGACTGCTGCCCCAGGGGATATGATGGAGAATGACACTGGCCAGTTCCCGCTTCTTGAACTCTGTAGAGCAGCGCTATGCAGCTATTGAAAGAGAGGCCCTCACTGTGGCCTGGGACTTAGAGCAGACACACTACTTTACACAAGGCTGTGACAACCTTGTGATAGTCACTAATGAAGATCTTTGGCAACCGCACTGTGGATGAGATAACTAACTCAAGCCTGTTTCGCCTCAAACAACACACTCTCCCATGGCGCTTCGAGATCAGACATCTACCTGGCAAGAGTAACCACGCCACCAATGCTTCTCAAGACATCCTTCCCAATCCTGCACAGAGAATGTTGTCTCTCTTGGATCACCCAGCTTCCCTTACATTGCAGAGTTAGCATTTATGACCACAATCCGCAGCACCACCCAAGAGCTAGCTGCTATCTCCTGGCAAAAGAGACAACCACAGTCACCTCTCTGGGCCATCTCCTACAATTAATCAAGCAAGGAAAACAGACTGCCAGCAACGACCCTCTTCCGACAAGCCTTCACCCCATCTGCGAGTCCCTCTACTCTGAGGAGGGCATACTGCTGTATCAGGACCGTGTCATGGTCCCCCCATCCCTATGCCGCCGAGTCTTACAGAATCTACACGTGGCTCATAAAGGAACCTCCACAATGGAACAGTGTGCCCTCGCCATCGTCTACTGGCCAGGAATGTCGAAGGACATCCGCAAAACTAGGAAGGGATGCACAGACTGCAACAAAAACACACCCTTATGGGCCGCCATGCCCCCTCTTCAATCTATGCCACCATTATCACCATTTGAAGCCATCTTTGCAGACTTCTTTGACTACTGAGGCTGCCATTACCTGGTCATAGGTGACCGCCTTTCCAGCTGGGTGGAAGTCCTAAGTTCAACAGCTGGGACCAACCTCACAGACTCAGCCGGTCTGGTTCGCCATCTTCATTCCTTCTTTGCTATGTTCAGCATTTCAGAGGAGATCTCCAGTGACATTGGCCCAGAGTTCCCTGCTAAAGGCACACAAGATTTTCTACGCCTCTGGGGTGTACAACATTGCATGTCCTCCATCAGCTTCCCTCAGTTGAATTGCTGAGCAGAAGTTGCAGTGAAAACCACTAAGTGCCTCCTGATATCCAATACAGACCCAACGGGTGGCCTCAACTGTGACCGTTTCTTGCATGCCATATTGCATCTACGCCACACCCCAGGCCCAGATTGCAACCTATCACCTGCACAAATCATATTTGGAACCCTCTGAGGGACTCGCTCTCGTTTGTCAACCGCCTCGAACCTACACATCAGACCTCTCTGGCGTCATAAAGAAGACTAATGTGGGCGTTGCTTGAGCTTCATTAGATCCCTAAGAGATACCACTTAAAACGGAATAAGTTTGATTACTAGCCACTGCTCAAGAAAGGATCCCACACGCACTTGGTGACCCGACTTGCATACTTGAGAGATCAGTGGAAAACAAATGAGAGCATTTCTTTTATTGTTATTTCTTCTAGTTCACCCTGAAGGATACTTTGACAGCTAAGAATGGTGATGTTTCGTCATCAACACCCTAAGTGAGACAAGAATCCTTGATTTGTACCTGAGACGACGAGAATCCCCAACCATTTCATATAGGAGTCCACCCCTGGGTTTCGAACATCGCACTGTCCAAGGCCGTTTTACAGTCAATTACACTGTGTCAAGTTAGTTCTTTGAATTTCTGACGCAAGTACTCAATATCTTACTGCAGAAATGATCTACATTAAATAGATTTTTCAACGAACATGTTTATTCCTGGAAGCTAATTATATAAATAGCTCATTTCCCGAAGGTGTCTGCTTATACAGGTTTAACCGTACTCAATTGCCGAAAACTGAGGAGATATTGAAAATTACAAAATTGATGAGCTGAATGAATTTCCAAATTATGATTCAAGCCGTGATTAAAAGTTTTGGATGATCAACAGAGAAACTGTCATCTACCTGGCAACTGTTCCACCTGGAATGTGTTCGTCTCAGACAGACATTCTCCCGACTTCAGTACCCAGCCCAACTGCTGCAATCGACCATCAGTAATTTAGTCACCAAGAAAGTTTCTGGCAATCCAATTTCCACACGAGCATGTAACATAAATGAAGCGTCTCTCAGAATATTGTTACCATCCAAGGATCAGAGATCAGCCAATTCAATGTGAAGGCAACTTGAAGAACTAGGCCGCAAAATTGGAATTGATATTCACCTCGTGTATACAAGCTGAGAGATCGCACTCAAGATCAAACCAAAAGAAAAGAAGCTGCCTATCATTAACCAGCAACGCATTGTTTACTAGTATAAGTGTGGTTTGTGCGATCCAAACTATGTCGGGTATAAGTGCCGGCAAATCTATCAGCGCTTTGAGGAACACAAAGGATGGTTGTCAATCAGGAATCACATTAAAGAACAACATGGAACAGTCCCAAGTGACATATATCTTGATTTTAAGATCTTGAGAAAGTGCCAAAGTAAATTCAACTGCCTGATCTACGAAATTCTCTTTGTAAAGGAGCTTAAGCCAACTTTGGACAAACAGTCAGATTCAATCTGTGCAAAGTTATGTAGTTTTTTATAGTATTTTATCATTTTAACACTAACATTTTAGTGCTTGTATTAACATATTTTATCGTTGGACATTCTCACACCCTAATTTGTACTTATATATGTATATTTCATTTGCCTTTTCTACAACTTGAAAATGATCTCAGGGAGATCGAAATGTCGTTTTTTATTGCTTGTTTTTATTCTACAAAGTTACCATTTGCACCTTGAAATAAAATTACCTTGTTATATTTGCTTGTAACAAAAATAGGTCTACAATGTGTACATGTGTGCCTTTCAAGTTGTATTTGTAATTAGGATAAAACTGGATTATCCTGAAAAAAAATGAAAGACACTAAGATTTTCAGGTTGAAAGAAGTCCTAATAAATGGCCTGTAATGGATTTCAAAATAACCCTTAACTCTCAACTCAAAAGTTAACTTAGCATATAGGTCAGTGATAGCAGAAGGTGGAAATAGTGAGGTATTTTGAAGAAAACGGTGTTTAATCAGGATACGCGCTCATGTGGGTTTCGATTTCTTTTCTTTTATGCTACTAGTAACGATAATAATTATGGTAAATGAGATGCTGCTGTATTGTAAATGTATTCGCTAACGTGCGAGCATTTGAAACTTATTGCTTCAGCCTATAACTAAAGAGATTAATTAAATAGACAATTAAAATGTAGGTAATCGGTTAGTTGAGGAACATTTGCCATTTTCTCTGCTTGCTGATGAGATAAGATATGACAATAATAACACTGGCAGCCTTGCTCACATAACAGTCTTTTCAATTTCCAAATTCTTCCAGAAAGTTTTAAATCGTTGTTTTATAGTTGAAACCTGTCCCCAAAAGTTATTCACAGCTTCTGAAGGCTTCATTTCCACGACTCTCTCAAGTTCGGTCTACTGAGATACTGGTTCAGGTTTTACCCAATGATAGGTTTTCAACTTGTAAACAATGTCATACAACTTAAAACTGTAGTTCAGTTTACAAGCAATAAAAACAGCAAAAAGTGGGATTATTGATCATGGCAGCATTGATTTTTTTGTTTTAATTTACAGAAACGCCATTTTATATAGCCACCTAAATGCTTCTCTTAGTTATATTGAATAACTGCACAACAATTCCTTTGTAAAACATTAAAGGGACACAGTCAGCTGGCGCACATGCGCAATAGATATCATTTCATAGCTAATGTACATATCACAGAGTCGTGATCCATACTGTATTTAACCAAATATGATAAAAATTATATCATAGGATGAGCAAAACTACACTCAAAAACAGGTTTTTCAGTAAACAATTGAAAATCACGCAAAACACTGCAAAAATTTAAACAGATTTCTAGATGTAGTTTGATTTCAGGTTGAGGTGAACTTTTTTCAAAGTGAGCCGAAAACTGTTGTCCAGGTCAGTGTGGTCCCACTGCTGATTGTGTCCCTTCAATGATATTGAGTCGTGTGCATGCAAGGCATCGTATAAAGAATGCGTGTTTCAAGACTCCCGCATGAGATTTCTAGATTTCGGTGATTAGGTTCATGCATTAGGATGGACTTTTGCAGTTTTGCTGGTGGAACTTGTGGTCAGAGACCTGAAAATCCAAACATAGTTCACTTGGTTGATTTTTAAAAACTGTGATCGTGACATGAAAGCACACCTAAGATTTTTGTAACATTCTGACGAATGTCACAGAAAGTGATGTTAGCGCAAGATAATTGTTACTGTGGTCCATGCAGGTGCTTTGAAGCAACAGTAGTTTCTTAATTGTACCATGAAATTGATACAAGCTCACCAATCTGATACCTGGGGATTTTCATCCAACAAGAATGTCAGCAACACATATGTCTTAAACACAGGGATGCATAGGGTTTTCGCTGACGAACTGGCAAGGCAAGGTGCTGCATCCCAACAGAAGTTGCAGGCCATGTGGCCTATTTCAAACGTCGTACTACTGCCATGCCGAACTTGATTCAAGAATTAAATTCGACCTAGGCATGGCAGTAGCACGATGTTTTAAACCACTTACTCAGTTCAGCAAGCTGAATTAAGGTCGGCATGACTACTTAGACCTTGCCGTGACACAGGGCAGCAGCGCAACTCGGCTTCAAACGGCTTGCTGTTGCCGTGTCAAACTGAATTCATAGCCTGCTGCATCAGATGCACTTGCTTTCTAGCATTTCACATGGTCTCCAGCAAAGCAAACGTATTCTGATTGTCAGCAGGACTGAATTAAGGTATCAGTATAACCCATTTGACCATCCGCGCGCGGCCCGCTCTAGCGTTCGTGGCTTTAACAAAAACCCATATAAACCGTATATTTACTGGAAGCTTAATAACTACAGATTATGACCTGACCTGTTTAAAACGGTAAAAATTTACCGTGTTTCGAAAATGTGAATATATTTACAAAGCTTCACGAACCCATAAATCAAGGTATACGCCCGCTAAATTTAGGTCGGAGAAAACGATTAACATGGCATCCGTTTCTTCACACATTAACCTCAAAAACCGTGTCTCAGATTTTTGGCACATGCGTTTGTTATTATTTTACAAGAGGATAAAGTTACAAAAGGGAAAAAAATAGGACTGCCCGCGAAAAAAAGGCACAACTTTTTAATGAAAAGAGTAATCAGAATTCGCAGACACGGTTTTGTCGGCGATCGTTCTGACAACATTCTCTCCGAATTTCAGCCAATTTGGTCCAGGGGCTGCCGACCTGGAACTCGAAATGCACGTACAACTCGCCTATTTTTTTACTTTCGAGAAACAGAGAAAAAATGTGTTATGAGATTATCACACCAAGGGAGACACCGCAGAGGAATCAACTTTCTGTATAACAATAGGACTGTGACAGTTAACATGGAACAGGTACAAATTTCCGCGACGGCGCGCGGTAAATTATTCACCGGTGAATAAACCGCTTTTTCATGTGTGAAGTCAGAATTCCAAAGTTAGTAAACGTGAAATTATCTTTTGATTTACTATATTAGCGTTCGAAATTTTTCGTATCGGTTGACTAATCTTCAAAATTATGACCATGTCACTGTTAACATGCCGAAGGCCAGTAGAAAGTTCCCGAGAAAATGCAAGCGCACAAAGGGAAACGCTGGAGAGGACGTCGTAAACGGGACTACATCGACTGATGTTGATGCAAAGGCAAAGATACTGGAAGAAATGACAATAGCTGGGTAAGAAAAAAAAATGTTGCACTGCTGATTCTAATTTTGTACAATCGATCTGCCTTTCAATTTCGTCCACTTCTCTTCGTCAATCTCCTCTGCTTCGACAGTTTCTTGCAACAGTATTTTAGCGCGGCTTGCGCTCATTTCGGCTTGCTCGCTGGCTTCGTGATCGCGATCGTTGTCGCGTTCATCCAGCAATTTTTCTTGATTGTAAAACGAACCCTTTGCCGCTTTCCGCTAATTTAGCGGCCCACTCTTTGTTGAAAGTGTTTTTCGCCTTCTTTGGCCTTCCTTTAGCCGATGAAAACGGGCAAGATCACTCTGTCTTCTTCGAAGACATCCGCCACTGATTATGGCACGCGAATCGCGTGTCAACTCAGCATGATCTTGATGTCATGTGACTTCTTGCCTCGATAATTAATTCATTTGACAGAACTTGTCAACTCTCAATTAAGTTATTAATATGCAAAACAATCCTTCTCGCGCAATAACTAGCGGCAGATAAAAGATTTTTTCGTGGAGTTTTTTTTATCTTAAAGATTACTTTAAGATTTATCCAACCGCTTAAAAAAGTAAAATTATGCAAAATTGCAAATTTTCCCCTTACTGATACCTTAAATTCAATGTTTGTTTCCACCGTCATTCTTTTGTCATGTCACTACCACTCCAAATTCATTTGAGTTCGGGAAGGCAGTAGCACGATGTTTAGACTAGGCCTTCCAAACAAGGAGATTGCGGGATAGACCAAACAATCTTACTTTATTTTTCAAGAAACCTGCTTGCTTGTTCCAGCTAGCAGCCAGATCACATCAGTAAAACTTCTTTGTGTCCATTTAATTAAATTCTCTGTCAACTTTAACCTTCGTTTTCCATCAAGATCAAAATCGAGACAAATGCTAAAATTCACTTTAAAAGACCAGTCTCCTTTTGAAATATTTCCAGACTAATCAACTGTACATACTTTGGCACATACATGTTTCCTTGATAAGCAAGTGTCTAAACCTCAACAATCTAGAATGATTGGAAATATATATTACATGACACTTGATACATGTAACGTTGTAACGTGTTTAGTCTTTCTATTTCGGGTTTTTCTTTAGTTTTATGGAACTTGCATGAAGTTTCAAGACGATGTTGGAATCAAGACATGCATTTAACTTTCTTTTGGTAACTCTCCTGCAAATCATGGCCCACAAACAGGGATGGCGGAGCGTATTTTGAATTGGGGAGGGGGCTTACAAGCGAGTTCTTAGTTGCTTTTCGTCTTTTTTTACATTTTAGAGGTTTTTAATTATTATTTTATGTATTTTTGCTTGAAATTGGGGGCCCGGCTCTGCCGTCCCTGACAAAGGAACAACCACAGACTAGAGTGCTCAACAATAGAGTTCTTAAACCATACCACATCATGCAAATTTGGGAAGAGACTATCACAAACTTTTGCTTTTTGCCTGTGTGTACCTTTATTGCCCAGATTTTTTTATATCAAATCTTGATAGAGCAAGGCAAAAAACGAACATACAGCTTTTTGCCTCATTAAATATGCAAAAAATAACCGGAAAATTGACAAAGTTGTTGGTATTCGCATTGAAACAATTTTAACAACTAGAACACGGGATAAACTGTAAAAGCTTTACTTTTCTTCTATCTAACAACAAGAAGTTTTAAATTTTCAAGCATTTTGAAGGGTTCCGTCAACCATGGAAAAATTACCCTTTCAAGCCCGTATGAAAATGGCAAAAATTGCGTAGTTTTACGGGCTTAACTTGTTATGTCCGATATGGATCCAAAACAAGTACTGTGTGAAAGTGTGTCATTTCTACTATAATAATATGAAAAAAATTCTGGGCAGTCGAGGTTCACACAGGTAAAATTTAAAAGTATGCGACAGTCTCTTCTCAAATTTGCATAATACAGCATGTTCAAAGCACTCTTCTGTTGAGCACTCTGAGTCTGTTTTTTTCCATTTATTGGCCATGCTAAGCAGGAAAGATACAAAAAGAGAGTTGATCCATGTCTTTATTCCGACATCGTTTTGTTATTTCACACACACTACATAAAACTGAGGAAAGAGCCCAAATATAGTTTCCAAGTTAACCCTTTACCCCCCTAAGAGTGCAAATTGGCACACAAGGTCATAACTTTCTGAATACTTGATAGATTTCTATGAATTTTTGCCATGAAAATTGTCTTGTGAAGATCTACTCATTGAAGTCTTAAAATTTTGACCCCCTCCCATCCAAGACATGGTTGACCACCCCCAGACGTTTTTAGTTCCTCTTTCGGGATGCAAATGGAATGCAACACTTGTTTCATATCAAGCTATGCACTAAGAGTTGCTAAATAAGCTATAGTTTAGTGGTATACCTAATATAGTAGAAGATTGATACATTTTTGAAGTCGTTCATTTTCCTATTTTAAAGCAATTTCTCTCAAAATGTCTATCTCCTTCATAGCTGCTGATGTCAATTCTTAAATAAGTTGATTAGTGGCTTTCAAATGACATATTGTACACAGGCAGAGTGTCTTTATTTGCCGATTTGGGAAAAACTGCCGCTCACCTTAGGGGGTAAAGGGTTAAATAGACTAAGCACCCTACATGTATTACATGACTGGCATTGCTTAATATATATTTTCAATTAGCTCCAATTGGAATTTCTAGATTATTGAGGTTTAGGCACATGCTTATCATAGAATATATGAATCTCGTCTTATTAAATCATGTGATATCTCGTTTCCGGTAAAAAACGTGTGATCAATCAAGGTATTGTAGTAATCATTTTGAGTTAATTCGGGACAATCTGTGGAATAAACATCAACTCGTGGATATTTACAGTGAATCTTATGTGTCTCTGGGAATCAATTGGACGCATAAGGAAATCCCCGCAGAAACGTATAGGGGTTAGTCTTTCCCATTTATAGACAATTGATTAGTCTCCAAATATTAGAAAGGAGAGTGGTCTTTTAAAGTAAGTTTTATGTTGACATGTGTCTCGATTTTGATCTTGATGGAAAACGAAGTTTAAATTTAAAGTGCCCGTGAGGTAAAAATAATTGATGCTTATTTGAAAGGCTTTTCAAAGTAAAGAAAAATAGCGTTTTGGGAACTTGTATGCAAATGAGTAACTCATTAACGGTTAACCGGAAGCTTGATCAATTAGCCAATCGCCAGGTGAAAAAGCGGAGAGTATTTCGGGTGAATCACAACACAGGTTAGAACGTCGTATGCAAATGACGGTAATTACTTAGTCACTCGTAACCAGAAGCTCAATAATTAGCCAATCGCTATCCGGATAGTATTTCGAGCGAATCATAACACAGCTTAAACAGTTGTGACAGCTGGCTTTCAGGTTGCCGCCATTGCTCATGAATAGCTGTACATGTCTTTGACAGAGTACTTTTTGTTCTGCAAGGGTCTTCTGGCTGCGTTTTCTTTTATTTGAAGCGAGAATCTGAGGTAGTGAGAAATGGTGTTCTTCGAAGGTAAAACAAGACATTCTCAATAAGTGCACATTCGTTGAATAAATGTGTGAGGTGCTCAAGAAGAGTGTTACAGCCAATGGCAACTGCGGTTGTACATTGTGATAGGTGCAGCTGTTTCTTGAGGAGTGATGATTGTGAAAAGTGCCCCTACACAACCGTCGCGGTTGACGCACAAGATGGAAACAAGCTGTGCCTTACAGCGTTTAATGAAGTACTTCAGAAAGTTAAAGCTGATCCTAAAATATGTGAGGCCCTCCTCTTACTTGATAAAATCACGATAACCTATTAACTCGCTTATTGTTTTAGCCATTAATACTGAGTAGAAGTTGTAAAACTGAATGGTCTGTATTTGATTGTACTGTTGTTGTCTACCTTGTGGTATGGCTGTATGCCTTACTGAGTTACTGGTGGACTGTACAAACTTATCAATGAAAGTCAATCGATGTTATTAATAGTTCTGGGTTTTTGTAGCGTCAGTAGCCTGAGCTCGTATTTTTTTTAATTTGATTGTGCTGTTGTTGTCTACCTCGCAGTATGGCTGTATGCCTTAGTGAATTACTGGCTGACTGTGCAAGCTTATCAATGAAAGTCAATCAATGTTATTAATACTTCTGCTTTTTGTAGCCTCAGTAGCCTGAGCTCATTTATATTCTTAATTTGATTGTACTGTTGGTGTCTATATGCCTTGCAGTATGGCTGTAAAGATGGTGGGACAATTGTGTCGTGACCAACTTTGCTAATAAACCTCACTTCCATATCCACGAGTAACGATAGTTCCACTTTGATTAAAGAGTTGCAAATGGGCATATTTAGTATTTCACAGAAAGAGATTGGAGCCAAGAGTGTTGCCATGGCAACAACACAGAAGGTGTCATTCTGTTTCTTTTGTGATTTACATTTCTGGTGCCAAGTTTCAAGATCACTGGTCCAATATTTCTAGAGATATTCTTGATTCAGAGTTTTACTCACGGTTCAAGTGGATTTAGTTATGACATCATCACTTTCCTCATTTACACAATGCAAAAATGTAAATATCACTACAACGAAAAAAGATATTCCAGAAAGGAAAATGCCATTCTTGTTTACTTTCAAAAGTCTTTCAAATAAGCAGCAATTATTATTTACTTCATAGGCACTTTAACAGAACAAAGAAAGATCCACCTGGACCAAGCAAGCATGTTTTTTGAAAAAAAGAGAGTAAGACTGTTTGCTGTCTATCCCGTAGTCTGAACTCGGTTTGAATTCGGCCTAGTCTAAACGTCGTGCTACTGCTGTGCTGAAATCAAAAGAATTTGGCCTTACAGTGTCATGGCAAAAGAACAGTGGTGGGTTTAAATGTTAAATTTAACTCAGTCGCGCCGAAGATCGGAAGAAGTCTGCTTTGCTCAAGACCATTTTAAATGCTAGAAAGCAATGGCAGCAGGTGCAGCAGGCTATGAATTCAGTTCAGCACGGCAAGAGCACACCGTTTGAAGGCAAGTCGCCCTACTGTTGCATGGCACGGCAAGGCTTACCGTGCTATAAGTAATCGCACGGAACTTAATTCATCCTGCCGCACTAAATTCAAGAATTAAATTCGACTCGTTCATTTTCCCATTTTAAAGCAATTTCTCTCAAAATGTCTACCTCCTTCATAGCTGCTGATGTCAATTCTTAAATAAGCTGATTGGTGGCTTTCAAATGGCATATTGTACACAGGAGAGTGTCTTTATTTGCCGATTTGGGAACAACTGCTGTTCGCCTTAGGGAGTCAAGGGTTAACTATACATGACATTTCCAGTGACATCAGTATTCTTAATATGAGGACCTTCCACTATTTCTCTCCAAATGTATGGTACAGGATCTCTTGTGCTTTCGTGTGGCCCTGTTTTGGTCCTGAAATTATGACACAGTTCTTAATGGCTTCCCTAGCCTTCCCAGTGCAGCGTTAAAAAGGTAAGTTAGCATCCGGTACCCTCTTAGCGATGTTGACCTCGAAGTTGTTTATGAACAACCAGTAGTTAAGCGGGTTACCATTCAAGGTCAAAAGTTTTCTTTTGGGCATTTCAAATCCTTGTCGAATTGTGTACGTCATAAGCTACAAAACTTCTTGTTGCTCTGTTAAAATTTATGGCAACTGTTGGGAACCAGTCAGGTCTCCACCACTGATGGTGTTCTGCGGAGGTCCTGGGTCCCAAGGTTGTGCACTTGGGTTTGGCACTGATTTAGAATAGTTTCTCCCAACTTGCTTGAAGTCGCCAATATTAAAGTTCGATCCAGCCCATCCAGCCTGAGGCTCTTTTCTAGGAGGAAAGGAGTCACAGGGTGCTTACCATTAACCAAAAAAATCTCCGGAAATTTCGGTTGAAAGTCAAAAGGAACAGTAATTTTCCGGAAAATCTTTTCGGAAATTTTAGACCACCTCCAGAGGTAGTCCTCTTTTTTGGAACGGAATGACGGAAATTTCCTAAGCATTTGTTAAATTTTCCAGTTTCCAGTCTCTCATCGGCTGAAAGCAATTAGGATAAATCGAATTGCAAATGGTAAGCGCCATCACATTCGCTTGGTTTGCTGATTTTGGAAAATCCCTTACCATTCAACGGTCATCCCAACCGGTTTATTCTGACAAATGGTAAGCACCCACGTGCTTATTATGTGTAAACTCTGCCGCAATATCACGTTTTGAATATTCTGAGGTTCATAAAGTTCATCAACAGCTTAAGCTCTCTTTATTATATAGACGCAAGTGTTTTACTGGAAAATACACCACTCGTAAAATTCATACGAAACCACATCCAGGACTCTAGTGGCGTATTTTCCAAATCTTCACTTGTGAAGATATTGATGATTTCACTGATATCAAGTTTGTCTCGTAAATTGTACTTAAATTCGTTGGTGTATCATCGAAACATCTTCGGGCCTTCCTCAAAAGTCTTCGGCAATCTTCGGAAAATGTTCAGCAGTGTTCATGTGACCCTCAGACAAGTTTTGGAGAATCTTCGGAAAATCGTCAAAAATGCCGTCATCAGTATGTCTATATAATAAAAAGAACATAACACGTTAGCTCAAAGATATGAATTTTATGTTCTCGTGGCAAGAACAATATCTCACTTGTTCGCTGCGCTCACTCGTGAGATATTGTTCTTGCCACTCAAAAATAGAATTCATATCTTCTTGCCACCATGTAATATCCATATTTCACCTTCTGCTGCTAATAAAGCAATCCAGCGCTTCAGTTCATCTTCCTGGGTTTTCATCTTGGTAATTTGACGTTCCATTTGAAGCTCCATCTCTAGGCGCTTTAACAGATTCTTTATCTCAACTTACAATGAAGAAGCTTGGCTTTAGCCTTCGCACGTGAACTGGTCTTGGAGTTCTTCAACTTTCTGCTACTTGAGCCGACTAGTGAACATGTGACAATCTGTGATTTAACATTATCATTATCTTCTTGGCGAGGAACCGCTGAAGTTCATCCGTGGTACGTTGAATGGATCGCAACCGTTCTTCAAGACGTTCGTCGAATTCCCTTTTTCCTGTCATTATGCCGTGACAAGCATTCAGTATGTCTGATTTAACTTTGGGGTTGTCAGCGAAATAACAATATTCATTGTAGGCTTGAAAACATCTCGCAAACGCGATTTGAAAATCTTTCTTCTTCTTACAAGCGTCATGATAATTTTCAGCGTTTCGCATTGACACACTCTTTTTTATATGATTAAATGATGTCTAATTTTGGAGCTGAGGTTGAACGTTCTTCAACTACCTTGAGAATACTTCAGGCTTTGTATCACCTGATGACTTTGATGGTGTGGAAGTTATTTTGAAACAGTTATAAATAAGAACTGCTGATTATTACAAACCAAGATGTGTGTCATGCAATAAGAAAACCTCGATTGCGCAGAAATTTTTTTCATATCATTATACCTTATTACATGAAATTTCCGCGACACCATAATTTCGTGAATTTCGCGATTTAAAAAAAATTGCAAAATTAAAGTGACGTGATCAATAGGTGTCGTGAATATAAAATGACGTGAAAATAAGGTGACTCACATTATGTTACTGTGAACATATGGTCCCGAAGTTGCGTTTTTGTTAATTTTGACGTTATTGTACCTTTGATGAAGTCAGTTGACTAAATTCAAGACATTTTTGAGTTATTTTTTTTACAAAAAAATACCTCTTAGTCGGCGCGTCGAGTATGTTACGGGTCAATGGGTGAGTGAGTCAGTGAGTCAGTGAGTCAGTGAGTGAGTCAGTGAGTCAGTGAGTCAGTGAGTCAGTGGGTCAGTGGGTCAGTGAGTCAGTGAGTCAGTGAGTGAGGCAGTGAGTGAGTGAGTGAGTCAGTGAGTGAGTGAGTCAGTGAGTGAGTCAGTGAGTCAGTGAGTCAGTCAGTGAGTCAGTGAGTCAGTGAGTGAGTGAGTGAGTGAGTGAGTGAGGGAGGGAGGGAGGGAGGGAGGGAGGGTGGGTGGGTGGGTGAGTGAGTGAGTGAGAGATGTGTGTATGTCACACCAATCAGATTGGATCTACTATAAACAGCCAATCAAATTTCTTTTTGCAAAGGTAAATGGTATGTGAGAAGATCTGATCCCGATAAAGTTCAGAACGGCCGTATTCATTCTTCTATAAAAGAGGAGGAAGTATTCATATATCGGGTTTACTTCGACATTTTCTGTGGGTTAGGCTGAGGATTTTAGTTAAATGAACGAGATGAGCCTTGAGGTTTGAAACAGTTCGTGAGTTCGTAGTATGCAAATGCAACGAGATATTTTTATTGTTAGTTAAAGGTAACTTGATACTTTTGTTTTCACAAGGAGTAAATTCAATTAGAGGTCACGAATCGTCGCTTCTAGTTCTTAGGACATGTTTTAGAGGGGACGAGACTTTAGATTTGAAACAGTTCTATCGTTTACAATAGTAAGTGCGGGTAACGATTGTTTTGTTCTTGTTGCATGCAAATATAACAAGATATTTTGTTTTTTAGTTACAAAGTGTAATGTGACACTGTTGTTTTTCACAAGGGAGTAAATTCAATTAGAGCGGACGAATCGTCACCACTCTTTCCCACGAGATGTTTGTTATCTTTACTAACAAATGGTAACTTAACACTTTTGTTTTTTATATGGGAGTAAATTCAATTAGATCTGACAAGTTGTCGGCTATTGTTTCCAGGACATTAAACAAAAAAGCTTTCATTTCTGGACGGTTTTTACGTCTCCGCAGTAGCAGTTTAATAGTTTTATTTGATGACATTCATTCAGTCCGATATTTTTTAAGGTAAAAAGTGTGAAAACTGTTCAGATGTTCTTTGAAGACTGCGCGGCACCAAGTTAAAGTGCAATTTAATTAAATCAGACTTTCAACCTGTCAGAGGTTTTTTCTCTTTCTTTCTATTTTCGGTGAAGTTGTGTTGTGTTGTGTTGTGTTGTGTGAAAAGGTAAACTTACGTCTCGTATAAAATGCGAAAAAGTCCCTAAATTAACTTGAGTATTTTTGAGCAAAAATTCCTCTTGGGGGTTGGAAGGGTTATGTGATCGGTGAGTGAGGGAGTTATGCATGTGCGCGTGTCACACCGGGTTGTATCAAAGAACGAATCAAATTGCCTGTTAGAAAATAAGATGGTATCTACATTAATCTGGAGACATGTCAGATTACTGTAGTTTGTGCAGTCAAACATTTTATGGCGTACTATTTAGCTATCTTACCATGACCGATGTAACATCGCAACCAAAGAAAAAATGTCAAATTAACCTCATAATTACTGTACCATGAATGCTCCTATCTCCGACACTTCACACAAAAAAAATAACTCTTGCACACCTTGCGTGCCTATGTTTAAGCAACATTGCCAAGGAAATACATTGTGTGTTACTTGAAAGTGCAACGTTAAAGTGATTCAAAATACAAAATTTTTGCAAAATCGCGGAATTTACGTGTTGGGAAATATGCGCACCTCAAAATCAAAACGATTCATATCAGACACCAAGGTGCGTTTAAAGTCCGTAAAACTATGTAATTTTTCGTTTTCCTAAGGGCTTGAAAAGGCAATTCTTCTTAAGTCGACAGAACTCTCAAAATGCTTGAAAAATTTAAAACTTCCTATTGTTAGAGAGAAGAAAGGTCAAGCTCTTATGCTGAGTCCATCGTGTGTTCTAGTTTTGTAAATTTGTTTCAATGCAAATACCGAGAATTTTGTCAGTTATTTTCCAGACATCTTTTGCTTATTTAATAAGGCAAAAAGCTGTATTTTTATTTTGTGCAAATTTCTCAGACTTTAAATTGTATATATTTCAAAAGTAGTTCCCTGAAAGTGTTCTTTAGGCAAAGTTTCAGGATTCTCGATTTTTGAACCTGGCCAGTGATTCTCCATATTTTCAGTCAGTGACTCCTAATTCAGGGTATATAGCTACAGGTTTCATGCTAGAATGCTGTTGTGACTCCAGTGATGCAGGCCTACAATACTGTTATAAGTAAAGTTAGAATTTCAGTAGAATGTCACTTGGGGGATGTCACTACTCACCTTAAATTCGTTGAGTTGAAAAAAGAATTTGAATTGCTATCTAAATAGTGTTGCCAAAATGTATGTGGTTTGTGCTATTTTAGGAAATGCACCGACATGCCTTTGTGGTAAACAGACATCCTCTTTCTTCGATTTAGATCCCCGACACTTCACTTGGGGTAATCTTTAAACGAAATGAGAAAGAATTACCAATGGAATTCAAAGGTTAAATCAGTGACATCAATGTTCATCGAGATAAGCTTCAGAATACTCATCATATATTAAAAAGCATTGAAAAGGATAGGTTGAAATAATTTTACCAGCACTTGGGTAAACGAAAACGGCAATGATGAAAGAAATAATCCAAACAAGACCTATCAGTCATAAGAACTACAAAACTTAAATCTTTTTTTTCCCAATTAATGAAGGGTACCACTATGAATATCATTATCATAAAATCTTAGTGCTAGCAGCACTTTGGTCTATTGGTTCAAAAGCACGGCCATGCTTCGTTTTTCTCCGCAAATCCACCTCTATGAGGTTTGTGATGTATTCAATGGACGCTCTCCCAAATCCCTAACGAGCCCGAAGCTCTTTAACTCGCTATAAGCAAGTATGTTGTGATTATATCGATAACATTTGTCTAACACGAGGGAGATGAAACAACAAGCCAGACATTAATTTTTTTCTTCAAGTTTAATCAGCAGATTAGGGAGTTAATCCTCCTCCAGAGGTGTATTAAATTTAACCCATCGATTAGTTTGATTAGCGCTAATCAGGCTTTGAGCAACACAATCTAATCGTGATTAAATTTTATTCCTCAGTTAAGCTATTTAATCACTGATTAGCGCTAATCGCGGTTTTGAACAACCGGGCCCTAGAGTTTAGTAGAATCTAATGCACGCTCTTATGATCTCTTAGCAATGGCTAAATCTAAACGTCACCCACTAACCAGCCGTTTTACTTTGACTTCTTCTTGCCTTATTACTTTACACTTAACGAGGGGAAACAAAGCTAACTGTTTCCAAGGGGACCAGTAATTAAGTGTTTTGCTAAATAGCTGGATCCAGCTACATATTCATCCCCTTTCCAGACTTGGTAACTGTAAATTATACAGCTCTGACACAAACAGTACTCCACATAAAAGGGTGTCGGGCCAATTCGTCCACTTAAGGTGTTTGCCCCTTGAAACGGAAAGAATTGTACAGGTACATAATGATGCGTTTAGAATTGTTGTTTTACATGAAAACGGCATGTATATTAACCATGTATTTCTTTTTCATATCTTGCAGCTGCATGATGAACTTTAAAGACGACTTGTTGTGGAAAAGCTTAGTTTACATAGCCTGTGTCTTAGTTTGTTCATTTTTAACTCGTGAATTGCGTGCACGCACAAGAGTGAGTTGTAGGTTTGAAGTGAAGAATGGCACTCACTCGATAGGTTGATTCTGTAAATTTTTTTCCTTTTATGGCTCATGAGTGTATTTGATAGTTTTGGACGAGTAATAAACAATCGTAATGGTGACCTTTGTTGCTGAGAATAGTGGAGTGGTGAAAAAGGAGCCTTGATAACCTTAAAATGTTTAAAACTAAACGTTTTTCATCCATGAATTTTAAATATTACGTGTTTGCCTAATTCACTTTTGTCTGATGCAGTGTATATTTCATTTATGTCTTCAATGCCTATAATTTTCAATATATATATGCAGGCAAATGATTAATGTATCCGAAAAAGAAAAAAAGGGAAACAAAACAAAGGAAATCAAGAAAAAGGAAATATACCAGGGTGTGGCAGATTCGATCTGAGGACCTCTTCCTAGAAAAATAGATTGCAAGGTTATGAACCCCACCACAAAACGATCTGTGTAGAAGTTGATTTAATGAGGGTAATACCGAATTAAATCAGTAATATTAAAGACGCTGATTTTTTTTTTTACTTCAACTGCGGACTCAAAAGACTCGAGCTGCTCGTCGAGAGTCCGATTGTTTTAAGTTTTCTGACCCTATTCTATTGCTGGAGCGGCATCGACGTTGGAAAAAGGTACCTAAAGTTTTTAAACTTTAGGTACCTTTTTACTCATGAGCTTAAAAGCTTATGAGTCGCTGAACTAGCATCCATGAGATTCCTGGGGGGAAGAATCATACTGCACAAAGCATAACATGTGCTCTTTCTGCGGATGATGCTGCAGAGGTACTCGACAAGGTTAAATCCACTATCCAGCGAGTCTTTAATACCACCAAAGACTGTCAACAGCGCAAGTTTGAGAAACTTTTGCGAGAGAAACAGTCTTCTGTTTCTCCTACAACTTTTGTTGACAGAACAAAGTGGGTTATCAACTTGTCATCCAGGACCCTTAACGAAGCTGAGGTGTCCTTACTGAAGAAAGGTCTAAATTTTGCCGTGACTCCTACGAGCGTCCCAGCCCCCGAGATCGTCGCCAAGATTGAGTCAGCAGTCTGGCCACTAGATGCGGAGAGAGCAGACACAGTCAGGAGATCCGTCAACACCATCCTTCAACAGGCACAACCACCCACGCCCAACATCACGAAGGAACAGCAGGAGGCTCTTAAAAGCCCAAAAGAGGACAACTCCATCATGGTTCTTCCAGCCGATAAAGGTCGTGCCAGCGTAATCCTGGACGCTGACACATACCACGCAAAAATGTCAGCGCTAATTGATTCCGGATCGTACCAGCTGCCCAACAAAGATCCGACAGACCGCTTGACCCGGAAGCTATCTGAGAAGCTGCTAACCCTGAAACGGAATGGACACATATCAGAGGCGGTTTATAATAAGATCAGACCCCGACACAAACAACCACCTAGGATCTATGGTTTGCCGAAGATCCACAAGGCCGACACACCGCTTAGGCCAATTGTGTCGTGTGTCAACACCTTTGCATTCGACCTGTCTGCTTTCTTGGCTAACGTATTATCTCCTCTTGCAGGTAACTCGAACTTTACAGTGAAAAACGCAACTAACTTCGCCTCCACCATCGCCAGTGAAGAGATCCAGGACCACGAGATCACGGTGTCTTTCGACGTAGAGTCACTGTTTACCAATGTACTGATCGAGGGCGCCGTACAAGCCGCGCTACAAAAAATGGAGAACGACGCAGGCCTGGCTGACCGTACGACACTTACACCAGTTCAAATAGCGGACCTCTTGGATTTCGTATTAAGATCTACGTACTTCCACTACAACGGATCGATTTACGAACAACGAGACGGCGCAGCCATGGGGAGCCCTGTATCCGCGGTTATTGCTAATCTCTACATGGAGATATTTGAAGAACAAGCAATAGAGTCCGCACCTTGCAAGCCTAAGATCTGGAAACGCTACGTAGATGATACTTTCACCATCCTGGATCGGGATAGAGTTGACGTCTTCCTGCAACACCTAAACAGTCAACAACCATCATTATCATAGATACCTTCTGCGATATCCAAGATAAACTGTACACATTTAACTCATTGTTTAACGAGATATTAGATCAACACGTTCCTCTTAAGACCTTTAAAGTTCGCGGGAAACCAAATCCAGTTGTGACCGAAGATATTCGTGGACTAATGAAGACCAGAGACTATTGGCGCAGGAAGGCTAAGAAGACTAACGATCCCATGGCTTGGTCAGCTTACGAAAACTTCAGGCGTGAGGTGAAACGGGAGATACAAATCGCTGAGCGAGAATTTGTTACCGACCAGATACAGAAAAATCCGAACAACACCAACAGCATCTGGAAGGCCATTCGCCTCTGCCTTCCCAACAAATCAGCTTCTCGGAGAACTTTTAGCAGAGACGAAAAAACTGTTGCCGACGAATTTAACAAATTCTTCGTCTCAGTCGGTCAAAATAGCGTAAACAAAGTTAAATCGTTGGCTAATGAATGTAACTTCGAACTCAATGAAAATTGGTTTACTCCGAGACAACACCCATTGTCCGAACAGTTTTCATTTCGTGTCACAGATGGTAAACATATAGAAGATATAATAACATCTATGCCGTCTTACAAATCCCCTGGGAATGACAAGATCCCTATCCGCGTTATCAAAGACTGCCTCGCTCCTATTCTTCCTGCAGTCACATCCATTGTTAACACCTCTTTTGTTGCTTCAACCTTCCCTTCTGTTTGGAAAGTAGCTGAAGTTACACCTATTCCTAAAGACGGAGATCACGAACAAGCAAACAATAACAGACCCATCTCGTTGTTACCTATTCTATCAAAAGTCTGTGAAAGGGTTGCCCATAATCAAGTCACATCGTATCTTCTCTCAAAGGAAAGGCTAACAAAGAACCAGAGTGGAAATAAAAGATGGCACTCAACTGAAACATCCGTAATTCAAACCACCGACGCCATACTTAGCGCCATGGATAAGAAAGAGCTAACGGCTATGGTACTATTAGATATGAGCAAAGCCTTCGAGAGCATCAGTCACAAAAACCTAATATCAAAGTTGCTGGACGTCGGTGCCTGTTACCCTTGTCTACAATGGTTCTGCAGCTACCTAAGCGACAGGCAACAAGTTGTACGTATAAATTCTACTTCATCTGAGCTCCTGACCGTGACCAGCGGTGTACCGCAAGGAAGTATTCTGGGCCCGCTTCTTTTCAGCATCTATGTAAATGACCTCCCCGCTGTTCCGCGAAAATGTAGTTCACAGTGCTACGTAGACGACGACGTAGACTACTGGTCTCCTTTAAGATCGAAGATAAAATAAATGCAATAACCGATATAAACGAGGATTTACTAAACTTGCGTAAGTGGTGTTTTAATAACTACCAACTGTTGAACCCGGATAAGACTAAACTCATGGTAAAAATAGAACTGTAACCAGGATAAGACATATTGGAATAAAAACGCTCTCTGGTTAAAAATATATTGAAAACATAAGCTTTCGGCTATCAGTCTATAGCCTTTCACGAATGAAAAATGTGGCGCGCAAGCGAAAATATATACGAATGGGCTGCGAAAAAATTGAGAATAAAAACAAGCGTGAAAAAAGCTAAAAGATAAAAATGTAAATGAGGCCTGATTACAATAAAATCGAGTATTGCCTAGGCAACGGTTTTGAGTTGTTTTCCGCGTCGACGGTTTTTGCTGTGTGCCAAGATTCTAGTGTTTTCCGAACGCGGTAATTGCCTTTGTCAATGACACAAGCATTGTCGAAATCAATGGAGTGATTGTTTTGCCACGCATGGTTGGCAACATTACAGCCATTTGAATAGTTCTTCAAGTTTCGTTGATGTTCCTTTTTTCGGGTTTGGAAGCATCTTCCGGTTTCTCCTATGTAATTCCAAGGGCAGTCTTTACATGGAATTTTGTAAACAACATTACATTGAAAATCTGAGGGTTGTCTGAACTTTGGTGACGGGAATTCTTGTTGAAGGGTTTTAAGTGGTTTGTTGACAGCTCGGATATCATTTTTGCGGAGTAATCTTGTGAGGGGCTCGGTTAGGCCGCTGATGTAAGGGAGACATGCACAACCCTGGATCAGCCCATTTGAAGAACATAGAAACCAGTTCTTCTGGTGGAGGAACTGTAGATGGGGGTGGCTTCTTATTGAGAATGTTAGAAATAACAGCCGGTGGGTAACCATTAGCTTCTAACGCGGCCCTAACATGATTGGTTTCACGTGTTTTTCCTTCAAAGCTGCTAGGGAGGTTGGATGCCCAGAACAAGAGGGTCGAGGCCGTGCTGATTTTGTGTTCTTCTGCATGATGGGAAGAGAAATCCAAATAACGGTCAGTATGGGTTGGCTTCCGAAATATATCAATAAAGGCAACTCCATTTCGTCTGGAAACCAAGGTGTCTAAGAAGGCAATTTGGCCGTTGTTTTCAAGTTCGATTGTGAAAGAAATTTTGGGATCACAGGCATTAAGAGTATCGTGGAAGGAAGAAACGGCGTCCTTCTTGATAATCACAAAGCTGTCGTCAACATATTGTTTCCAAACCCTTGGTGGGACTGGTGAGGTACTGATAGCTAAATCCTCGATCACTTCCATACAGAGGTTAGCAACAATGGGGCTAACTGGACTGCCCATTGCACAGACTGCATATACAAACAGATCCACGGCTGTGCAATGGATGGATGGATGGATGGATGGATGGGATGGATATGTGTGTATGTATATATGTGTATGTATATATTTCTTTTTTAGTATTTTCTTCTAATTTAACTCGTTTTTGTTATGTCCCCGTATTAGTAGGGGAGTATTTTCCCAGCTAGGAGGTTGATGACATTCTTAATAAAGTTTCTACTACTACTCTACTACTATGTATGTATGTGTGTGTGTGTGCGTGCGTGCGTGTGTGTGTATGTGTGTATGTATGTGTGTATGTAACCATCAATCCGTTTCACCATGGAGATCGAGAATAACAGCAACATCGCCTTTCTCGACACATCCGGTTATAGAGAACCTGATAGCCGCCTTACCACCAGTGTCTACAGGAAACTAACACATACTGATCAGTACCTAGCGTATGATTCACACCACCCTCAGTCAGTAAAGCGTGGTATTATGAAGTGTCTGTACGACCGGGCTAAACATCTCGTGACCAAACCATCAGTAATCGCTGGAGAGAAGAAACATCTGTCATCTGTACTTGTTTCTAACGGATATCCCTCTTCTTTTGTACAGAAGTTCACAAAGGCACGAACAACCCCAAGAAGAGAGCCCGTCGTGGAATTTAAATCCACCGCCGTTTTACCGTATGTCCAAGGAGTTTCGGAGGGTGATGGACGAAACACTGACCCCTAATCCATGGACTATCCTAATGGACTACCCAAATGGACTACCCTAAAATGGACTACCCCTAAAAAATACTATTTCAGATGAGTGGTATGTTAAGAAGCTGCGATTATATACTTACACTGCACGGAGGATGCTTTTCTTTTCGTTCCGCATCGCCTTCAGCCGCCATTTTGAATAACTATAATGAAAAAACAACCGCTGAACAGAAAACGCGTAAATTTCCCCATAATTATAGTCCAGGCCAGCCAAGAACACTACTGCTTCCACTCCACTCTGAATTTTTGTAGCGTAGTCGGTGGAATTTCTTGCTGTCCCATAGCTTTATCCTCATTCCCATTTCTATTTCATTTTGATACACTCAGGAAAAAACCAGAAGACTAGCTGCTTCTGTGCCATGATTTTCGGCACAAAACAAGCAAAACAAATCATGAGTAACATCCTGAAGATCATTTCGTCTGTTCGAGAAAGACTGAGCTACTGAATCACATGGGAGCAAGACTGAGTTGTCCACAGAATATTTGATTTGATTTGAGTCTACGCTTTTTGTGTACAGCGGTTGTTTTATTCAGTGTAGTTATTCAAAATGGCGGCTGAAGGCGATGCGGAACGAAAAGAAAAGCATCCTCCGTGTAGTGTAAGTATATAATCGCAGCTTCTTAACATACCACTCATCTGAAATAGTATTTTTTAGGGGTAGTCCATTTTAGGTTAGTCCATTTGGGTAGTCCATTAGGGTAGTCCATGGACTGTGGGTCAGTGTTTTGTCCATCACCGTTTCGGAGTCTCTCCGCCGCTGCCTAGAACAACAAGGCATTCGCACCGTCTTTAAGTCCGACACGACACTTCGGTCACACTTAGTGCGACCAAAGGACACCGTCAACCCGGCTAAACAACATGGTGTTGTCTACAGGATTCCCTGTGGGTGCGGCAAAGTCTACATCGGGGAAACAGGGAGATCTATGCAGGAAAGGAGCAAAGAACACGACAGGGATATACGACTCGCCCGTACCCAGACCTCCACCGTTTCTGAACACACCCACAAGACCGGCCACTATCCTATCTGGAATGAGGTCAAGTTTATTGATCGAGATCCTCACTGGTACACACGTAGGGTCAAGGAAGCCATTTACATAAGACTTCACCCTAATAACATCAACAGGGATAGTGGAATTGAAATTTCTGAAGCATGGATGCCCACGATCAAGAAACACAACAACAGGAGAACGGTACAACAGCGGACCACTGAGGGAAAAGCTACTCGCCGGAACAATGGAACAATAGGAGGATCTAAATGCACCAATCACAACCGACCTTTGTGATATAAATGATACAGCGCAATCAGTCGACCTTATCGTCTGAAGAAGACTAGCAGTAAGCAGTCGAAACATCGCGATCTACATCTCAAGTGACTACATCGTGAGACAAACGATAATACACTTTATTATGAACCAAATGAATACAAACTTAAAGAAGGAATGAGACTAGTAAAAGGAAAGAAGCCTAAATCATACGAGCTGTGAGGTACAATAAAGATAAGGATCCAGAAAACCATTTTGGAGAACAGATTATACTTTATACACCATGGCAAAATGAAAGATGAAAGCATGTCAAACTCTAATAATAAGAACGATTTGAACAGGTTAAGGATGAAGTTATCTGAGCAATTGGCATCAGTATGAATACCATTAGGAAATACTAGATAAAGCAATGAAGGATATGAGTAATGCTGAATATGACAACTTTGACACTATTGCTCCAAATGCAGAGCATATCAAAAGCAGGACTGTGTTGTCAAGGAGAAGCCTGGTGAATTATTTGGTTGCTTTGACCCTGGAAAAAAACAAGGAACATAACCAGTATGATTGGCTTGGTGAAACTGGACTTGCTTACCTAAAAGTAATGATGAGGAGGAACTTGTTTTAAACCAGATGTCTGATTACTTATTGTGCACTTGTCCACTCTCTTTGTTCACTCTTATCATGTGTTACATTCAATAAAAAACTAAAGAAAACCCCCTCAAATTGAGAGTTGCTCGAGTTGACAAAAGTACTATCACCAATGCATCGTGACAGAATTATCACAAGACAGAATTGTCCAAGAAAAATTACCATGACAATGACAATGGTATGAAACATTAAAAAGATACCGGAATAGTGTTGCAGGAGAAAGTCCAGATGATGTAATTGAGCTGTGAAAGCAGCTCCTACTGGAAACGCAACGTTTGATATAGAAGCCAATACATTGCACATTGCATTCTGCTTTTAAGATACCTGCCAATAGAGGTTTTGAGTATTGTGCAAGTGGACAGCGACAGACTTTGATTACTATCATTAAGGCACAAGTGAAGAAACTCAAGACAATTTCTTTGATGAGATGTCTATGGTAGGCAGTAACATGTGTAGCTTTTTGAATGCAAGACTACAACAAATAATGGAGACAAAAGATCTATTTGGTGGAATAAGTTTAATTGGAGATCTTTATCAGTTAAAACCAGTTTTTGATAAGTGGATCTTTGAAAGTTCTGCAATAAGCCACAATGTTTTAGGATTAGTAGCACAATGTCTCCATAGTCAAACAGCTGCAGAACTAAACCATTTTAAGAGGCAATGCGAGTCTCGTTGTCAAGCATATAAAGGATACCATTAAACATATACAGGGAAAGCCCCAGCTTTCTTAAGGTGGCTGAACACAGTTTTTGATATCTGTGTTTCATTCACCTTTTTCTCTAAAACCCTTGATCCCTCGGTCGCCAAAATTGGCAGCAAGCAAGTTAACAACACAAACTTTGGTTTTTTGATAGTTTCACTGACGGATGTGCCGTTGCCATAGCAACATGAATAAATATAAACGGGCCTTTAACATCGCTTTTGTCAATTTTGTACAAAATCTAGTCATTAGATGTTCTTTGTAATTTGCACGCAGCAAGCTTCTAACGATACTCAGAAGTTAACACCACATTGATAATAATCTAACAGAGAGATCTTTAATTATCCCTTGTTGAAGGTTCACTGGAATATCCAGAATTTCCTTTGTTAAAGTTCAATTTTTTTCAGTACTCCAGTTACTTATTTCCTAAAGTATTTTTGTGCCAAATTTCGTGAAATTCTAATGAGTGGTTCTTGAGAAAAAGGCGTACTTGCCAGAAAGCAATTTTTCATTCAATGGCAATTTTTTGACTTACTACGCATGCGCTGCATTTAACTGGGTTCTTTCGGTAACGAAAAAGTTGAGAATTGCTGCGTTCTTTGCATCGTTACCTTTTGTAACATATCTTTGCAATAAAAGATTAAAACGATCGATACACTACGTTCAATTATAGAGAAAAATAGCGCAGATAATGCAGGCATTGGGCAAATAAAGTGATCGCTCTATTAACGGCATGTTTGTTTTTTGCAATCCTTGTGCGCGCGCTGAATCGCATCAGCAAAAGCGCGTGCGAAAACTGTGTTCGGCCACCTCAATCAAATTGCTCATATGCGGCCTCCAGGCCCAGTTTGTGTCCATTATTACACCAAGATATTTAGAAGATTGCAAGCAATCAACTTGGGTACCCTCTATTTGTAACTCAACATGATCATTAGCCTATCTTTGTTTCCTTACCAACTGTTCACAAGTGACTAAAAGACAAACATTGAAAGTATGTCTTGAAAAATACATTTGGCGAGTTATTTTTGAGTTTGCTCCTCATTATGATCAGTGTGTATTAGTCATAGCCACCATTGATTGTTTTTGGTTTATTATCACATTTTTGATGCTTTCTTCCTGTATAAGAAGAACAGTAAAATACATGTAGTGTCAGCTTTTTTTTCAATTTGGAACCAATTTTGTGTATCAGAAAAATGACTTCAAATATCATTTCCATGAGCTGCTAGGACATTGGCGCGTCATTCTTATGCTGCTGTTTTTCCGCGCCGCTAGAAGACCCTAGTCAACTTTCTTGTTAAGAGAGTTGAACAGTTGAATCCAGTCAGGAAAAGGAGGACTACTGAAATATGAGTATAATATTCAAAGTTTTTGCACTGGGATATGGCGAGTTTTGGCCTTGGAAACTTGCCGTTAACGTTTTGGGTACTGATTCTGCTCGTAAATTGGCGGCGCATTTTAACGGTGGGCAACACTGAAACAACTGAGCTATGGCGTTTTCTTCTCAAAATTCTGTCCAGGCAAGCAAATTCTGCTCCAGGATCTCTGCTCGAGAGAAGTGTCCGATCAGCTCAGCTGCATCTTGTATGGATAAATTGTAGCAAACACCGCATAGGAAAACACCCGTTCTCGTTCGTAGTAAGTCCACCAACTGTACGCAAACCTTAAGTTGTGCGGTACCGCTTAACTTGGCAGACATAGCGATATCTTTTGATTGAATAAGCTCGCAATGACAAGCAGCATTCGCCAACGATACTCAGCAATTACAATTAGTTTTGAAGTGTATGTTTGTTTTCAAATTTCCAACCGTTATCTTTTGGGTTCCTAACTGTTTGGAATCCTGTCCGAATACCCCTCAATTTGGGCTGAAAAATGCACAATTCTGGCTGACGACGGTAACGAATATAAAACGCTGGAGTTTCTAGCGTCAGGTCTATAACTAGCAGAATACAGTCCCACTCTTTGACTAAGCGGAACCGGAAACTAGCATATCAGCACGTGCTATACACATCTTAATTTGTTAGCAACAACCCAAGGGATTTCCAGGTGGTCCTGCGGGATGGGCTGCGCGCGGCTGATCCAGGGTCGCATCTGGCGGTCGTAAGTTCAAGTCTCAATATGTTATTAAAGGGGTTATTCTCGAACGGCTTGGGGGTCGAATAACTTCTCCCCCGATTGAGATTCGAACTCGGGCCGGGAAGAAAATCCCAGCCACGCCGAACATTTTTGTTGGTTTAATTAATTGATTGATTTAATTAATTATATTTTTTTTTACCGTCTTTGGTTTATTTTTTATTTTATTATTTTTTTTTTTTTATTTGTTTATTTTTTTTTCTGCAACCTGTTTGGTGTAGTTTTTCTTAAATTGATTGACTAATTTATTTATTCACTTTTTTTCCAATTTGTTTGTATTTTGTTGTCGCTGTTGTTGTTGACTTTTCGGATAAACGTTTCCGTTATTGCTGTCCATCTAACAGATTTTTTTTTCTCCGTTATCGAGACTTGTTTACTTTCAGTCTAAACTTTGTTTTTCCCGAACTTTAAGACTCTTAACACCGAGGTAGTTTGTCTAAATGGTTTGTTAACGGGGAGCAATTCCGTCACTCGCTTTTCCAGCGGCCAATAGCGACATAAACAATTAACATGGGCCAACCTCTGGCTTACGCAGAATACATATTGGCTGGTTTTCTTGAAATTTCATTGATTCAGGATGTAGAAGGCTTAATGCGACCTCGAAAGAAGTGGCCGATCAGCTCAGCTACATCTTGTATGGATAAATTAAAGCAAACACCGCATAGAAAAACACCAGTTCTCGTTCGCATTGAGTCCACCAACTGTAAGCAGCTTTAAACTTTAAACAGCCTTAAGAAGAAAAAATGTGTTTTAGAGGCTATTCATAAAATGACCATTTTCGCCTTTTACCAAGCAATTGGATCAAAAAAAAAACAGTTTTAGCTACTAACAGCTTAAAAGTGTTGAAACTGGAAATCGTCCGAAGAATTTCGATTTTTATTTCCTGCCTCGGAATTGCCTGTAAAATACATTTTTTCTACTTAAGGCTTTTAAGACTTCAACCTACCTATTTGAGCGATAAAGCATGTAAAATGACCATTTCGGGTTTATACTCTTAAATTGTCTTAGAAACGCAGTTTTAGCTATTACAAGCTGTAAAGACTGGAAACTGCATATTTCAACGAAATCGCAGGAAAAATGTCCATTTCGCTTTATAGCTCCCAATCACCTCTAAAAGACAAACTTTCCATTTGAGCTAAAACGGACATAAATTGTCGATTTCCCTTTTATAGCTAACAACTGCATCAGAAGTACAGTTTTAGCTCCTAACAGCTGAAAAGTCTTCAAACTGTACATTTGAGCCAAATAGCACGAGAAATGTCGATTTTCGTTTCATACCTTCGTATAGCCTCTAATACACATTTTTTTTCTACTTAAAGCTGTAAAGATTTACGCGTGCTTTTTTGAGCCAGGATTGATGTAAAATGACGATTTTCGCTTTATATCTTAAATTGCATGAAAAACGCAGTTTTAGCTACTTCAAGCTGTAAAGACTTGACATTGCACATTGGAGCGAAATGGCACAAAAAATGTCAATTTTTGCTTCACGTATCACAATTGCCTCTAGAAGAAGTATTAGTCAATGGAAACGGTAAATACGTGAAACTGCACATTTGAGGGAAACCGGACATAAAATGACCATTTTCGCCTTTTACCCAGCTATTGCATCAGAAACACAGTTTTAGGTAAAAACATCTTCAGTAACTTGAAGCTGGATATTTTAGCGAAATTGTCAGAAGAATGTTCATTTTTATTTCCTTGCTTGGAATTGTTTGTAAAATAAATCTTTGTCTACTTGAAGCCTTTGAGACTTCAAGATACCTTTTCGAACGATAATGCAAGTAAAATGACTATTTTCGATTTATACCCTTAAATAATCTTAGAAACGCAGTTTCAGCTATTAAAAGCCGTAGACTATAGAAACTCCCTATTTCAACGAAATCGCAGGAGAAATGTCAATTTCCCTTTATAGCTCCCAATCACCTCTAAAACACAGTTTAGCCACTTAAAGCTGTAAATACTGGAAACTTCTCATTTGAGCGAAAAATTGGAGCGATAAATTGTCGATTTTCCCTTTAAACCTGACAATTGCATCAGAACTACAGTTTTAGCCACTATCAGCTGAAAAGTCTTGAAACTGCACATTTGATCCAAATAGAACGAGAAATGTCGATTTTTCGTTTCATGCCTCCGAATAGCCTCTAAAACACAAGTTTTCTTTTACTTGAAGATGGATGTAAAGCGACGATTTTCGCTTTATATACAAAAATTTCGTCAGAAACGGAGCTTTATCTACTAGAGGCTGTAACAACTTGACACTATACATTGGTGCGGCATAGCATGAAAAATGTCACTTGTCGATTTATGTATGACAATTGTCTCTGAAAGACAGTTTAAGTGACTTGAAACGGTAAATACGTGAAACTTCACATTCAAGAGAAACCGGACATAAAATGACCATTTTCGCTTTTTGCCTAGCAATTGCATCAGAAACACAGTTTTAGCTACTTAGGAGTCTTTTTGCTGGATATTTTAGCGAAATTGTCCAAAGAATGTCGATTTGTATTTCCTGCCTTGGAACTTGCTGTAAGCTACATTTTTTTTCTACTTGAAGCTTTTAGGACTTCAACCTGCCTATTTGAATTCAAATGTATGTAAAATAACGAGTTTTGCTTAATATTCTCAAATTGCCTCGGAAACGCAGGTCATTTTCTACAAGTCGTAAAGACTGTCAATTTTCCCTCATACCTCCCATTACACTGAAACACACAGTTTGGGAACTTAAAGCTGTAATTACCTGTAACTTTACATTTCGGCAAAAATCAAACGATGATTTTGCTTTAGACCTAACAATTACATCGAACGCACGGTTTTCTGCTATTAACAGCTAAAAACCGTTAAAATGTCCATTCTCGCTTCATGTCTCCAAATTGCCTCTAAAAGAACGGTTTGCCTACTTCAAGGTCACGAAAATTGATGCAAAATAGCGATTTTTCCTTTATACCCTTAATTTGCCTTAAAAACGCAGTGTTAGCTCCCTCGAACATTGAGGACTTGACACTGCATATAAGAGCGAAATTGCTGAAGAAATTTCAATTTCTGCTTCTTGTATCACAATTGCATCAGAAAGATAGTTCTGATTAATTGACCTTCACATTTCATGAGCCAGCTTAAAATTCACCATCTTTATTAACTTATCACTACTCACGAGGACTTCGATAGCGTTGATCCCAGCAGTATGCAGGGCACCTGTCATATATGAACTCAGTTAAATGACCCTGCTCTCCATGAGTTCTCGTAGCTCAGTGGATAGAGCGCCCGCCCCGTGTTCGGGAGGTCATGGCTTGGATTCCTGTCGGGGACTCACAATTTTTCTGTTGTTCCACGCTCGTGTCATGTTGATCAATTCACCCTCACAATTTGACGGTATTAAGCCAAAAACGTTATTTTACACGCATTTCATTTCAAATAGGCAGGTTGAAGTCTTAACAGCCTTAAGAAGAAAAATGTGTTTTAGAGGCTATTCATAAAATGACCATTTTCGCTTTTTACCGAGCAATTGCATCAAAAAAAAAAAATAGTTTTAGCTACTAACAGCTTAAAAGTGTTGAAACTGGAAATCGTCTGAAGAATGTCGATTTTTATTTCTTGCCTCGGAATTGCCTGTAAAATACATTTTTTTCTACTTAAGGCTTTTAAGACTTCAACCTACTTATTTGAACGATAAAGCATGTAAAATGACCATTTTGGATTTATACTCTTAAATTGTCTTAGAAAAGCAGTTTTAGCTATTACAAGCTGTAAAGACTGGAAACTGCATATTTCAACGAAATCGAAGGAAAAATGTCCATTTCGCTTTAAAGCTCCCAATCACCTCTAAAAGACAGTTTAGAAATACTTGAAACTTTCCATTTGAGCGAAAACGGACATAAATTGTCGATTTCCCTTTTATAGCTAACAATTGCATCAGAAGTACAGTTTTAGCTCCTAACAGCTGAAAAGTCTTCAAACTGCACATTTGAGCCAAATAGCACGAGAAATGTCGATTTTCGTTTCATACCTTCGTGTAGCCTCTAAAACGCATTTTTTTCTACTTAACGTTGTAAAGATTTACACGTGCTTTTTTGAGCCAGGATTGATGTAAAATGACGATTTTCGCTTTACATCTTAAATTGCATGAAAAACGCAGTTTTAGCTACTTCAAGCTGTAAAGACTTGACATTGCTCATTGGAGCAGAAATGGCACGAGAAATGTCAAGTTTTGCTTCACGTATCACAATTGCCTCTAAAAGAAGTTTTAGTCAATTGAAACGGTAAATACGTGAAACTACACATTTGAGGGAAACCGGACATAAAATGACCATTTTCGCCTTTTAACCAGCTATTGCATCAGAAACACAGTTTTGGGTAAAAACATCTTCAGAAACTTGAAGCTGGATATTTTAGCGAAATCGTCAGAGGAATGTTCATTTTTATTTTCTGGCTTGGAATTGCCTGTAAAATAAATCTTTGTCTTCTTCAAGCTTTTAAGACTTAAAGATACCTTTTTGAACGATAATGCAAGTAAAATGACTATTTTCGATTTATACCCTTAAATAATCATTAATAAGGCTTTATGCGACCTCAAAAGAAGTGACCGATCAGCTTAGCTACATCGTGTATGGATAAATTGTAGCAAACACCGCATAGGAAAACACCCGTTCTCGTTCGCAGTGAGTCCACCAACTGTAAGCAAATCTTAAGTTGTGCAGAACCGCTTAACTTGGCAGACATAGCGATATCTTTTAATTGAATAAGTGTTAGTCCACACGCCCAACAAACGACAAATTACAACAGAGCATCTAACTTTTTAATACGCACTCGTAGCGTTTCACGCCATCTTGGATTACATTCTTCTTTTTCTAGTGCCAGTCCCCTATCGTTCTATAATAACTAGTTCCAGTTCTCTACATTTCTCCCTCTCTGAAAAAAGATGTTGTCCTCAATATGAACGAATAGACAATAGTCTCTTCTAGGTTATCTCTTATAACAGTTCTTTGTACACTTGTATCTCATCCTGGGGTGAACAAAAGTATTCTGGTTGATCAGGCCAGAAAACAGCGTATGTTGCACTCAGATGTCACTGTTCTTTCTCTGCGGCAGTATTACTTTCCAATACCTAACGCCTTTATCTATAACACGATTTGACTTCCTTGTACAAAGAATATTCCGAGATAGGGAAAAAAAATTCTCTTAATGAGAGGAGGTTGAACCTCTATACACAAACAAAACATTGTACGAAATTATACAATACCAAAAGGAAACATTTAACAGTCTTATCTAGGATGAACGTAGCTCCAATAGGTTCAAAGCAGTTCCTTTCTTTTCACGTTAATGTCTAAGGGCCTGCTAGTAACATCACATAGGCACAGGGTACATCGGCTGTGATGATACTGGAAAAGGTGCAAAATAGCTATAGGGCTGCAGAACGGGTTGTAGCATCCATGATACTGTGACAGGTTGCCACAACTGCTGTGGGTACGATACTGTGACACCTTGAACTCCTGCTGTAGAACTGGTTTGAAAGGAGGGTTGTCCCATTACATCATAGGTCATCCTAAGAGGTGGTCTGCTCATACGTTGTGACTGTCTAAGGGGTAAGCTATCTGCAGCCTACTGTACCAACTGGTTGCTCTGGGTCTTCTTCTTCTCCCGCTGAGTCTGGGCTATCAACTTGACAAGGGTCAATGTCCTCTTCAACTACATGTGACTCTGGAACAATGCCACAAAGATCCTCACATTGATTTCTTGTAGACTCGTAAAGTTCTTGGAGCTTATCAGGTGTGAGGCTAAGAATGTCCTCATCAGTAGTTCCGGTTGTCTCTTCTTGTGAAGCCTGCGGTCTGGTGGCCCTCCTAGATACTGTGCGGCGACCCTTTGATGACTTAAGTGGGGTCTCAACTGGCAAGTAAGAATATGGTAATAGCATGTTGCGATGGAGAACTTTTGACCTTCCATTTCCACTCTCTGGCTTTACTTCATAAACTGGCATATCTTTCCTCTTCTGAGTTACCAGATAGATTTCTTGTTCCCAGTAAGGTCGTAGCTTTCCCGGGCCACCACACTCAGTCATGTTTCGTACAAGAACACGATCTCCTTCACACAGCGCAGTGTGTCTGACTTTCTTGTCATACTGTTGTTTCCCCACGTTTGCTCGTCGCCAATTTCTGACATATTTAGGATATGTAGAAAATCCCTCTGGAGGTTTCAAGCCAAACATTAAGTCAATAGGTAGTCTCGGGTTTCTACCAAACAGTAGATAGAAAGGAGAAAATCCAGTAGAGTCATGACGGGTACAGTTGTATGCATGAACTACCTTACTGAGATGGTCACGCCAGCGGGATTTCTGTTTCTCCGGTAAGGCTCTCAGCATGGATAAAAGCGTCCGGTTGAACCTTTCGACCTGCCCAGTAACCTGCGGGTGATACGGTGTTGTCCGTGAATGTTTAATCCCACTGAGCTTCTCAAGGTTGTAGAAGAGCTTGTTTTCGAATTCTCCACCCTGGTCATGATGGATGGTTTCTGGGAATCCAAACCTCATGATAAAGTCATTATATAATTTATCAGCAGCAGTCCTCGCAGACTTATCACGGGTAGCATACGCTTGAGCAAATCTTGTGTAGTGATCTATGATCACCAGTATATACTGGTATCCGCCCGAGCTTGGTTCGAGATGAACAAAATCCATGGAAACAAGTTGGAAAGGTGCTGTAGAAACAATAGGTTGAAGTGGGTCGCAGGTTTTCGTTGCTTTAGGCAATGGCACACTTTCGGGACATAATGGGTAATGTCTGCCCTCATAAACGGCCAATAGAAACGTTCTCTAGCTAGTTCCACTACTCTGTCTGCACCCAGGTGCCCCATGTTTTCGTGCAGTTCTTCATACACCTTTTTGTGGTATTTCTTGGGTAAGACCATTCGGTCTCTAGATCCAGATTTGTGGCAAAGAATTCCATCTTCAGCAATGAACAGTTTGTTCCATTCATGTAAGAGCTGTCGTACAATAGCTGACTCTTTCTGTCTCTCCTGATAGGTTGGACGGCTTCCAACTTGCATAAAGTGCAAAACACGACCGATTGTGGGATCTTCTTGTTGAGCTGCGATAAGTTCACTAGGTGGCATAGTTGGAATGTTAACACACTCTTCCTTTAAGATATCAGGCACTGCTGTAAGTGATGACAACCAAGTGGTCTGAACAGTGTTAGTTTCATGGATTGAGGAAGTGACAGCATCCAGAACATCTTGACTAGCTACTTCTGAACAACTTTCCATATAATTCTCAAAGCTGATTGGCATTCGGGACAGGGTGTCAGCATCCGCATTGGCTTTTCCTGGTCGATACTTGATTTCAAAGTGGAAATCGGCCAATTCATTAACCCATCGCAAACCTGTGGCATTGAGCTTTGCTGATGTTAGAATGTATGTCAAGGGGTTGTTATCCGTGAAAACAGTAAACTTTGGAGAGTAATAAAGGTAATCACGGAAATGGTCAGTCACTGCCCATTTTAGAGCCAGAAACTCAAGCTTGCCTGCATGAAGGTGGTCCTTCTTTTCAGCTGGGGACAGTGCTCGTGAAGCATAAGCAATTACTCTCATGACCCCATCCTGGTTTTGGTACAACACTGCCCCAAGACCGTCTTTACTTGCATCAGTGTGTAGAGTGAATGGTTTTGAGAAATCTGGGTAAGCCATGACAGGTGGATGACTGAGCTGTCTCACTAACTCTTGAAGGGCGAGTTGCTGTTCCCTACCCCAACAGGTTGCTGTCTTTGAGGGTGGTTGACCATCCTTCCCAGCGCTAGTTAAGAGATCATAAATTGGTTTTGCAATTCTGGCAAAGTTCTTAATGTACCTTCGGTAGAAACTTAATATTCCGGCAAGCTGTCTGACTTCACCAACAGTTCTAGGTGACACTTCCTTTAACTTCTCGATAGCCTTAGCACACCCTGGGTCCATCCGGTAACCATAAGCTGACACAACTCTTCCTAGAGACTGGACTTCACGTTTAAACAAACTACATTTACGCGGCTTCAACTTCACTCCATGTTCACGCAACTCTCTTAACACGGTTCTCAGGTGCTCAACATGTACTTCAAATGTCCTGCTAAATACTATGATTTCCTCAAGGTATGGTATGTCCCTCAGTTCACCCAAGCACCGTTCCATACACCACTGAAAATTGGCAGGCGCATTCATCAATCCAAATGGGATCCTTATCCATTCGTACAGCCCCCATGGTGTAATGAATGCTGTGGCTGCTCTGCTCTCCTTGCTCACAAACCCCTGGTGGTATGCCTTACCCTGATCGAGAACACTGAACCAACTATTTCCACCAAGACTATCCAGGGTTTCTTCGACTCTAGGGATAGGATGTCTGTCAGCAATAGTGCTGCGGTTAAGTTCTCGGTTGTCGATGCATAGTCTCAGAGACCCATCTTTCTTTCGGACACAGGCAACTGGAGAGGGATATGGAGACTTAGATTCAGTGATGACATTCTGGTTCAGAAGGTCTTCAATGTACTGTTTCACCTCTGGGTACAATGGTCGAGGGATTGACGTGTACTTCTTCTGCACTGGCTCGCTATCCTTCAAGTTAATCTCCATTTCCATATCAGGGATGCAACCAATATCTTCTTCACTGGATGAGAATGACTCATACTCTTCCCTCAGCATTGTCTCAGCTACAATTCGCTGATCTTGTTTTAAGCAACTAAGGTCAACTGCCGGGAGATGGTTTTTGCTTTCTCCATCTTGTTGCCCGGAAGGAGTTGGTCTTGTTGGCCCTTGAGGCTCGTGCTCCCTTTGATGTTGTTGATCGGTCCGGATACTGCATTCACTCAGCCTCACGTCTGCCGCTGTCGCTGATTTCACTGCCTGAAGAACTCCTAACGAGGTGCAGCTCTTAAGCGTGATGTCATGATCTGTACCATTGTACATTTTCCTGGTTTGATGTTAAACAAAGTCTCATTAACTTCCAAGCCCTCTGGCAACAACTGTACTAGTTTGTGCGGCTCAAACAACACTGATGTTTGCTTGTACACAGGTCCTGTATTTTCACGACAACTGACAGCAACTGTGCTATCCTTAGGTATGACCACATCTTTTCTTCCAGTTCTCACTTTACAAATGGCATCTGAACTTGAACTCTGAATAAAGTTTACCAAGGCATCTAATTTTGCCTTATCTTTTCCAGGGAAACTCTTGTAAATAATTGGGCTGGGATTCTGGTCCTGGCTTACCAGCTCTTCAATGACATTGTATCCCAGAATAGGACAGTCTAACTTTTCTGATGTTACAAGGAAAGGCACTAACAGTTCGTCTTGACTACTATCACTGCTGAGAGAGGTTAACTTCACTCTGACTTCCACCCACCCAACGTAGGGTACCTTAGTCCCATTTACTGCTGTTAAATTTAGATTCGTATCCAGGAGCTCTGACAACTGTCTAATAGCTACTTGTCCTAGGTGTTGCTGAAGTAATTCAACTGATATTATGGATACCTGGGCTCCAGTGTCCCATAACAAGTCACATTCACAGTCATTGAGGAAGCACTTTACCATACACTTCTTACCAACAAGGTCAATAACTTAAGCATGTTCACTTGGAGTTAAATGGCTAACACAGGCTGGGTTTACAAAATCTTTAGACTTACTCGTACTTGCCTCAGAGAGATGACTTATTGCTTGGCACAACACCTTGTGTTCAGACCAGTGTCCTTTCTGACATTCTGTGGAACAATACCATACACTTCAACACTGACTACATCTCTTAAGCTGTCCATGCTCGACTCCAGTTTTACAGCAGTTGTTACATTGGTGAGACTTGGGTGGATTTACGACTGTTTCCCGTCTCGCGGAAGCAGTCGATTCCTGTTTAAACCCTCTTGCAAAATGAGAGTCGCTCCCACACTTAAAACAGTGATTGCAATACTCCTTCTTGTTTTCAAGGCAGCTTGAACACAAAGGTGGTCTTCTTCTCTCCGGCCACTTCCCATGGGGTACACTTTGGTCGGTGCTCTTCTTTCTGACCTCACTTTTCAATGCCTCAACTTCTGACTTGATTGCACTGATAGCTGTTAGAAGATCATTCCGAGGGGTGTTTTTCTTGTTTTCTTCCTTTCCTTTAGGTGAGTCATCAGAAGATACTGCAGATACTGATAACGCTGGTGGTTTGGTCTTGCTATTGTTCCTTAGCTTTTTGTCCCTCTCCTTTTCTGCTGAGGTTGCCATACTCATCTGTTGCATTAACACTTCATCTGACACATTGGGGTCCTTCAGAAATGGGCGAATCTTAGCACGAATACTTTCATCCTGTAAACCAGTTTCTACTGTTCGAAGAAACGGACGCTGTACGTGCCCAGAGTCATACTGTAGGGATGTGTCATCATCTCCTTCACTACATGCAAACAGAATCTGCTGCCTCAGATCTAGGGCATTCATCAAAAACACCTGAGGTGATTCTTTTGGGCTCTGACATAATGATGCTAGTGTTTGATAGAGTTCCGATGTATTCTTCGCACCATAGTGGCTACGGAGAATTTTCTTTAACCGATCCAATGTTAGATCTTTGTAAGTTTCCAGATAACTTCTAAGCACCATACCAGGTGTAATCGAACGAATAACACCATCACCAATTTCATTTTCAGCATAACCCTGGGCCAACCCCGTTTGAATTTGACGCGCCAGTGAGGAGAAGCTAATTTTATCTTTCTGCTCAGGCTCCCCGATTTGACCACTGATCTTAAATTGTCTACGTAAAGCGCTGGTCGCCAAGAGTTTTTGGACCGAGTCTTCCTTCGCTACAGTGGGAGGTTTGGAATCGCTTTCAACAATCTTTCCACTCTTACCTTCGTCCTTGATGCCAGAAGATGGTTTTTCTGTCAACAACTTTTTCACATCTTCAAGGTACGACACAACTTCGGCTTCTTTTAACTTACCAATTCCTTCCTCGAGTTGCTGAACGATAAGTTTCGCCACGAAGAGCTTGCTTTTCCCTTCAATTTCGACTTTTAAGAACTCTGCAATTCGCTCGAGTGAACTCCAATCCACAGCATAAATGATAGACTGTATTTCAATTTGAAGGTCTTCGGCCATAGTGTGTCCTTCGCTCTTCCCCACACGGGTTGACAAATATGGCGGGCAACTTACAAAGCACGTGGTCGCCAAGAAAACACAGATAAGGTCAAAAACATACCAAACTCGTTCGAAACGAGCGGTTCCTACCGTCCTTCATTGTCCTTGAGTTTTAGGTCCTGGAAGGGTCGCCAATTTTGTTAGTCCACACGCCCAACAAACGACAAATTACAACAGAGCATCTAACTTTTTAATACCCACTCGTAGCGTTTCACGCCATCTTGGATTAAATTTTTTTTTCTAGTGCCAGTCCCCTATCGTTCTATAATAACTAGTTCCAGTTCTCTAGATAAGCGCGCAATGACAAGCAGCATTCGCCAACGATACTCAGCAATTACAATTAGTTTTGAAGTGTATGTCTGTTTTCAAATTTCCAACCGTTACCTTTTGGCTTGCTAACTGTCTGGAATCCTGTCCGAATACCCCTCAATTTGGGCTGAAAAATGCGCAATTCTGGCTGACGACGGTAACGAATATATAACGCTGGAGTTTCTAGCGTCAGGTCTATAACTAGCAGAATACAGTCCCACTCTTTGACTAAGCGGAACCGGAAACTAGCATATCAGCACGTACTATACACATCTTAATTTGTTAGCAACAACCCAAGGGATTTCCAGGTGGTCCTGCGGGATGCGCTGCGCACGGCTGATCCAGGATCGCATCTGGCGGTCGTAAGTTCAAGTCTCAATATCTTATTAAAGGGGTTATTCTCGAACGGCTTGGGGGTCGAATAACTTCTCCACGATTGAGATTCGAACTCGGGCCGGGAAGAAAATCCCATCCACGCCGAAAAATATTGTTGGTTTAATTAATCGATTGACTTATTTAGTTATATTTTTTTTTGGTTTTTTTACCCGCTTTGGTTTATTTTTTATTTTTTTATTTTCTTATTTATTTATTTATTTATTTATTTATTGAGACTTGAACTTACGACCGCCAGATGCGACCCTGGATCAGCCGCGCGCAGCCCATCCCGCAGGTCCACCTGGAAATCCCTTGGGTTGTTGCTAACAAATTAAGATGTGTATAGTACGTGCTGATATGCTAGTTTCCGGTTCCGCTTAGTCTAAGAGTGGGACTGTATTCTGCTAGTTATAGACCGGACGCTAGAAACTCCAGCGTTATATATTCGTTACCGTCGTCAGCCAGAATTGCGCATTTTTCAGCCCAAATTGAGGGGTATTCGGACAGGATTCCAGACAGTTAGCAAGCCAAAAGGTAACGGTTGGAAATTTGAAAACAGACATACACTTCAAAACTAATTGTAATTGCTGAGTATCGTTGGCGAATGCTGCTTGTCATTGCGAGCTTATTCAATCAAAAGATATCGCTATGTCTGCCAAGTTAAGCGGTACCGCACAACTTAAGATTTGCTTACAGTTGGTGGACTCACTGCGAACGAGAACGGGTGTTTTCCTATGCGGTGTTTGCTACAATTTATCCATACACGATGTAGCTGAGCTGATCGGCAACAGCTCTCGAGGTCGCATAAAGCCTTCTACATCCTCAATCAACGAAATTTCAAGAAAACCAGCCAATATGTATTCTGCGTAAGCCAGAGGTTGGCCCATGTTAATTGTTTATGTCGCTATTGGCCGCTGGAAAACCGAGTGATGGAATTGCTTTCCACTAACAAATCGTTTCGGCCCTGAACTGCCTCGGTCTTAAAACTCTTAACGGTCGGGAAAGGCAAAGCTTAGACTGAAAGCAAACAAGTCTCGATAACGCAGAAAATAAATCTGTTAGATGGACGGCAATACGGGAAACGTTTACCCGAAACATAAACGTTACAACAGCGACAACAAAATACAAACGAATTCGAAAAAATCTAAAAAATCCAAAAAATCAGTCAATCAGTTTAAGAAAAACAATTGCAACACCAAACAGGCTGGAAAAAAAACGAAGAAGACGAAGAAATAAAAAGAAAAAGAAATTTAAATAAATAAATAAATGAATAAGTAAATAAAAAAAAAAATTAACGAAAGCGGCTAAAAAAAACCCCCAAAAATTCTAACTAAAGAAGTCAATCGATTAATTAAACCAACAAAAATGTTCGGCGTGGCTGGGATTTTCTTCCCGGCCCGAGTTCGAATCTCAATCGGGCGAGAAGTTATTCGGCCCCCAAGCCGTTCGAGAATAACCCCTTTAATAACATATTGAGACTTGAACTTACGACCGCCAGATGCGACCCTGGATCAGCCGCGCGCAGCCCATCCCGCAGGTCCACCTGGAAATCCCTTGGGTTGTTGCTAACAAATTAAGATGTGTATAGTACGTGCTGATATGCTAGTTTCCGGTTCCGCTTAGTCAAAGAGTGGGACTGTATTCTGCTAGTTATAGACCCGAGGCTAGAAACTCCAGCGTTATATATTCGTTACCGTCGTCAGCCAGAATTGCGCATTTTTCAGCCCAAATTGAGGGGTATTCGGACAGGATTCCAGACAGTTAGCAAGCCAAAAGGTAACGGTTGGAAATTTGAAAACAGACATACACTTCAAAACTAATTGTAATTGCTGAGTATCGTTGGCGAATGCTGCTTGTCATTGCGAGCTTATTCAATCAAAAGATATCGCTATGTCTGCCAAGTTAAGCGGTACCGCACAACTTAAGATTTGCTTACAGTTGGTGGACTCACTGCGAACGAGAACGGGTGTTTTCCTATGCGGTGTTTGCTACAATTTATCCATACACGATGTAGCTGAGCTGATCGGCAACAGCTCTCGAGGTCGCATAAAGCCTTCTACATCCTCAATCAACGAAATTTCAAGAAAACCAGCCAATATGTATTCTGCGTAAGCCAGAGGTTGGCCCATGTTAATTGTTTATGTCGCTATTGGCCGCTGGAAAACCGAGTGATGGAATTGCTTTCCACTAACAAATCGTTTCGGCCCTGAACTGCCTCGGTCTTAAAACTCTTAACGGTCGGGAAAGGCAAAGCTTAGACTGAAAGCAAACAAGTCTCGATAACGCAGAAAATAAATCTGTTAGATGGACGGCAATACGGGAAACGTTTACCCGAAACATAAACGTTACAACAGCGACAACAAAATACAAACGAATTCGAAAAAATCTAAAAAATCCAAAAAATCAGTCAATCAGTTTAAGAAAAACAATTGCAACACCAAACAGGCTGGAAAAAAAACGAAGAAGACGAAGAAATAAAAAGAAAAAGAAATTTAAATAAATAAATAAATGAATAAGTAAATAAAAAAAAAAATTAACGAAAGCGGCTAAAAAAAAACCCCAAAAATTCTAACTAAAGAAGTCAATCGATTAATTAAACCAACAAAAATGTTCGGCGTGGCTGGGATTTTCTTCCCGGCCCGAGTTCGAATCTCAATCGGGCGAGAAGTTATTCGGCCCCCAAGCCGTTCGAGAATAACCCCTTTAATAACATATTGAGACTTGAACTTACGACCGCCAGATGCGACCCTGGATCAGCCGCGCGCAGCCCATCCCGCAGGTCCACCTGGAAATCCCTTGGGTTGTTGCTAACAAATTAAGATGTGTATAGTACGTGCTGATATGCTAGTTTCCGGTTCCGCTTAGTCAAAGAGTGGGACTGTATTCTGCTAGTTATAGACCCGAGGCTAGAAACTCCAGCGTTATATATTCGTTACCGTCGTCAGCCAGAATTGCGCATTTTTCAGCCCAAATTGAGGGGTATTCGGACAGGATTCCAAACAGTTAGGAAGCCAAAAGGTAACGGTTGGAAATTTGAACACAGACATACACACAGTGCTTTTTTTTACTACATCCCGGGGTGTATTTCCCTTCCACAGAGGGGTGAATCGTGCGCGACATAAACGGGACGAAACTATGCGAAATCACTATCCAAAGAAGTTCAAGCACGCCAGGAGAAAGCGATGATGTCACACAATACGTCATCGCTTAAAAATATAATACAGCACAGTTCCAAAACTTCATAAAAACTAAAAACTGCAAGTGAATCGTACCCTGACTTCACTATCACCATTGTAAACAGTATATTTCAGTTCTCAACAATGTTCATACAGTGCTCTCACGGTGTTCATTCTGTTCACACAACGCTCATTCAATTCACTTCAAGACTGGCAAAAGTACAACTGCGCTACCAATCTGTAAATTTAATATAGACCCTTCAGCTATCGCGTGTGCCACTTGCTTGTCTATCTAAATTTGTATGTATGGATGATATGTTCTTATTATGAGTTCGCCAATAAGCCCAAATTTATCCGACCGTGTATAAACCAAAATCAACCCCCAAATTTTCGTTTAAAAGCTGAAATTAAAAGCACTCCGCTGATCCTACAAACAGAAAAGGAAAAGAGCAAACGAAAAGTTGCTCTCTCTGAAATCGACACCCTATTAACTTTAAAAATATTTTAAAGATAATAGCTAATCCTTTAAACAGCAAAGGAAAGCCGCAACGCCCTCACCTATCGCCCGTGCGACTTACTTGTCTACCTAAACTTGGATGTATGGAGGATATGTTCTTATTACGAGTTTGCCCGTGAACGCAAATTTAAACAGCCAAGGAAAGCCGCAAAGCCCTCCCCTATCGCCTGTGCGGCTTGTCTATCTAAACTTGTATGTATGCAGGATATGTTCTTGTTATGAGTTTGCCCTTGAATGCAAATCTATCCGATACTGTATAAACCAAAATACAACCCTAAATCCTCTTTTAAAAGCTAGAATTAAAAGCAGTCCGCTGAACCTACAAACAGCAACTCCCAGAGTGCATTTCGCTTCCACAGAGGGATAAAAAGTGCGCGACAAAAGCGAACATAAGCGAGACGAAATCACTGTCCAAAGGAATTCAGCACGCCAGCATAAAGCGATGACATCACATCATAAGTCATCGCTTAAAATATACACAAATGTATCATAAGATGAAAACAATAAAGTCAGATCATCACGTAATCGGATCTTATGAATTGAATAAAGTATCACTATCATGTTTTGATGATAAATGATATCTTCATGATGATGGTATTAATTCTTATGCCTATTGTCACCGTTTGATTCAATAAAATCAGCAGTAATCTCGCTTGAAGTTTTTGGTTCATCAATAAATTCATTCTCCAATTTTTGAAAATCTTTGGTGATGTTCAAATTCCTTTGGTGCAGTCTAGTGCTAAGGTGTCTGTATTGGCATAGGCTAAAATATGGACTGGACCATTGGACCCTTGGACCTTTGGACTATTTTTGGACTATTTTTTGCACTATTTCTTGGACTATTTCTTGGACAAAATTTTAGACTATTTTTCAAGAGGTTAGGTAGGTAGTTTTGTCAGGGGGGTGGATTATCATATGTTCTTCCTCAGGGATGGGTAGGTAGAAGGTGGGTAGTTTTTTCTCTTTGGGAGGGGTGGGTACGGGAATTTTGTCAAAATATATGATTTTTACTCATCAAAAATTAACACTTAGGAAGGGGTGGGTAGGTAGGAAGTTTTGTCAGGGGAAATGGTTAATCATATGGTCCTCCTTAGGGAGGGGAGTGTAGGTAGTTTTCGTTAGGGGGAGAAGTGCTAACTACTGCACTTGAATCATTACACATGATAAACTATCTGAAAGAAATAGTCACACAACACATGCTCGCATGCGCACAGCCTATTAAAACGGGAGGAGAATGTAAGTAAAAGTTGTCATCTCTGAGGGGAGGGGACGGTAATTATCACATAAAAGTTACCAGCATTAGGGAAACATTTTTCGATTCTTGTCCGCTGTGTCGCTTATTGACTTGTGCCAATGCAACGTGCTGCTTATAATTTCCTAACTAATGGATCGTTTGCACCAGTCGGCCTCGACTATATTTCTCTCGCGGATAAGAACCGTCACAAGAGTTATTTCCTATCTACCTACCCCTCCCTGAGGAAGAACATATGATAAACAACCCCCCTAACAAAACTACCTTCGACTTGTGCCAATGCAACGTGCTGCTTATAATTTCCTAACTAATGGATCGTTTGCACCAGTCGGCCTCGACTATATTTCTCTCGCGGATAAGAACCGTCACAAGAGTTATTTCCTATCTACCTACCCCTCCCTGAGGAAGAACATATGATAAACAACCCCCCTAACAAAACTACCTTCCCACCCCCTAAAAAAATAGTCCAAAATTTAATCCAAGAAATAGTCAAAAAAGCAGTCCAAAAAATAGTCCAAAGATCCAAGCGTCCAATGGTCCAGTCCATACAGTTCCATGGTGGATTATATTTCATCATTATCGGTGTAGATAATTTTCATGGTTTGACAAGAACGATTTCATCGCATGGCGTTATCCCGTGTACAATAAAGAATGCGTGACATTCTCGGAAAGACAGCGGAACTTTCCCTCGGAAACGAGTCATCAATTTCTATTGTTAGACTGTGGTATGAATTATTTCTAACACGGAAGAAACATATCATCCACTGGAGTTCCCCTAATCGTTCTCACTTTATTTCTTACGCGTAAGAAACACATCATCCACTGGACTTTCCCTGATCGTTCTGACTTTACGTCTTACGCGTAAGAAACACATCATCCACCAGACTTTCCCTAATCTTTCTAACTTTATTTCTTACGCGTAAGAAACACATCATCCACTCGACTTTCCCTAATCCTTCTCGCTTTATTATTTCTTACGCGTAAGAAACACATAATCCACTGGACTTTCCCTAATCGTTCTGACTTTATTTCTTACGCGTAAGAAACACATTATCCACTAGACTTTCCCTAATCGTTCTGACTTTATTTCTTACGCGTAAGAAACACATCATCCACTGGACTTTCCCTAATCGTTCCCACTTTATTTCTTGCGCGTAAGAAACACGTAATCCACCGGACTTTCCCTAATCCTTGTCGCTTTATTATTTCTTACCCGTAAGAAACACATAATCCACTAGACTTTCCCTAATCTTTCTCACTTTATTTTTTACGCGTAAGAAACACATCATCCACTGGACTTTCCCTAATCTTTCTCACTTTATTTGTTTCGCGTAAGAAACACATCATCCACTAGACTTTTCCTAATCGTTCTCACTTTATTTCTTACGCATAAGAAACACATCATGCACTAGAGTTTCCCTGATCGTTCTCACTTTATTTCTTACGCGTAAGAAACACATAATCCACTGGACTTTCCCTAATCGTTCCCACTTTATTCCTTGCGCGTAAGAAACACATCATCCACTGGACTTTCGCTAATCGTTCTCACTTTATTTCGTACGCGTAAGAAACACATTATCCACTAGACTTTCCCTAATCGTTCTCACTTTATTTCTTACGCGTAAGAAACACATCATCCACTGGACTTTCCCTAATCGTTCTCACTTTATTTCTTACGCGTAAGAAACAATATTATAAAACACGAATTTTTATCTAAACTAATAGTATAATGGCTTTTAGATCAAGTGAAATGTTACAACGAAATGAGTTTGTAAGATACCAGTCAGATGATGCAATCAGAGCACCAGCTAATGGTCAACACCAAGATCAAAATGGATACAAATTTACAATCAATGACAGATCAGCATTTTACGATTGGTATAATGCTTATTTTAAAAATTCAGTTTCAAGTACAAAAGCTCGCTGATGGAACAGCTTATGGTGGAGGTGATAGAATTACGGTCATCAATGGCTCACACTCTTTCATCAATCATCTGATGATCAAATCTGCTGGTAAAATCGTATATGATACAGATAATCTCCACAAGGTCAATTTTGTTAAGAATCTATTGGAGTATTCTGATGATTTCAGCAGATCAGTTGGAAAAAACGGTCGTTGGTATTTGGATACTAGCCATCAGATTGCTAATGCTAATTAGAATGCAGGATTTGAAGCAAGACGAAGGTTAACAGTGGGAAATGCTGATGTCAATGTTATTATTCCTGTCAATAGATATTCATTCTTCGAAGTGTTAGAGATAAGATGCTTATACCAATGCAATTACAATTCAATATAACACTTCAGAATGATGATGAGCTAATTCAAAAAGCAGATGCTGCCGATGATGGAAGAGTCGCCATTAATCGTTTGCTATTATGGGTGCCCAAATTAATTCCAAAAGCTTGTCCATATGACAATTTTGTCAGCTCATTTTTGAAAGAAACTAAATGGTCCTATCTGAGATCGATGTATCAAATGTCCGCTCCAGCACAAGCAAGTGGTTTTTATCAGATATCAGCAAGTGTGGATTATGTTAAACATATATTTGTATATCTCCAAAGAAATAAAACAAATGTCGTGGCAGAAAATCCTTACTTATTTGATACTTATAAATTGAATGCCGCTGATGCTAATAGTTATCTGACGACATGTACATTAGAATATGGAAGTGGAATATGTTATCCAGAAACTGAGTATGATACAGAAACTAAGGTGAGAATTTTTAACGATTTGTCTTATGCTGCAAGAAGAAATGATTTTAATACTGGTACACAACTGAATCTTGCAAATTTTAATAGTCTTTATGGTATGATATATTTTGATTTAACAAACCAAACAGAAAAAGTTACAAGGGATCCCAAACAGTTAATTTTCAGATACAAAATAAATGCTGCTCCAGCAGCTGCATTCAACGTTGACGCAAATGTCTTTTACGAAGAGATGCTGGTTGTGATTAACAAAATTTGTAATAAGTTAGTTATTGTGTAAGTAAATAGAATAGGAAATATAGAAGTTAGTTAGTTATTCCTCAATACGAGGATGTTTTTCAAAATACATATTTTATATAATCTATATAATATATGACGCAATTATTTAAAATAAGGGTGAAATTATCACCAAATCAGAAAAAAGAATCTTGGTAGTGCATTTCATAAGCGTGAAACCATTGTTCTCAGGCTTTCAAAAGATGCCCTAACTGGAAATAACGTTTTCTACGTTCCACAAAATGTGGTGAAACGATTGCACAAGAATAAACAGCTGAATAAAGGAATGGACATCAAACTGACTAAGACTAATATCAGAAACCAGGTTCGAGGTTGACAAGCATATTAAGTTTAGGTCGTACTTTTGCACCTACAAGAACAAAAACACTTGCATTATCTGCATTGGCCGGATTAGCTTCAGAAGGTGCTTCCCAAATTGTGAAGAAAATAACGGGAAGAGGCCAAACAGGTGGTGCCTTTATGATACCAAATAATAGTTTTAGTGATCTTGTGAATACTTATAACCATCTATTAACCAGAAAACAAGTTGGAGATCTGGCAAGAGTATTAGCAAGAGGTGATCCGAATGTTCTTCTGAAACTTTCCAATAAACAAATAGGTTCCGGACTAGGTATTTGTAAGAAATCCAAAATTGCAAGAGAAAGCGATTGATTGGGGAATTAAGAAAGCAACGACTGTTATTTGAAAAGTTGGATCTGAAGCAATTAATTAATTATCAACCAAAGTGAGACCAAATTACAAATATAAAACTGACAGAATGGATTTTGATGCTGACATGTACAAAGGAGGTGCAATTGATATCCACAAAGCGATTGGCAAAATACCAAAACCAAAGGCTGGATGGACACCAGGAAAGTACAAATAAATGGGACCATATAATCCATTGAATAAGCAATTAGAATACAACCCAATCACCAGTGAGTTCTCAAATGCTACGTACAACCGTATAATAAGGTGGATGAAATAGCTGCTGATCACGATATTTGTTATGATATGGGAAAAACAAAGGTGATTGTGATTGGCAAATGGTTTCATCACTGGATGAAATACCATATGGTGAAATGCCAAAGAGGGATCAACAGCACGATTCTTGATTGATCGATAAAAAACAGAAACTGGGTCTTGGGGTATCAAAAAACGGAAGAATCCGTCGAGTGAAGTGAACTGGCAAGAAAAATTAGCTGATGAATTACACAAACTAGTGAAACGTAACTTTACTCGACGGCGTGTAACAGTCAATTATATTGATGAAATATGGTGTTCTGATTTAGTTGAAATGCAGCTGTTCAGCAAGTGGAACAAGGGCTACAGATATCTTCTGATGGTTTTAGATGTGTTTAGTAAATACGGTTGGATTGTACCGTTGAAGGATAAAAAAGGTGAATCTGTAACTGAAGCATTCAAATCCATTATCAAAGAGGGAAGAAAACCTGAGTACTTATGGACTGATGAGGGTAAAGCGTATTATAACAAGCATTTGAAGGACTTGTTGGATAGGAATAATATAACACTGTATTCCACCGAGAATAAAGAAAAATCATCTGTTTGTGAAAGATGGAATGAAACAATAAAAACCAAAATGTGGAAGCAGTTTACTATTTAGGGTAATGCAGTAATCAGTATTTGGATATTCTACCCAAAATATTAGAACAGTATAATAACACCAAACACGGTTCAATAAAAATGACACCTGTTGAAGCTAATTAGGAAAAAATGAAGGAATTGTATATTTTATTCTGTATAGTAATACAGAATCATCATCAAAACCAAAGTTTAAAATCGGTGATAAGGTTAGAATAAGCAAATGCAAGAGAAAAGTATTCGACAAAGGATATACCCCTAATTGGACTGAGGAAGTATTTACAATTGATAAGATCCAATATGCGAATCCAATCACTTACAAATTAAAAGATCTCCACGGTGAAGAGATAAAAGGCAGTTTTTATGACCCTGAGCTGTTAAAAGCCCAACAGGATATATTCAGAATTGAAAAAAATCATAAGGAGAAATCATAACAAGAAGCAAGCGTTAGTAAAGTGGAAGGGATACAGAGATGATTTCAACAGTTGGGTACCACTAAAGGATGTGCTGAAAATATAAACGTTAATCGAGTAATGTATATTAGCGACATTACTCGGTTGTGGTGAAAATAGTATAGCCTATATATACAGATAGATCGTCTATCAGATGTGTTATTTTTGCCATATCTGCTTTTGCTATTATGATAGCCAAAAATATTATTGTTTCTGGCTATATGCATATTTTATATAAAGCCATATATTCAAATGAATACTTGGAACCGTCTAACTTTGAAAAGGCATATTTATAGCCATATTTTTTCATCGCAAATCATTTTCACTGAACCAGCACTAGCATGAAGCTTTTTTCCAGCACTGGATAAACTTTTGAAAATCATAATCGTCCCATCGGAGCAGTTTATTGATTTGACTTTTTTCTTATTCAAATGATTATACTTCACAAAAGAATAATCTCGATTTTTTGCTGCTTTCTTACTATTCTCACTTTGTGATAATAATTGTAAATTACACAGTCTATTATCAGTTTTCACATCATTAATATGATCAATGACTTTATCACTCGGAATCAAGTTGAACCGTTGAGACATTCCCATATAAATCTGTGAGCTAGCATTGAGTTTTGTTTGAATCCCAGCCCGCTGACAGAACAACGATTATATCCACAATGATTTAAGCTGCACCCAACTATTTTCATTGTTCTGGTATTAATAACCTTGCCAAGATTCGACGCGGCATATTTATTATACAAAGGATGAACCTCATATATTTCAATTTCATTTTTCATACTCATACTACCAATATATCAAAAACGTTTCTCTTTTATATAAAACTCAAAAGCTCTGTTTTGCCACTTGGTGAATAATTTGTTGATTTGCAGAGGCCTGAGATAGCCTAATTTATGCTGTTTCTGGCTAAAGGAGTTTTTTGATTTCCAGAGGGGTGGCAAGAGTACTTTTTGGTCATGACCCGACTTCGCGAAGTGTTTCTAGCAGAAGGATTTTTTTTGATTTCTAGAGGGTTGGGAGACATGAAATTTGCCAATGAGAGGGCTTAGGACAAAACATACCGTAAGAGGCCTGACTGAATGCATTTTTCGAGTTGAGGCCCGGCGAGGGTATTTTTTGGGTTTCTAGGGGAGTGGGTATGCCGTTTTTTATATAATGTCCTAGTACCGCCATTTACTATACTACTTTTGGTTTTCAAAAAAATCGCCAGAAGAAAAACGTTTTGAAAACTTACTTGTGAGCAGTCTGGCCGAAATATTAACTCACTTAGTGACTATAACTAGAAAGTTGCCGAGACCGGGCTAGGCACAGCGTAATTTTGACCAATTTTGGGTCGATTTCCAGGAATTTGGGCGATATTTCCCAGCCCTAAGGTCTCTAAGCTAATTCGAGAAGGCTTTGGTTTTCAGTGAAATGGCCAGAAGAAAAATTTTTGAACGCTTACTTATGAGCAGTCTGGCTGAGATATTAAGTCACTTAGTGACCATGACTAGAAAGTCGCCGAGACCGGACTACGCTGCAGCGAGGTTTTGACCAACTTTGAGTGGATTTCCAGGAACTTGGGCGATATTTCCCAGTCGTAGGGACTCTAAACTAATTCGAGAAGACTTTGGTTTTCAGTGAAATGGCCAAAAGAAAAATTTTTGAACGCTTACTCTTGAGCAGCCTGGCCGAAATATTAACTCACTTAGTGACTATCACTAGAAAGTCGCCGAGACTGGGCTAGGCGCAGCGCGATTTCAGTTGACCAACTTTGGGTGGATTTCCAGGAACTTGGGCGATATTTCCCAGTCGTAGGGACGCTAAAATAATTCGAAAAGACTTTGGTTTCCACTGAAATGTCCAGAAGAAAAATCTATGAACGCTTACTTATGAGCAGTCTCGACGAAATGTTAACTCACTTAGTGACTATGACTAGTAAGTCGCAAATACCTGGCTACGCGCCGCGCGATTTTGACCAACTTTGGGTGGATTTCCAGGAACTTGGGCGATATTTCCCAGCCCTAGGGACTCTAAACTAATTCGAGAAGACTTTGGTTTTCAGTAAAATGTCCAGAAGAAAAATTTTTGAACGCTTACTTATAAGCAGTCTGGCCGAAATATTAACTCACTTAGTGACTATGACCAGAAAGTCGCCGAGACCGGGCTACGCGCAGCGTTATTTTGTTAAAGGGACCCTTGGGGAAATTAGCCGATCACCTCAATACTCTTTGTTTGGTTACTTCTCTTTTTATTTCCACTATTGATGACTTCATTACAATACTGACAACGTTCTCCTACTGCCACTCTTGACTGATTACAGCAATTACTACAACTCTGATGCGTAGGTTTGCCCGCGCTCGTTTATCTGGATCACACCCGTGCTGTCAATCAGCTGTCTAATACGTCAAATTCGGAAATCAACGCTGATGTCAGTACATGCGCAGTGTTCTACTAGCAAGAATTCGCAGAATTTACTTAGTGAAAAATCTTTTCATTTCTGAATTTCCACTATCAAGCATAGGGTGTATGATCCAAATAAATCAGCACGTTCAATATAACAATTATCAAGAATAAGTTTACAAATTAAAATCAAGGAAAAGTGTCAGGATCTCTAATAAAAGTTGTTGTTGAAAATTCTGTACGACTAAAGTGTTACAAGAAATAGGTATGCAAACTCCCAGCTTCGTGGGAGGGAGTTCCAGTTAAAGCCATCCATCTCATTAAGTGAACGTGCTCTTTTGGTACAAACATATCTTAACGAGGTGCCGCTGCTATTGTAAGGAATCTTTTCTTTGTTTGGGTCGAAGTGTGAACGACAATCCTCTACAAAAGTCCTTGGCACACCTGGATCAGACAGTACGAAAATGCGTTGACAAGGTATTTTGGGGACAATACCTAATCACATAATTAGAAGGGGGAACCCCCTTCCCCCCCGACAATGTTGTAAGCGGGCAATGACGACTTCATCACGATTAACAAAATTGATTTGGGCGGAAGGGTGCGAACTGATAAATTGCCTTGACAGATATTGCAAAAGTGGGAAGGTGTGCCAAGACTTTTGTCGGAGATTGTAGGAATAAAGTAATTAAACATCGCTATAAAACTCCCTGAACAGGTCAGTCAAAAGGGCAAGGTTTGACTAAAAAGTTGGACAGGAGACTAAAAATAAGTTAAGGAGTCTAATGCGACTAATTCCAAAAAGAGCGCTTCCAAAATCTAGATTTCAATTTTTGTTTTGTTTTCTCGATCGACACCCGCGAGTAAACAAACGATTTGCTGAACAACGCAGCTGGCCCGAAAACATGTAGTATAGCAACGGTGCCCGCAGAACATGAATGTACCAAAGTATTTTAACAGGTCTAACAAGAATCAGTTAACAAATTATTTAAGTAAATACTACATTAGAAATAGTTAGATTACAGGGCACTATTTCCAGCGTAACAACAGTCAAGTAATTTACACATACGAAGAACTAGTTCCTAGGAAACGCAGCACCTGCGTATACAACAACAACGATAAGAAAGGCAACATTTGATCAGCTAGTCAAGAAGCAAGTCCGTAATGTCAATGTATCCCAAACACCTAAAGTATTCCAATATTATATTTCGAATCACCCAACACCTATTTCTTAAAACATTACCATTACCTTTTGACCCATTATTACAACGAATAAATATGGTTAAGAATTGATATCTTGTTTGCATTTTATTGTTTTACATATTCTCCACCCTTAGATTGAGCTAGTCCCTAGCTCACAGTGAGTTAATAGAATGCAAGCAAGATAACATGACAACACCATAACAAAAAAAATGGAGGCATATATACATATATATATATATATATATATATATATATATATATATATATATACAATGTGGGAGGAAAAACACAAATAAACTACAAGTTCATCCCTACAAGCCTGTTTCGTGGTTGCCCACTCATCAGGGGAAATCCCCTGATGAGTGGGCAACCACGAAACAGGCTTGTAGGGATGAACTTGTAGTTTATTTGTGTTTTTCCTCCCACATTGTATACTTCGCTCTACTCTGATGTATTGAGCACTGTTCTACGAAAATCAAATTTTACACTTTATATATATATATATATATATATATATATATATATATATATATATATATATATAAAAACGTTTGATAAAGCAAGGACGGACAACTTCTGACGGTAAAAAAAGTTAAAAAGTTAAAAATTTAATAGAAAAACGTTTCGGTCTTAGACCTTCATCAGTTACAAGAGAAAAAGGACGAAAACTAAGTTTAAATACGGTTACAGTGTGGGAGATTACGTAACGAAATGAAAAATACAATATTGTGCTATTAATACATCGTGATTAATACAATACAGGAAGAAAATGCAAAACGAGAAATACAATGCTGTACTATAAATTGCGTCATACAGGGTGATAATTAATAGACCAAACGAAAAGAATACAATACTGTGCATAAATTACATTATAGAGCGTGATAATTGCAGAACTAGGTTAAATTCAACCTAAAAACTAAAAGAGTTAGAATAGATAAAACGGACTCTTGCAATGCGGTAAATATAACGGGAAAAATAGTTTGCAAAGATAAGCAGTTGAAAAAAAAAAAAAAAAAAAAAAAAAAAAAAAAAAGAAGAAACCTACGTTTACGCTGGACAAAGTTAATAACAAAATCCCAAATCGAGGCCTTTGGAGCATTAAAGGGTTGACAAACAACAAAATCCCTGGAGGGGCCCTTAAACAATAAGCTGTAATAAGATCCCAGGCAGGGCCTTTGAGCATACCTAACACCCAAAAAGCTGACAAAATCCAAGGAAGGGCCTTTGAACTGCCTTATGGCACGAACGCATATTTACACAAGAGAAAGTTAATTATAACAAATTCTGTTTTTGGAGTGAAATTCTTTTCTTTTATTTAAGCCATGGGGAGCCAAAGAGAACAGTTGAGCACTCCAATAAGGCTCTTTCGTAATTAAAAACCTATCGATCTCGTCTGAGTCATTAGGGGCCTGCACCTGATCAATGCATTGGAATTCAAAATCATCCAAGGAGTGTGGAATTTTATTGAAATGTACTGCTACCTCACAAGTGGTTTTGTTTGTGAGCATAGCAGACTTGTGGTTACGAAACCTAACCCGAAAATCGGTGGTAGTTGATCCTATGTACTGTAAACGACATTTCTTGCAGGAAACTAAATAGATCACGTTTTTAGAATCACAAGAAAGCCTTGAATGAATGGTGTATTTTCTGCCCGTTTTAAAACTTAGAAATGATTTAGATTCAACAAAGAAATTTCGACAGAGATCGCATCTATTTCTTTCACATTTTCACATTTAAATGTGAAAGAAATAGATGCGATCTCTGTCGAAATTTCTTTGTTGAATCTAAATCATTTCTAAGTTTTAAAACGGGCAGAAAATACACCATTCATTCAAGGCTTTCTTGTGATTCTAAAAACGTGATCTATTTAGTTTCCTGCAAGAAATGTCGTTTACAGTACATAGGATCAACTACCACCGATTTTCGGGTTAGGTTTCGTAACCACAAGTCTGCTATGCTCACAAACAAAACCACTTGTGAGGTAGCAGTACATTTCAATAAAATTCCACACTCCTTGGATGATTTTGAATTCCAATGCATTGATCAGGTGCAGGCCCCTAATGACTCAGACGAGATCGATAGGTTTTTAATTACGAAAGAGCCTTATTGGAGTGCTCAACTGTTCTCTTTGGCTCCCCATGGCTTAAATAAAAGAAAAGAATTTCACTCCAAAAACAGAATTTGTTATAATTAACTTTCTCTTGTGTAAATATGCGTTCGTGCCATAAGGCAGTTCAAAGGCCCTTCCTTGGATTTTGTCAGCTTTTTGGGTGTTAGGTATGCTCAAAGGCCCTGCCTGGGATCTTATTACAGCTTATTGTTTAAGGGCCCCTCCAGGGATTTTGTTGTTTGTCAACCCTTTAATGCTCCAAAGGCCTCGATTTGGGATTTTGTTATTAACTTTGTCCAGCGTAAACGTAGGTTTCTTCTTTTTTTTTTTTTTTTTTTTTTTTTTTTTTTTTCAACTGCTTATCTTTGCAAACTATTTTTCCCGTTATATTTACCGCATTGCAAGAGTCCGTTTTATCTATTCTAACTCTTTTAGTTTTTAGGTTGAATTTAACCTAGTTCTGCAATTATCACGCTCTATAATGTAATTTATGCACAGTATTGTATTCTTTTCGTTTGGTCTATTAATTATCACCCTGTATGACGCAATTTATAGTACAGCATTGTATTTCTCGTTTTGCATTTTCTTCCTGTATTGTATTAATCACGATGTATTAATAGCACAATATTGTATTTTTCATTTCGTTACGTAATCTCCCACACTGTAACCGTATTTAAACTTAGTTTTCGTCCTTTTTCTCTTGTAACTGATGAAGGTCTAAGACCGAAACGTTTTTCTATTAAATTTTTAACTTTTTAACTTTTTTTACCGTCAGAAGTTGTCCGTCCTTGCTTTATCAAACGTTTTTAAATTCATTTTTGCGGTGAGGCTTGGACTGTGAATCTTCATTGATTCTCCTGACGCAGTGGCATTCTTTGTTGGCTTGAGGCATTTTATAACCGTTTTATATATATATATATATATATATATATATATATATAATTATATTTACATTTTTCTGATCTTATATATATACATGCAAATCTGTAAACTTGCTAGGATTTTTAACGTTTTATTTTTTAACTTGTAAATATTGTTCCAATCTGAAGAAGGCCGAAGGCCGAAACGTCACATTAAAAGCCGGAACAGTTAGAAGTTTGCTTCATGACGCCTCATCTTACACTTAACTAAAATTCACATTGAAGCACGGTATCGTTTGATCCTTCTACTGGAAGTCACCGTTTGGAAAACCATATTATTCTGCCTATATATATATATATATATATATATATATATATATATACATATATGCCTCCATTTTTTAGCTCCATTTTTTAGATATAGCTCGCTGGCATACAAAGCTCTGCTTTCATGTCCAGTTTGAGCACTCTACTGGGATGAGTCGTTACTGTTGCAATTGCGTATGCTCACTAGCTCGCTGGTTTGAGCACTCTGGTAATGGCTTAGATACTACCACATGTGTAGTATTTGGGGCGACTTTTTAAGCTCAGGCTCCATCCTAGTCTTCAGCACTCCACTGATGAGGCCCAGAAGGCCGAAACAGTACTGTCTGCAGTTAGTTATATATATATATATACATATATATCTTCACGAACTCAATACTACAGCTGAACAATGTATAACCTACAAGTAAAAATTATGTGGACATACGGCATTAAAAGAAAATCGCATAAGCGAAGGGTTGATAGGAATAACAGTGTTCAAAAATGCTCACGTAAAATCTTAATTGTAATATAAAGTGTAAACAGAAGATTAAACCTAGTTGAGTTTCTTACTGCTGAGTTAACAGACAAAAATTTAGTAGTATTCGTGTCAAACCCCGCTTAGTAACTTCATGAAATGCTTAACAAAATTGTTTGTTTGTTTGTTTGTTTTTTGGTTTAATTTATGTTTCTTTGTTTTTGTGAATGATTGCTAGTTATAAATAACCAAAGCGTGTCAATGGCTCATTCTAGTAATACAAGACGGAATTTCTGATTTATCGGGTGGTTTACGTTGTTTTGGCATGAAGAATTTGTAAGGATGTGTATTGGCCTGACAAACAGTAGCAACTGCTTCCTTTAGAGGGCTGTGCCTTGCAAAATCCAAAACTTTCCTTATTTCTTCCGTCATAGGAGTATTGGTCAGATATTCTGTTAAACTAGGAAAGGCTACTGCTTCTTCGTAAGTTGGCAATTTAGAAAAATCTTTAGCCGAGTCAAGTGTTGTGCTTGTTGCATTATGTTTGGAGCTGGAAATTTGCTGTGTTTCCCACGCGTTGTCGTGAACTAAGTCTTCTTGGCGGCTTGCTTGGCTGGGCAAGACAAAGAGACGAGAGTCAGTGGTAATTTCCTGTGAATACGAAAGAGTTTCGGTTTTCTTTGTGTGCACATTGGGTATGGCTTCCGAATCTAAATTCCTAGTCCTGAAAATACCTGAAGTGGTCTGACTGCGTAAGTCAGAATTTGGTAAAACCTGTTGTACAACTTGATCAGGGGTGTACAAGGGTTATTTACTCACAATGCTTTGTTCATTTTGCTTTTGAGCGTCTTCCGTTTCTGTGTGAAATATTTTCTCGTTAATCTCTTCTCTTAAAATCGGGTAACTTCTTTTCTGTTTTAAAATTGGTTTTAATTTAACTGACGATATATTATGATTTCTTGTATCGATTTTTAACTTCTTCAATGCGTTTCCGTTTTCCTATGGTTTCGTCACTGTTTGTGGTGATAACATCTTTGAGTTGTAATTCTTTCCTTTTTAGGTCATCTACGTAGGTACTATGATGTTTATCAATGGTCACGGTAACGCCAGCGTTAATGTTTCCATCGGGACAAATTGACATTTTGTTAACACCTTGTGCGGCGTCATCGCTGAGTGAGAAAACTGTCTCATTTTGCGGTATTCTCTCGGTAATATTAATATGGACATTACCAATCTCCATTTTATTTTCAATTTCTGATAAATGATATTTGCGCACTTTCACTTGTGTATTTCTGTTAACCTTTCTTTTATTGCGTCTCGTATGTTGAGAACTCTGGTTCAATTTGGTAACTGTATTTAATTTTCTCAACATGTATTATCAAAAGTTATATTGTGATTACTATTTTTCGTCGCCGAAGAAAGCGGACATAAAGATTCCCTAGACTGTGTTTCAGACACGATATTTTCAGTAGGATATGGTGGTCCCGGGATTACCACGATATCCGAAATAGGCGAGTCCGAAAAACTGTCATCAAGGCGATTGTGACTATTTACAATTGGCGATTCCGTACGAATATCATCAATACTATTTACACCTGTTTTACAAGTAGAAACATTATGTCGAGCAACCGAATGTCTTGGAGAGAATCTGCTATCTATAGTGGTAACACAATTTCTGGGCTTATAACTAACTTGATTGTTGTTTCTAGTTGCTCTTCGAAAACCTTGTCTATAATATTTAAATAATTTTGTTCTGCCAAAACGGACTCTTGGGGTACCAACAAGAGTCCTTAGGCGTTTCCCTGGTTGGAATTTGGTGGTTCCTCTATGGCTAACATAGAACGTCGATTGTAGAAGGGGGGAATACGGAATTCATTACTATATTCATCATTCCAGCCTCTGTAAGATCGGTCATATGAGCGATTGGCGGAATGGCGCGGATTCTGATAACGCCTTAAAACATTCTCTAAATATGTTAAACGTCGCTGTAACTGGTCCAGTTGACTGTTTGGCCCCTGCCAATTACTAGGTTGAAAAGGGCGCGATGTCCCAGGAGGCTGATCATCATAAGCAGCCATAGCATAAGTTGCGTTTATGTGCTGCTGCTGACGCTGTTGTTGTTTTTGGAGTGTTTTAAATGTGATTGGACAATTCGTCCAGTTTCTTTTCAGCAGCTGAAGGACCTGGAGCTGGCGCAGCGGCGGCTATCACCGCATTGTTCAAGTATTTGAAGGTTGCTACAGGAATTTAGTAAACGTGGTTTGCATTTTCGTTAACACAGATTGAGTATTTGAAGCAGCCTGGCGGCGATTGACGATGTCCTTCATACGCTTGACACTCGGCCTCCTGAAACGTCTTTGGCCTACCTATAGTGACACATAAGCTTGAAGGTCGCCCTGTAATCCCTCAATAAAATATCTCACTGTTTCTACGTCAGACAATTTTAATCGTTTGCATAGGCGCGTAATATCAGTAATGTAATCGTCGATGGGCTCGTTTGGAGCGTGTTTACGCGCACTTAATTGTTGGCTTAAAATCCAATCCTGTGGGCCAGAGCCAAAACGTGCGCGAAACGCATCAAAAAGAGCCGTTTAAGGGCTGGTAGTTTCCTCAGCTAATGTGACAAACCAGGCGTGCGCAATGCCCCGCAAATAGAGTGAAAAAGCATCAAGTTGCAACTCCTCCGACCAATTATTTAATTTGGCTATGCGACGAAAATTCTCCAACCATACTGACGCGTCCGCTATAGGATTTCCATCAAAAATTTCTGGCTTCAAGCCGTGATCATGACTAGTTGCTTTTTGGTCAATCTTATTTTGTAGAGAATCTAATTGTGTGCGTGTCGTATGCGCTTCTTTTTCTAGATCGCCTTTTATTGTCGTCAGAAAAGAGGTAAAGAAGGCTTTAAATTCTTCTTTTTGGGCAGCATTCATGATACCGGATACAGGACAAACACAAATATTACTTTCTCTGTGCGTTTCAATCAGCTGTGCCTGATGTATTTGAGAACGCGTAACGATCTTTTTAGAAGCTTTAGGCCTAGGTGGCATAAATTGCAACAGCCACTATTCCTATCAATCCCAATTAAATGTTGGTGCAAACTTTTAACTAAAAGATAACAGAATTGGATCACCACAACGAACAGTAGCACAAGTACGTAAGTACTAACAAATATATTATTTAAAACTAACATAGGGTGCTAGAAAAGGTTACGAAAAAGGAATAATGAGTACGCAACATCAGTAGGCCTTACGCTCCATCTGGCGGGTTGATTTCCTGGCTTGTCCTGGCTTGACCTGGTTTGTGCTGGCTTGACTTGGCTTGACTCAGCTTGTCCTGTTTCTCTTAGTTCTGCAAGTAACTCCGTAAAAGAAAGACACGCACGCGTCGGCTTCTACTTCTTGGAACTTAACCCTCAATGTTCAGTTCTGTTTATTTTTTGTCTCAGTTCCCTTTAGACAGCGACTGTAAACGTTAAACGTTAAAACATTACGGCCATAGCCACGTCCACTCATCCACTGATCGGATTTTTGACACAAAATCCGGGCCGTCGGGCACCGAAACCGGAACTCCACCAGCTTGTTAAAGCGACCTTTGGGGAAATAAGCCGATCATTTAAACACTCTTTGTTTGGTTACCTCGCTTTTTATTTCCACCATTGATGACTTCATTGCAATACTGACAACATTTCCCTACTGCCACTCTTGATTGATTACAGCGATTACTACAACTCTGATGCGTAGGTTTGGCCCGCGCTCTTTTATCTGGATCACACCCGTGCTGTCAATCAGCTGTCTAATTCGTCTAATTCGAAAATTAACGCTGATTTCAGTACATGCGCAGTGTTCTACTAGCATGAATTCGCAGAATTCACTTAGTGAAAAATCTTTTCATTTCTGAATTTCCACTATCAAGCATAGGGTGTATGATCCAAATAAATCAGCACGTTCAATATAACAATTATCGAGAATAAGTTTACAAATTAAAATCAAGGAAAAGTGCCAGGATCTCTAATAAAGTTATTGTTGAAAATTCTGAAAAATTGGACAGGAGACTAAAAAAAAGTTAAGGATTCTAACGCGTCTAATTCCAAAAAGAGCGCTTCCAAAATCTAGATTTCAATTTTTATTTTGTTTTCTCGATCGACACCCGCGAGTAAACAAACGAGTTGCTGAACAACGCAGCTGACCCGAAAACATGTAGTGTAGCAGCAGCAGCGGCGGCGGCGGCGGCGGCGGCGGTGGCGGCGGTGGCGGCGGTGGTGGTAGTGGTGGTGGCGGTGGTGGTGGTGGTGGTGGTAGTGGTGGTGGTGGTGGTGGTGGTAGTGGTGGTGGTGGTGGTGGTGGTAGTGGTGGTGGTAGTGGTGGTGGTAGTGGTGATGGTAGTGGTGGTGGTAGTGGTGGTGGTAGTGGTGGTGGTGGTGGTGGTGGTGGTGGTAGTGGTGGTGGTGGTGGTGGTGGTGGTGGTGGTAGTGGTGGTGGTGGTGGTGGTGGTAGTGGTGGTGGTGGTGGTGGTGGTGGTGGTAGTAGTAGTAGTAGTAGTAGTAGTAGTGGTAAGACTTTTTTTACTAGGGTAGCATTTGACAGTAATAAAACTGATAACCTAATGGCCCTCAACATAAATGTACCAAAGTATTTTAACAGGTCTAACAAGAATCAGTTAACAAATTATTTAAGTAGACACTATATTCAAAATAGTTAGATTACATGACACTATTTCCAGTGTAGCAACAGTCAAGTAATTTACACGTACGAAGAACTAGTTCCTAGGAAACGCAGCACCTGCGCATACAACAACAACGATAAGAAAGGCAACATTTGATCAGCTAGTCAAGGAGCAAGTCCATAATGTCAATGTATCCCAAACACCTAAAGTATTCCAATATTATATTTCGAATGACCCAACACCTATTTCTTAAAACATTACCATTACCTTTTTACCCATTATTACAACGAATAAATATGGTTGGGAATTTATATCTTGCTTGCATTTTTATTGTTTTACAATTTTGACCAACTTTTGGTGGAATTCCAAGAACTTGGGCGATATTTCCCAGCCCTAGGGATTCTAAACTAATTCGAGAAGACTTTGGTCTTCAGTGAAATGGCCAGAAGGAAAATTTTTGAACGCTTACTTATGGGCAGTCTGGCCGACATATTAGCCCACTTAGTGACTATGACTGGAAAGTCGCCGAGAGCGGGCTACGCGCAGCGCGATTTTGACCAACTTTGGGTCAATTTAGAGGAACTTGGATGATATTTCCCAGCCGTAGGGACTTTAAACTAATTTTAGTGAGACTTTGGTTTCTAGAGAAATGGCCAGATAAGAATTTTTGACCGCTTACTTAGTAGCAGTCTAGCAAAAATATTAACTCACCTAGCAACTATGACCAGAAAGTCGCCGAGATTGGGCTACGCGCAGCGCGATCTTGACCAACTTTGGGTGGATTTCCAACAACGTGGGCGATATTTCCCAGCGCTAGGGACTCTAAACTAATTCGAGAAGACTTTGGATTCCAGTGAAATGACCAGAAAAATATTTTTGAAGTTTTACTTATGGACAGTCTGGCCAAAATATTAACTTACTTAATGACTATGACTAGAAAGTCGCCGAGACCGGGCTACGCGCAGCGCGATTTTTACCAAGTTTGGGTCGATATCCAGGAACTTGGGCGATATTTCCCAGTCCTAGGGACTCGAAACTAATTCCAGAAGACCCTTGTTTTCAGTGAAATGGCGAGAAAAGGTGTTTTGAACGCTTACTTATGAGCAGTGTGGTCGAAATATTAACACACTTAGTGACTATGACCAGAAAGTCGCCGAGACCGAGCTACGCGCAACGCGATTTATACCAACTTTGGGTCGATTACCAGGGACTTGGGCGATATTTCCCAGCCCTAAGGACTCTAAACTAATATGAGAAGACATTGGTTTTCAGGAAAATTGCCAGACGAAAAATTTTTGAACGCTTACTTATCAGCAGTCTGGCCAAAATAATAACTCACTTAGTGACTATGAAGAAGAAAAATCGACCAGAGGAAATCGACTAAAAGTTGGTCAAAATCGCGTTGCGCGTAGCTCGGTCGCGGCGACTTTCTGGTCATAGTCACTAAGGGAGTTATTATTTCGGCCAGACTGCTCATAAGTAAGCGTTCAAAACTTTTTCTTCTGGCCATTTAATTGAAAACCAAAGTCTTCTCGAATTTGTTTAGAGTCTTTAGGGCTGGGAAATATCGCCCAGGTTTTTGGAAATCGACCCAAAGTTGGTTGATTGGTTGATTGTTGAGTTGTTGCGTTTTTTCCATAAATAACCAGAAGAAATGTTTGAAATTCATTACAAAACTGATTGGGGGCGAGGTCTATAATCACGGTCAAAAATGGTTAAGGGCTCTTTTTATGACTGGATATGTCGTATACAAGCTCACTGACAAGACTCAACATCTGAGACGTTGTCAGATGTGATACTGTCAAGCAAACCGCAACTCTTTAAACAATGTGTGGCCATAAATTTACTTTGACTTTTATCCAGAATGCCTGGGATTTAATGGGCCGGACGTCCATAAATTTCTACAAGTAATTAGGCAACAAGAATTGCAAGCTTCGTCAATAAGGGATTTATTACGCAACTGAAAATGTTCAGAAAAATGCCACGATCACAAACTGGAGAAACATTGCAAACTTCAAACGCGCAATTCTGATTGAAAGCCGACTAGTCGCATACTCGCGCCTGATGTTAAACAAAACAGAAGGGAAAAAGAGTTGGAAAGAAAACATAACGAGTGTTTCGTGTGATCAAAGCAAGCTCTTTCAGAAACGCCAGAACACTAACGAAAATCTTTAACAGTGATCGTGGGGGATCATTCTGGACAGTGCCCTGTCCAATACTTAGGGAATATTGTGCCAGCAATGAAGCAATTTGATTGGTTAATCTGAGTTCTTAACCCTCTGAACTAACTTAGTGATGAAATATAAACTAGTTATGTAACGTTTTCTCTTGGTATACATTGGAATATCCCACTTGTATTCACTTGGTATATACAAAGAAAATACAAGTGACACAAGAGAAAGCGCTGCATAAGCGTTGCGTGGGAAAGGATACCCGCTATTCCCTCCCCGTTTACACCTGCTATGCAGGATGTATACATGGCTTATCATTATAAAAATAACAAAAATATCATTACAGCCGTAAAATAATGTTTTCAGTGACACGGCTGCAAAGGTAACAGAAAAGAAATACCACAATGTACAGCAAACACAAATTAATTTTTATTCCTAAAATATTCCAAAGCAAACAGAGGATGGTAATATTATCTAAAAAAAGCTGGAAACACATCCATATCTACGAAGAGGAAAACAAAAGGAGCAATGTCAATAACAGGCCAAAAATACTTAATACTTCTCATGAACACTACTATTAAGCTGCATTTAGCCAAGTTTTGCCATCACCTCGAGTATTCCTCTTTTTTTCAATAAAAGGTCATTTACAATGCGAAACAGCATCTCGGTAATCGATCAACAGATTATTACAAACAATTTCTGCTCTAGCCAGTGCCAGAACCTAAGGATTAATTCACCATGCATATGGAATGTCATTCATTTTTATCTTGTTCAGTGTCAACTAAACTGCAATATTAATTCTCAATACTGATGTTCATTCAGCTCCATCTTGCTCATTTCAGAACTAAGATAGTAATTCTCCACATTAATTGTCATTCAGTTCTATCTTGCCCAGTGTCAGAACTTAAATAGTAAATCTCCATACTGAATGTCATTCAGTTCTATGTTGTCCAGAGTCAAAATTAATATTGCAATATTCCATACCGATTGTCCTTCAGTTTTATCTTGTTCAGTGTCAGAAATGATATTGTTGTAATTCTCCCTTCTGATTCTCATTGATTTTTATCTTATCCACTGTCAGAATTGTTATTGCAATTCTCCATACTGATTGTCGTTGAGTTTTAACTTGTCCAGTGTCAAAACTGATATCATTGCAATTCTGCATACTGATTGTCGTTCAGTTTTATCTTGTCCATTTTCAGAACTGTTATTGTTAATTATCCATAGCGATTGTCATTCATTTTTATCTTGTCCAGTGTCAGAACTGATATTGTTGTAATTTTCCATGTTGATTGTCGTTCAGTTTTATCTTGCCCATTTTCAGAACTGATATTGTTGTAACTCTCCACCCTGACTGCTGTTCAGTTTTATCTTGTTTAGTGTCAGAACTGATATTGTTATAATTCTACACACTGACTGCCCTTCAGTTTGATCTTTTTCAGTGCCACAACTGATATTGTTTTAAATTCTCATTACGAATTGTCATTCAGTTTTATTTTTGGTAGTGTCAGATCTGAAAATGTTGTAATTTACCATGCTGATTGTCACTTTTTATCTTGTCTACTGTCAGAACTGATAATGATGTAATTCTCCACACTGACTGCTGTTCAGTTTTATCTTGTTCAGTGTCAGAACTGGTATTGTTTAATTCTCCAAACTGACTGTCATTCAGTTTTATCTTTTGCAGCGTCAGAACTGATGTGGTTGTAATGATCTATACTGACCACCGTTCAGTTTTATCATGTCCGTTGTCAGAACTGATATTGTTGTAATTCTCCACACTGACTGTCCTTCAGTCTTATCTTGTCCATTGTCAGAACTATTGATGTAATTCTCCATTTTACCTGTTGTTCAGTTTTATCTTGTCCAGAGTCAAAATTGATATTGTTGTAATTCTCCCTACGGTTGTCGTTCATTTTTATCTTGTCCTGTGTCAGAACTGATATTGTTGTAATTCTCCACACTGATACTGGTTAAGTTTTATTTTGTCCAGTGTCAGAACTGATATTGTTGTAATTCTCCTTACAGATTGTCATTCATTTTTATCTTGTCCAGTGTCGAAACTGATATTGTTTTAATCCTCCACACTGACTCTCATTTAGTTTTATCTTGTGCAGTGTCAAAACTGATGTTGTTGTAATTCTCCATACTGACGGCCGTTCAGTTTTATCTTTTCCGATAACAGAACTATTGTTGTAATTGTCCATACTGACTGCTGTTCAGTTTTATCTTGTCCGTTGTCAGAACTATTGTTGTAATTCTCCATACTGACTGCCGTGTAATTTTATCCTGTCCTTTTCAGAACTATTTTTGTAATTCTCCATACTGACTGCCATTCAAATTTCTCTTGTCCATTGTCAGAACTATTGTTGTAATTCTCCATACTGATTGTCGTTCAGTTTCATCTTGTCCAGTGTCAAAATTGATATTGCAATTCTCCATACAGTTTGTCGTTCAGTTTTATCTCGTCCAGTATCAGAACTGATATTGTTGTAATTTACCACACTGAATGTCACTCATTTTCATCTTGTCCGGTGTCAGAACTGATATTGTTCTAATTCTTCACATTGACTGCCATTCAGTTTTATCTTCTTTAGTGTCAGTACTGACATTGTTGTAATTCTCCTTTTGCAGTGTCAGAACTAATATTGTTGTAATTGTCCATACTGAATGCCATTCAGTTTTATTTTCTCCGTTTTCAGAACTATTGTTGCAATTCTCCATACTGACTGTTGTTCAGTATTATCTTGTCCAGTGTCACAATTGATATTGCAATTCTCCATACTGATTGCTGTTCAGTTTTATTTTGTCCAGTGTCAGAACTGGTATTGCTATTCTCCATAGTGATTGTCCTCCTTTTTTATCTTGTCCAGTGTCAGAACTGATATTGTTGTAATTCTCCTTGTTGATTATCGTTCACTTTTATGTTGTCCAGTGTCAGAACTGATATTGCTGTAATTCTCCCTAATGATTATGACTCATTTTCATTTTGTCCCGGTTCAGAACTAATATTGTTGTAATCCTCCACACTGACTGCCGTTCATTTTTATCTTGTTCAGTGTCAGAACTGATATTGTTTTAATTCTCCACACTGACTGCCCTTCAGTTTTCTCTTGTCCATTGTCAGAATGATTGTTGTAATTCTCCATACTGCTTGTATTTCAGTTTTATCTTGTCAAGTGTCAGAATTAATATTGCAGTTCTCCATATAGGTTGCCATTCAGTTTTATCTTGTCCAGTATCAGAACTGATATTGATGTAATTCACCATACTGATTGTCATTTAATCTTATCTTGTCTAGTGTCAGAACTGATATTGTTGTAATTCGCCACACTGACTGCCATTTAATTTTTTCTTGTCCAGTGTCAAAAACTCATATTGATGTAATTCTCCACACTGACTGCCATTTCTTTTTATCTTGTTCAGTGTCAGAACTGATATTGTTTAATTCTCCATACTGATTGTCATTCAGTTTTTTCTTTTGCAGTGTCAGATGTGATATTGTTGTAATTCACCATGCTGATTGTCATTTATTTTTACCTTGTCCAGTGGCAAAACTGATATTGATGTAATTCTCCACACTGACTGCTGTTTACCTTTATCTTCTTTATTGTCAGAACTGATATTGTTTAATTCTCCATATTGATTGTCATTCAGTTTTATCTTTTGCAGTGTCAGAACTGGTATTGTTGTAATTCTCTATACTGACTGCCATTTAGTATTATCTTGTCCATTGTCAGAACTATTCATGTAATTCTCCATACTGCATGTCGTTCAGTTTTAACTTGTCCAGAGTAAGAATTGATATTGTTGTACATGTAATTCTCCCTACTGGTTGTCGTTCATTTTTATCTTGTCCAGTGTCAGAACTGATATTGTTGTAATTCTCCACACTGTCTCCCGTTCAGTTTTATTTTAATCAGTGTCAGAACTGATATTGTTGTAATTCTCCATACTGATAGTTGTTCAGTTTTATGTTGTCCAAGTCAGAACTGATAGTGCTGTAATTAACTTTCTTATATCTCTTAGTATGCGTGCTGTGATTGGTCAATTTATCAGACCATACTCTCCCATACGGCATGCTAAAATTTAAAGCTGGTTTTGTTGAAAAACTGTTTTGTGATTTATCGCCAAGTGTTCTTAACTTTTATAGCAAGTAAACATTTAAGACTTTTTTCACTCTAAATTGTGTATTAAAGCATGCTAACGACTTAAAAACAATTTCAAATTGACTCGTTTTGATTTTGAGGTGCATCAGAAACTTGAAGGGCTTCCGCTTAAATAGAAATCATTCCTGAACCTGTCATACACACAATGGAGATATAATAAATATCTTACTAACCTCCTTTTCTCGGTCCGTACCGTAAGTTACGGATCCTCGTTTTTTCCCCTTCGATTTATGGCCTGCGTGCTTTGCCCTTGAGCCATAAATTAAAGGGGAAAAAACTTGGTCCGTAACTTACGGTACGGCCCTCAAACTCGGTTAGTAAGAGGTATATACCGATTGTCATTCATTTTGTATTTTGTCCAGTGTCAGAACTGACATTGTTCTAATTTTTCACACTGACTGCCGTTCAGTTTTATCTGATATTGTTGTAATTCTCCATACTGATTGTTATCCAGTTTTATCTTTTGCAGTGTCAGAGCTGATATTGTTGAAATTCACCATACTGATTGTCCTTCATTTTTATCTTGTCCAGTGTCAGAACTGATATAGTTGTAATTCTCCACATTGACTCCAGTTCAGTTTTATCTTGTGCCGAGTCAGAACTGATAATGTTGTAATTCTCCGTACTGACTGCCATTCAGTTTTATCTTGTCCGTTGTCAGAACTTTTGCTGTAATTTTCCATACTGATTGTTGTTCAGTTCTATCTTCTCCAGTGTCAGAATTAATATTCCAATTGTCCATACTCATTATCCTTTATTTTTGTCTTGTCCATTGTCAGAACTAATATTGTTGTAATTCTCCGTACTGACTACCGTTCAATTTTACCTTGCTCATTGTCAGAAATGATATTGTTCTAATTCTCCACAATGACTGCCGTTCAGTTTTCTCTTGTCTGTTGTCAGAACTGTTGTTGTATTTCTCCATACTGATTGTCGTTAAGTTTTATCTTGTCTAGTGTCAGAACTGATATTGTTGTAATTCTCCATACTGATTGTCGTTCTGTTCTATCTTGTCCAGTGTCAGAATTAATATTGCAATTTTCCATACTCATCCTTCATTTTTATCTTGTCTATTGTCAGAACTGATAATGTTGTAATTCTTCATACTGATTGTCATTCAGTTCTATGTTGTTGAGAGTCAGAATTAATATTGCAATTCTTTATACTGATTGCCCTTTATTTTTATCTTGTCCGGTGTCAGAACTGATATTGTTGTAATTCTCCCTACTGATTCTCATTCATTTTTATCTTGTCCAGTGTCAGAGTTGATATTGCAATTTTCCATACTGATTGTCCTTCAGTTTTGTCTTGTCCAGAGTGAGAACTGATATTGTTGCAATTCTCCATACTGATTGTGTTGTTCAGTTTTATCTTGTCCATTGTCGGAACTCATATTGTTGTAATTCTTCATACCAATAGTCATTCATTTTTTTTCCAGTGTCAGAACTGATATTGCAATTCTCCACACTGATTGTCCTTCATTTTTATCTTCTCCGGTGTGAGAACTGATGTTGTTGTCCACACTGACTGCCATTGAGTTTTATCTTGTCTGTGTTCAGAAGAATTGTTGTAATTCTTCATACTGATTGTCGTCCAGTTTTATCTTGTCAAGTGTGAGAATAAATATTGCAATTCTCCCTACAGGTTGTAGTTCAGTTTTATCTTGTCCAGTATCAGAACTAATATTGTTGTAATTCACCATCTAAATTGTCATTCAATTTTATCTCGTCCAGTGTCAGAACTGAGATTGTTGTAATTCTCTTTACAGAGTGCCATTCAGTTTTATCTTGTCCGTTGTCAGAAGAATTGTTGTTGCTGATTGTTGCTCAGTTTTATCTTGTCAAGTGTGAGAATAAATATTGCAATTCTCCATACAGATTGTCATTTAGTTTTATCTCGTCCAGTGTCAGAACCGATATTGGAATTCTCTATACTGAATGTCCTTCATTTTTATCTTGTCCAGTGTCAGAACTGATATTGTTGTAATTCTCCACACTGACTGCCACTCAGTTTTACCTTGTTCCTTGGTTAATCATTTTAACCTCAGTTGGAAGTAGATTTTTAATCCTAGTTCTAGTTTAAAACCTTAGTTTTAGTCTCACGTTTTTATTTTTTACTTCTGTATTTTAGACATTAATTTTAATGTATATTTTAGACTTGTATTTTTTAGAGGACCCTCCTGGAAACCACCTTTAGGTGATTGGAGGCCTCCTTTTAAAATATCAGTTTATTATTATTATTTTATTATTATTATTAAATCCTCAGTAGTTACAAGACATAGTATTGATTACAATTTCAGGAATATTAATAACATATCTAAATTAGGGAACTCTTTCCCCAATACCAGTGCTTTCCTTATCACCACAAATGTTCCCAAAGTAAGATTTGCAATGCTGTCAGATAAATGTCACATAGCAGATAGCAGTGGCTTCATTCATTTCTACCCACTCATTAAACTTAAAATTTTCAACAGATTTTCCTTCTCTATTAAGGAAAAAACAAAGTTGAGATCACAGTGACCCAAAATGTTCTCCAGCTTTTACAGGTATTAAACCACTCGTGCTGAATATTTTCCTTGACTCTTCTTCAAAATGTCAATTTTCCCTAAATTAACAAAAAATTCATTGACCTTAGAAGAATTTTTTCCTGACCATTTCCTGACCTGGTGTGGCACCCCTGTTTTAACTATTACACAGAAAGCTAAACCATAAAATTTATCAAGAAATGAGGCTCCCAACCATCACCCAATACACAGATTCTGACATCAGACTTATTACCTTAGAAAAACCACTTCACTAACAACTGGTTCAAGTTCTGCAGTAACTTTCCTTGAAACCCTCAACAACTACCATCCCTCAAATTCACCATAGAAGTGGACACCAATACAGTTGACTCTTGTTATAGTACAAATCCTTGAGATTGTCATTTGTTGCCGTTATAGCAGGGCTGCCTGCAGTAGAGGGGTGAGATGAAAATGACTCAATACAAGTCATATAAACCCACATGCAGTGCACATACTGCTTTGTGCTTTTAAGCAAGAAATTGTAATATATGTAGTATAGGTCAAAATAGTGTACAAACTACCGGTAGTTAACACTCCAAGACAACAGAACAATGACAAATCACTCAATACATTCAAGGTGTCCCTCGTAACGATTGAGAAACACTAAAAGAATCAGTGTGGGATCATATGAAGTGTCCACAATTTTGCAATAGGGAAAGGATAATAGCCATAAATCAATGCTGCTCCATCATTCAACTCTCTGCCAGACAGTGTCAGAAAATTGACAGATTAATTTTCATTCATTAAGGCCATAAGACACTGTCTTTTTCAGAAAGTGATTAAGATTTATTACTAAGATTTAATAATAAATGCTATTTTCATTCTAACACTTAGTAGTTTGTAGTCCATTGTATTAGTTTTAATATTAGCTTTAATGTTTTAGTTTTAATATCCTGTTATATTTTTTTCTGATATTTTTACAGTTGGTGTTTTATCAGAGGATTTTTACAGACTTAACTAAGTGCAGATGTAGTTATATTCTATTTTGCCAATTTGACATCATAAATTATGGTTTTTCAGAGGGGATATAGCCTCTATCAGTAACATCACCTGGGCTGTCCATAATAGCAGGGGGTCTGCAAGGCAAGAGTTGTCTGTAGTGTGCTACCAGTTATTGCAAAAGAAAGGCTGCAAACTAGAAAGGAAAGATCTCTCGCCTTATTGTAAAAGCCTTGCCAACTTATTACCACTAAGGCAATGGATCAACACCGTACGCTACACAAAATGACAGCAGCTGCCAACAATTTTTCTCTTAAAAACATGAAAGATGACTGATTGATACTTTCAGCAGGGCTTGACTTTCAGGAAAAAACCTCGGGGCCAGCTGGCCCCTTAGTTTTCATATTAATTTTAGTCACCAGCAAAAGTATTTCAGTCGGCAAAAAGCATGGAAAGTTAGTTGCCAGTGAAAAAAATTGGGTTGCATTGGTGACCCCAGCAGTCAAAACGTTGAGCTCTGATCAGCTTACAAGCACCAATCCTCGCCCAGGCTGAAATCTTGGGAAGTTCTCTCTCTGATGTTGCTGAGGAAGGAAGGTTTCAAGAGCTAATCAGAGAAACTTCTCCAAGCTAAATGCAATGCCACATGGCCAGGGCAAAGGCCACAAAAAGACTGCAAGTCAAATGAAAATGATGACCAGTCTCCACAATGCCCTGTACCCTACAGGGCATGATGAGTCCATTGTTGCTAAGACATGTTTTCTTTGTTTCTTCTTTTAGTCTTCGACCACAATTTGGATGCATTTTGTGTTTAAAAAAAATCAGTTCATAGGCCATCATCCTGTTCAATATAACTAAACAATATCCAGTAACAAAATTAATTAAGGACCACGGCACAGGTGTAGTTATTCATCTTTTTTATTTAAGTTTGCAATAAATTATTTTCATTTGCATGAAAATAATTGAGTGATGTTTCTTCTATGCACCTTTTATTATTATATACCAGTAATTTGTCATCATATCATTATTGTGGAAATTATTTCATTCCATTTTAATTGTTATGTGTACCGGTTTGTACCAACTGATTCCTATAAATGGTTTGTTCTCTTCAGGGTGTTTTCACTAAAGCTGTGAAACAAACTATTTCTTGATGAATATAACATAATATTGTCTACTGCATACAATATTTCATAAAGACAACTATTTCAGTTTAATTATTACTTTAGCATATTTAGCTTTCTATCATCTCATTACACCAGGATCTCTCATTGCCAACAACAATTGTAATCTATTGGCAGTGTTTAGAACAGCTATTTCATCTACCAAAGGCAGCCCTAAAAGCTGATTACTGAATAACATTCCCTAACAGTCCCTGGTGCAGTTGCAATTTTAAGATCCACTGGACAACGTTTTATGTCCAAAGTCAAGCTGGCTTCACCTCTTGACTGCAAGAGAGGAATTATGCACACATTAGTGCAACAGACCTTTGACTTGGGCATGGCTGAAAAAGCTGAGGGTGGGCTGATTGCAGGAGATAGATAAATCAGGTACACGAATGATGGACCTGAAGGGGAATAAAATTGTATGTTCCTATCAAGCAGCCATGTAAGGTGCAAGACTGTCAACATCAGCCTGTTGAGAAATATTTTTGACACTTGATTTGCAAAAAAATGTGACTGTATGTTTCAGCATGCTGCAGTTTGTTGTTTTCTGTTGAAGTCATCTCAACTCAAACGATGTTTTTGAATTTAAGTCAACAAAAGCAAATCATTCTTTAAAAGCTGAACGTTGAGGGCAGGAAGGTTAATGTATATAATATTACTCGGCATTCTTTACCAGGATAATTGAGTCATAGAACGACCAACCACTTGTCGTTATAGCAGGTGATTTGTCAGCTTTCAAAAATGAACTTGAAGTTCATTTAGGTATTTATATAATTTTACTTCTGCAAAATGCTTGCATATGATTTTTACTATCTTACTATTATATTGGTGTTACTTTTCTTCCCTTCATTCAGGTTTGTAATTTCAAGGAAGTTTTCAATTATGGCCAACCTCACTTAATTCCTTGCAGGGTGCCTATTTACTTCTGTTTGTGACTAATCATTCGTCATTGCTTTGTTTTACTCTTTCATCTTGTTACTTCTATTAATTTGCATCAAGGAAAAGCCTTCATTGTGTCATTTGTATTGTACTTTCTAGCGTTATACGAGCCCTTTAATTGGTGCAAAGTTTACAGATCTAGAACGAGAACAAGTCCTAGGACCACAACCTACAATTACAAAGTAAATGTGAAAGAGTTACCTCCAACAGTAATAATAATAGTAATAATCATAATGTCTTTATTCATTTGATAAAAATACATATCAAGTGTTACAATTAATAAAAGATAAAATGATTAAAAAGATATCTAAAAAGCAGTTTTGCCTCCAGCAATGTCCCCAACAATATATGCTCTCTTTCCATGGTCTTCATGAAGCAACCGACCGTCGACATACTACCCACAGTAATCCTGTGCCTGTGCTGCTCTCCTCCAAACCCCAAGGTTCTCAGCTAAACACCCTGGGCAATCCAACACAGGAGAGCATAACAGAAAGAGCCCCTGAACCAATGGCAGCACCATCTCAACATATATCAGACTGTCCAGTCAACCAACCAAGTCCAATGTTATATAGTAAAGGGAAAGTGACTTGCCCTCAGTCTGGATCAAATACCCAATAAGGCATGAAACAAAACAACCTAACCGAGATTAGATCAGGCTGTATGTCCAAACCACTTGTGTGCGTAGACCTGTGCACTACCATTTCAGCCATCAGTATGGTGGCATGAAATGGTGACATCCCAACATTACAGTGGACACGGTGTGCAGTATGCATATTGGTGAGGCAGAGACTGGCCGTTCTCTTAATACTGGAATCTTGAAAGCCAATAACTAATATCTCATGATTAAACTTTCACACAGGTCCTCAAATTCACAGGATTCTGCCAGCTGGCCCACTCACATCATAATCAATCAATAACCTCATGTTCAGCTTGATTGTTGAATTCATCAAAACTTCAGGACAACTCAGATTAATCTTAATCCATGGATTATGATAATAATAGATTGTTATAATTCAGTAATAGATTAAGGCAAGGCAAAAAAATTGGAAGGATTAGATTATTAATATCATTTGGATTAATATTAATCTCAGAAATTAAAAAGTTGCGACAGGCCTGCACAACTCCCATTGCACCCAAACGTGTATTCTTTGCCTTTAGCGTTTGTCATGTACTTACGCATTGTTTAGACTCATTTTTATTGCAAGATTTGTTTGAAGCCTCTACATGCTTGCTTTCAAGGGACAAAATACGAAGCTTTCCGTGAACATTTTACTTACTTGCATTATATATTATGACGCCGGGCCAGGCTGTGATAAGAACTGTTTGCAAGCAGTAGGTACATTCTTATCACGGAAATCATACTATTTGTCCTCGAATGGTTTTCTTTGGAGATGCCGTAGCTTTACTTCAAGAAAGCTATATGTTTCTCTAGATACAAATTTTATGGATTGTTGATGCAGTTGAACAGTTGGCATCATTGTCCCAGGTTAGAAGTGGCAACATTCTCATTACAGTGAATAACAAGACATGTATAAAGTATCGTTATCAATGCATACAGGATATATTATCAGCAAGGTCACTTGCCAACATAATGCTAGAGTTCTTCCGTAGAGCTGAGATTGGTGGCAGCTCTTCAGTAAGTCAGACGCCCTCATGGACCTCACCAGCTAACCCACCAGCAACAATAGCCCCTTCTATGACATCAATCTTGAAACCCTGTCCTTCATCACAAACTCCTACTCTAAGTCCAGTATATACGTAGACGGTCCATTTTATGAAATGCTCCCAAGGAAATGGCAATCTCTATGGATCCAACTCAGAAAGGCTAAGTCTTTCAGCAATAACTGGAAGGGATTCACAGATTTCCTTTGATGACATGCACACTGACATCCCTTTCACTTTGTTATTTTTTAAGTTACTCAAGATATTTATTCTATTCTACATTAAGAATCTTGATGGCCCTGCAAAAAAGTCAGTTGCAACTGTACTGTATTACCAGCAGAGCTGACACAACTGCCAACTTCTGCTACTTAAATATCATAACCATTAAGAAAGATTGCAAAAATTGACTGAATGTAACAACATAAAAGAGTTTTCTTCACAAACTACTGGCACAAGAAGCATATCCATTGTGGTTGGAATAGAATATTTTCTTTATTGACAGACTTGTACAAATTTGTGCTGCCAAGTCTGTGTCATATGAGTGAAATATTTCCACAGCTTATATAGTTACGTAAAGCGATTGATACCATTATTTAACAAATTGCCAAGAGATAGTGATAAGGATGCCTTAGATTGTTAAATGATGTCAATCTTCAGAAGCTTTGGTCAAAGATTAATCCTAGGTAGGAATAATATTAATGCTACAAAGGATTAATAGGAATCCTACGTAGGACTGATATTTATCAGATTAATATTAATCTTACATAAGATTAATATTAATCCTGATTAATTAAGGCATGGCTCGAACCTCAGTAAAGGATTATAATAATCTATTACTGGATTATAATGATCTATTACTGGATTATAATAATCCATTGCTGGATTATAATAATCATTAGGATTAACATTAATTCGATCGATATTAATGCGAGTTGTTCTGAAACTTGACCCCTTAAAATAACATGTTTCTGTGGCATAAAATGGTTGCTTAACTGAGGAATACAGAATCTTTTCAGGGTGTTCCTCATCTGCATCAGTTAAGATAGCAATATTCATAACTTCAAATTCACAGTTCTGGTGCTTTTGAAAGCAAAAATTCCTTGATCACACAATGCTACTAATACACAAATTTCCTGCCTCTCGTCCCTTCTGACACCAGATTGAAGCTTGACATATTCAAGAGGTGAGTGACACTAACACAAATAAAACCCAGGAAGCCATAGATATAATTCTGCCCTTTGTTATAGATCCTTTGGGTTAAACATGCGATGCTTTATAATCTTCTTTAATGAAAAGTTGTTGAGACCATAGGATTTGCATAAGAGGGGAGCTGGAGGTCTGCTCATCTACCATGACTAATCTTCAGTAGAATTTTGTTCTTGCAGAGTAATTTTCAAATTCTATTTGTCTCAAAATTTCTTTTCTGTTTGGATTTAGGCATGACGTAAGATTGCTGTTTTTCTTAAACGTAATGCCATCAGCTTAGTTGAAACATACCATTTCTTATATTGAGGCCTTACATTCATGCATTCAAGCATACAATGTGTGGTTATGTGTACATGTACATCTGCGCACTCTGTGTGATCCCTGCCTTGCAGAGGACTTTTCAAAGCTTTAGACTATTTGGCCTAACCATCCCTGATTGCTCAGAGCATGAAATGTTAAACTGGATGATAGAGTATATTATTTTGAAATCAATACTCTATCATCTCTCTATAAAAATTAAAATAAAAAAAAGATTATGGGGAATTTTTATCATCCAATCCTTACAAAGACACTTGTAAACAGCTGTTTCTGCCTTTTTAAAGCAACAGTTAGCTTTTTGTTGCATGATCAAGTAAAGGGGAAAATTTTAGCACCTGGTGCACTGCAGGTGTTGAAATAAACCCCTTAAACCTTCTTACCAAAGAATAAGCAAATGAACAAGACTGACAACATTAACTTCATCATACAATGCACTTTGAATGTACTGTAATCTACCTCAAGCAACTTAACCCAAACCAAGTATTCACACTCTGCATTCCAACAACACGCAGGGCTGGTGATTCATTTTGCATCAACTTGACGCTGTTGTGCTGTCCTGAAACTCCACAAGCTCCATCACCACTTGCAGTCTTCTAATAACATCATCACTGATCCCATCCTTAATGCAGTTGAATTTCTCAAGTAGTTTCCCATATAGTTGTCATGAGTCATGCCTGTTTTAAAATACCTCCAAGAATATTTCATATTAAGTTTCACGTTCCATACTAAAAATGCAAAGTACATTAACATTTGTCACAATTACAAATATATTCTGCAATAAAATTAGAGCAGAGGAAGGGGAAGGTGGGGTTATCCATCCTGACTTCTTCCTTCACTTTTTTCATTTCAAAGCTGGACCTAAACAGGTTGAAAGGCTGGCCATTTTCTTTCGCATGTGTTGGAAGATTAGACACTAACAAAATATGTTGACTTCGACATCTTGCTTTTGAGTCTTGCAAAATTCTGGTCGGTATTAAATTACAGGTCATGAGAGTTACATCAGCTCCTTAAGATCCAGTCACTACAGAGCTCTGATTTCATATTAAACTCCTCACTCTTATCACCATTTTAGGTGATCAATCTGATCAAGAACAGACTTAAAATTAATTATGAGCAAAGTATCCACCATACCAATACATGCCAATCTGGATGCACAACTTCAAGTTTTACTAATTTAGAGGTTTTGTATGTTTTGCATTGCTATCCCAAACTTAAATCCACCCAATGAAGGGAAGTTTGCTTAAAAGTTATTTATAATATAAAATTTTAGGTTTGACCAGCAAAGCTGCTTGGAGACTCTTTATTATGTATGGACGTTCCCTTAAAATGGCCTCTGGCAGTCTGGCCAACTTATAATCCATTCCATATCCATTAATGCTTCCCAAGCCAAAGTCCCATTATAAGGTATAAACTGTACTAGACAAATTAACTGGAAAAGGTGGGAAAGGACTATACTTTAGCGTTACCTACCAGTAAGTCCTAAGTCAATTCATTGCCAGCTGCTAGCATCAGTCAACTACATGTACATGTATCTAGCCAGCTTAAATTTGGCTGCTCGAATATCCAAATTGATGTATGGTCTGCCTTTGAGATGTTGAATCAGAATTCTTCATGATTTAAAGTTGACATCACAAGTGTGCACTGTTGACAATACCTTTTTTGCCAATGTTGGGAAGGGGTAGTGGGAGGTTGTGCGGGGGTAGGAGCTGATGGCCTAATGGTAAATCAGTTGGACTCTGGATCAATAGGTCCAAAATGGAGCCCAAGCCAGAGTTGCTGTGTCATGTTCTCAAGCAAGACACTTGACTCTCCCAGTACCTCTCCCCTCCAAGGAGTGAAAATGGTACTGACCAATTGTAGGAGCAACCTGACAAAAACAAGGGGTAACCTGTGATAGACTAGAATCCCTTCCAGAAAGAGAGTGGCAATACCCCTGGGCATTTCATGTTACAGAGACCAAAGGTAAGCACCAGCACTGACGAGCCATCTGGCTCATCCATATCCCGAAGGGGTGGAACAGAGTTCCCTTCCCTGCAGCCGGTGAAATAATCACTAGAGTGTTCTCATTCCGAGCCGCAAAGACCAGACGAGGGATTTGATTTCCTGTTTAAAGCAAACCTTTTCCCATAAAAGTTTAACCCCCTTGAGTGGATGTACCAACAAAACGTTCAAGTGAGGGAGGGAAAAGGACATTGGTTAATATACATTTCAAACAGACAGCTACACTGCAGACAGCTGGAAATGTAAAATGACAGCTTGGGACCAGGGCAATGGTGGATCATGGAATGAGGAGAGGACATCGGAGAGTGATGCTCCTCGAGTGTAGCTGTACAGGCAAGTTGATTCAAGAACCCACAATGAAGGATGATCCCCCAGTGGTGATGTGGTTGGCATGTGGTGTTGTGGTAACCAAGGCCACTATTCAGATTTCTGAAGGAGCCATTTTTTATTATAGAAAAAAGACAGGCAGCCTTTGTAACAACAGTTACTCCTTTTGATATTTAAATGCCACATCTGATAGGGATGAAACTCAGCTTTTGATTTTTGTTGAAAATTGGGAGAATAATGCATTCCATGCCCAGTAGAAATAATGTTACACGTTCCAAGCCATAATGGCAGTAGGTGGGGTGGAGAGTGAGACATGGTGGCGGATCCTTCCTTCATGTCAGTGACATTTCTGTCCTTCAGGCATTCAGTTCAAGATGCTCAAGTGTATATCTTGCAGGAACTACAGTGCAAGGATTTTCTGGCTGTGATGAAGCAAAATCATCCATGCATTCAGGAAAAGTACCAGGTGATGAAATGACACATCTTGATGAAGAGGTGGCTAACAGCAATCACATGAACTGAGGAGGATTCAGGTTATCTGCCCAAAGGTGTCACAGCAACAAAGATGCCGCACATGCACCCCTGCCCACGTGCGCCAAACTTTGCCTCCAACCATGCGCTCCAGTGCCGCGCCATCACCACATCTGCATTGCCTCCACCTTTGCTGCTGTAACACCTTTGTGCAAAAGCATGGTGAATCCTCCCCACCTCTTGTGACTGATGTAAGCTACTTCTTTGTCAAGGTGTGTCACTTCATTGCTTGAGACTTCTCCTAAATACATGGAAGATAATGCTTCATCACAACTAGAAAATCCCTGCACTGTAGTTCCTGCAAGAACACACTCAAACATCTTGAGCTAAATGCCAAAAGGATGGAGACGTCTCTGAAATGATAAAAGGATCACCAACCGTGACTTTCTTTCCACCCCATCTGCTGCTCTGTTATAGTATGAAACACGTGACATCATCCCAACCAAGCATGCAATACATCATTTTCCCAATTTTCAACAGCCAATCAGAAGCTGCGCATCATCCAAATAAGGTGTGTCATCTGAATATCAAGCACGAATAAATGTTATTTTATAACCTATCTTTTTCCTATAACAAAAAGACTCATTCAGAGGTCTGAATTCTAACCTTAGTGACCACAATAACATGTGCTAACCAAATCACTACTGAGGAATCCTCCTTCACTGTGGACTCCTGAATCAACCTGTCTGTACCACCAGACTCAAGGGGTACCATTCCCTGATTTCCCTCCCCATTACACAATCCACAACTGCCCTGGTCCCAATCTGCCATTCCACATTTCCAGTCGTCTGTTGCATAACTGCTTGCGAAATGTGCATGTTAACAAATGCCCCTTCCCTCCCTCACTTAAACGTTTCATGGTATATCCAGTAAAGGGTGTTGGACTTAAATGGTGAAAGATTTGTTTCAAACAGGACACCAAATCCCCCTGCCAGTCTCTGTGGCTAAGAATGGGTACATTCCAGTGATGTCTTCCCTGGCTACAGGGATCGAAAGTCTGTTCCATTCCCAAGGGAACAGAGAAGCCAGATGGATCATCAGCACGGGTGGTCCCCTCCAGTTTCTGTAACATGAAGTGTCTAGGAGTGTTGCTTCTCCCCTTGGATGGGATGCTAGTCCATTGCATGTGACCCCCAGCAATTGTCAGGTTGCCCTAACAAATTGGCTAGTACCATTACACTCTTGGGTGGAGAAAGGCATTGCAAGGGTAAGGTGTCGTGCCTGAGAACATGACACGGCAACCCCGGCTTGGGCTCCGTGTTGGACGTATTGATCCAAAGTCCAACTAACTAACCATTAGGCCATCAACTCACCACCCCAACCTACAACCCCCGGCCGGCCCACCACCCCTTCCCAACATTGCCAAAAAGTAATTGCTGACAGTACATACTTGTGATAACACCTTTAACTTGAGAAGAATTCTGACTAAACATCTCAGTGACATGCCATATATTAAATTGGATAGTCAAGTAGCCAAATTTAGCCTGCCTTGATACATGTAGTTGATTATTAGAGGCAGTGAGCGAACTTAGGGCTTACCAGTCAGCAATGTATATAGATTAAAATTGTTTCTCTTTTTGCTGCCTGGCTCGTTCTCGGTAGAGTAACTAGTGAAATCTTAATGTATTCTCTTCCTATGGTTAGACGTTTGTTTTGCTTTATCCTGTTAATTTGGTCAGGGCTCGACACTAATGGTAGCCAACTCACCACAGACTAGAGTAGAAATTTAGTTTTGGCTACAGAGTTCGACACTAACTTTTCAACTTACTGGCCTAGTGGCCAGTGACAACTTATATGTCACTAAACAACAACAAAAAATTTACTAGCCAAGTGTTGATGTTGACTGGGTACAATAACAGCAGAATTACTAGCAAGACTTGAAAACACAATGCAATTGACTCTCTTTAATACATTATGGAATTAATTTAAAAAAAAACACAGTGCAATTTTGCATCTGAAACCTCTTGATCAGTTGACATATAGTTGGCACACCTTGTGTCACGCTTGACTGGTAATGTTAAACACAAGGACGAACCAATTTATCACCGAATTGCACTGGTTTTAATTTTGTTCAATGGCGTCATGTTTTCCTCACTTCAAATCTCTCAAGCCAACAGATCACAAAGAAAAATTTAGTGATTTTCTCAAAAAGACTCTCAGGACTCTTTGATACCTCCTTGTAAAAATATCGAGACCCCAAGACTTCATTGTAAAAACTGTCGAGACTTCTTCAATCTCTTCACAGACAGGAGCTGTAGAATTCAAACTGTTTCAAAGGCAGCATTAGCAAAATTTGACTGCTAATAAAGGTTGAAGGAAATAAATCTTTCTCACGTAATTATTTCTGCAGTGGTAAGTTTTGTCAGTATGGAAACAACAACAAATCACCTATATGTTGTTACGCTAAATGAAGTGTTATCCCTTTACAGTTCTGCACGATTTTGTGCATGATTTTATCAGGGTGCTCATGTTTTGTGCTACTAATTTGTAACAAGAAAACAACATTGATGTATGCCTTCAGAAAATGCTGTCTTGTTTGTCAAATATTTCTTTCAACATAATAACATGCTCAGTTTTTATACCCTTTCAAGTACCATACAACAAAAGGTAAACATGATAACACCACAATGAAATTCTGACCTTGTTTCTGAGAAAAGTGTTAGTGTTTGTCTTCATTGAGGAAGACAGCAACTAGTTTGGCCAATTTCATTTTGTTTACTAGCCAAAGTGGCTAGTGGAAATCAGAAACCTACTGGCCAAAACAAAATTTCTCCTAGTCTGTGGCAAGGTGTCTACTGTTAATGTCGAGTCCTGTGGCTAGTAGGTTTCTGATTTCCACTAGCTGCTGTGGGTTAGTCTCAAGCAATGAGCTGACACACCTCGACAAAGAAGTAGCTTACACCAGTGACATGAGGTGGGGAGGATTCACGATGCTTTTGCACAAAGGTGTTACAGCAGCAAAGGTGGAGGCAATGCAGCTGTGGTGATGGTGCAACACTGGAGTGCATGGTTGGAGACAAAGGTTGGCGTGTGTGGGCAGGGGTGCATGTGTAGCATCTTTGTTGCTGTGACACCTTTGGGCAGATAACCTGAATCCTCCTCAGTTCATGCAATTTCTGTTAGCCACCTCTTCATCAAGATGTGTCATTTCATCACCTGGTACTTTTCCTGAATGCATGGATAATTTCAGCTTCATCACAGCCAGAAAATCCTTGCACTCTAGTTCCTCCAAGAGATACACTTGAGCATCTTGAACTGATAAAATCATGCACAAAATCGTACGGAACTGCAAAGGGATAACATTTTATTTAGCATAACAACATAAGTGATTTGTCATTGTGTCCACACTAACAAAACTTACCACTGCAGAAATAATCATGTGAGAAAGATTTATTTCCTTTGACATTTATTATCAGTCAAATTCCACAAATGCTGCTTTTGAAACAGTTTGAATTCTACAGCTCCTGTCTGTGAAGAGACTGAGGAAGCCTCAACAGTTTTTACAATGACGTCTTGGGGTCTCGATATTTTTTACAAGGAAGTCTGAAAGAAAAACAGAGTTCTGAAAGTCTTTTTTTGGAACTGGTTTACACACAAAGTAATTACCAACAATATGTATTAAAGAGAGTTGCTTGCATTGTGCTTTCAAGTCTTACTAGTAATTCTGCTGTTGTTTTACCCAGCCAACGTCAACACTTGGCTAGTTAAATTTTTTTATTTGACTAGTAACATATAAGTTGTCACTAGCCACTAGGCTAGTAAATTGAAAATCTAGTGTAGAGCAACCTCGTTCCCAGGGTCTCTCATCTTACCGCCCTCTGGAGCGAGCAACGAGAGATCCTGGTTGGGTCTGGTCACGTGCTACTTTGACAATTGAGAACATCAGGGAGGGGTCCTCTGTAATCAGCAATTTGTCGCGTTGAGCTTTGTCGAATTCAAAGTATTGCCCTGCGACTGCCATTATCTACGGCGTTTATCAATACTTAGTTTTCAGGCTGAAATTTCGAATAATATCTACTCCAACGTTTACCTAAAGGTTAAGCAAGTCTGTCTCAAGGCAATTTAGTGGTCATGATTTTCAATGTTGCCGTCTTACCCCTGGATTTATGGAAAGTCACTCATATTTCAACTGTGGGTGTCGAGCAGCACAATTTAATCCCGCAATAATTGTTGTTTCTCCTTTGAATGCACACGATCAAATTGATGCAAATAGAATGTCTCCTGGAAAATGTATAGCTTTCTCAAAGTAAAGCTACGACAATCTCTGAAGAAAAGCTGGACAAAGATAAATATGATATTCGTGTAACGCACTTTGCAAACAGTTCTAATCAAATAGCTGGGCCAGGCGTCACCTGCGGCGTCACGATATCGAATGCAAGTAAGCAATATGTTCACGGAATATTTCAATCTTTGTCCCCGGAGAGCCAATACTTAGAGCCTTAAAACATATCTTGCAATAGAAACGAACCTAAACAAAGTATAAGCATGGCATTGCAAATTACAGAGGTGTCAACTCTGAGAAGCGACATGCACTTAACAGCAGAAACCATGCAGACCTGCGACCTCTGAAAATTTTGTAACATAATCAAACGACTCCGCTCTACTTATAATTTCCATTTCTTCTTATAACATGGCTAGCCAGGGTCTCTCTTCACTCGCTCCAGGAGGCAGTAACATGAGAGTACCCGGGAACGAGATTGAGTGTAGAGCCCTGTTAGTAGTTTGTTTCATTCTTTTTCAGAACAAGAGCAAGACAACAAAACACAATTTTGGTATTCCATTTTTAGGGGCTATATAATTTCCTTTCTTCTGCTAACCCTCTTCATTCACCTTCACCTATCTCTTTTGTGACTGGGTGTCACACAACGCCTCACCCCTCTTTATTGCTGTATCTTATGCACAAAAAATTATTCTGTTCCACCACATATGGTTTTATACATGCTAACTTACAGGCAACATCCACTACCTGTTAAGTACACTAATATAATGCAATATCAAACAATCTAACTATCAGTGAGCAATGGACAATAAACACGCTCAAGGCAGGAAAGAATATTTTGCAAATCCACCAAAATGCGAGCAACAGCGATGAAATGCTGCAAGAGAACAAGGAACTTTGGAAAAAAAAATCAAGAACCGACCAAACAAATATCTACTTTCCATTGAGGTATGATGGATACTTCACTAAGACTAAATTAGTTTGCATTTCGCTCAAGTATATACCGAAGGGCCTAGTTCACAAGTTGATCTTGTGACCATAATTTTCAATGGAATGAAGCACTGCTTATAAAGCCCATAACCAGATTTTACTTGTTCATAACCATAACCTGCACAATTAAAAACATTTTGTGATCTTACCGTGAAATAGCACGCACAACTTGGGCCTTTCAATTCAAGCTAGGGTTTTAAAACAGCGACAGCTACTGTAGTGACCTGGTTAAAGATAGATATCAAAGCTAGACTCCCTTCAACTGACCGTAAACTAAGCATGAGCAACATTTTTGGTCAAAAGCACGATGAAATAACTGTAGCTTACTTGATTTAAAAACTCCCGCGTCTTCCCCAAATTGAATATTTGAATACATTCGAACTAATCTCCTCAATCTCCTCAGGAGTAGGCCTACACCGAGTGGTTGCGATTACAGTCTCGTTTGACAGCGGTTTCTCACAATGGAAAGGTTAGTACTAGAAATCTGACCAATCCTCGTTTAGCTTAAAATTTCCCAATCTAAATCCAACATGGCGGAGGAATTTCTACTTATGGGGTAGTTTGTTCCCCTAATCCTGAAGCGTTTAAAGCCTGTTTCTTTCAAAGCTACTTTCCTTGACAGAAGGGGTTCAAGAAGGCAAGCTATTTCTTTGTCCTTAGGCCGTCAGAGTAGTGGAGGAGCGTTTACTACTCATGAAAATCGCCGAATACAGCAAGAGGTAAAGTGGATTAAGATCAAAGATCGTCTTGGTTATGTTGCCATTGAGAAATCTTCCCTTCCAACTGGGGCAGTTTGTATTTGGTGCCTGGGAACTTCAACTGCAATAAGATACCGTTACTGTTACTAACGTTTTTGTGTTCCGAATGCGCTGGGAAACTTCATTCCAGTATCACCACATACATGTACCATGTTTTAGAGTTGTAGAAGGTACAGCAATGACCCGATTATCACTTTATTTAAAAAAAAATTAACTCATTTGCCTTAAATGTACATGTATACGTACTGTAGTTGTTGCAAAGTATTAGCTCTAATAAAAAAGCCTACACCGTGTGTAAAACATGTGCTGTGAAGTAAATTACACTTTATCCAAGAACAATCACACAGAAATTAATCTTAACCCCACCTAGTTCAGAAGTAAACTTATCTGCAAACACTATTTATTCAAACTTCAGTCTGCCATCTGCTAATGACTGGCACCGATGTAGCAGGATACATCCTGCTACATCGTGATAGTTTACATGTAAGCTGGTTTAAGGCCGTTGACGGTACATGTTAGCCAATGCTATAAAACTAACAAATTGTACTAGTGTACTAATTATAGCTAGAACCAACCAGAAACAACAGATCAGTTATAATTGCTAGCGCTATATTTTTTGCGTTGCCACTATAACTTATGAATGCTTCATCATAATCTATATACCCTTGTTTAATCATATGTATTTTTATTTAGCCTAGTATATTACTTACTTCCGATATAGTTGTATGCACTTAGGAGCCTGCCTAATTTCTTGCTAGGTTAGTCAGGTGCCCCAAATTACAGTGCAGCTCAGATATATGCGAACTACGCATATGCATATTATACGAGTGTATTTTGCGTATACACATATGTCAATATGCACACATACAATGTATGTGCGTATATATATGCACATATGCATGTGTATACGCGCATATATGTCTCTTTGTTATGCATTCCCATAGGTTTCTTTATGTGAAGCATTGTTAGTCAAACAAAGGACATTATATTTCTGGGAATGATATTATATTTTGAGTTTTCGATCACTTCGCAAATTCGCCGACAAAGTACCGTTTATTAACACTTGCTTGATCTTTAGCTACCAAAAATGGGAAGAAAATTGAAACAGTCTCTTGAACTCCCTATTTTAACACGTGAACTCTATGTTCTTACATGTAAAGATCTGTGTTTTGGCACATGTCGGCAAGTCGTTTGCAAAATGTTTGTTTGTCTCAATTAAGCATTCTGAAGATCCTAGTCAAAAAAATGAAATCTCCGGTTATATTTGACACAGATCATTCATTCAAATGGTAAAATACTCTTTCCTTGACGAAAAAATTGTTTATCAAAAATTTCTATGGTGAGCTGCTCCCGTTTAGTTATTTTTTCTTCAAGAAAAAGTTCTGTGTTTCGACACGCGTTGGCAAGTCATTTGCAAAATGTTTATTGTCTGAACCGTTCTGAGGATCCTCTTTGAAAAAATGATATCTCTAGTTTTATTTGACACAAATGGTTCATTTAAACTGTGAAATAATCCTTCTTTAGCCAAAGAATTGTTTACCAAAGTTGCTATGGTGCGCTGCTCACGTCTAGTTATTTTTTTCTTCAAGGAAAAGTTCTGGGTTTTGGCATGCGTCGGCAAGTCGCTTCCGAGATGTTTACTGTTTGAAGGCTACTTTGAAGCATTCCAAAGACCTTGTGGAAAAATGATATCTCCCGTTATACATGTGCATGTATCTGACACAAACCGTTCATTCCAATGGTAAAATACTCTTTCCCTGACAAAAGAATTGTTTATCGAAGTTTCTGTGATGCGCTGCTCACATTTTGTTATTTTTAATTTTCTTCAAGGAAAAGTTGTGTTTTTCAGCACGCGTTTCCAAGTTGCTTGCTTGGAGCGTGTTTACTTTGTGTCAAAAAAATGTTATCTTTCGGTTGTGTTTGCTCCATGAAGATGAAATTGTTGAAGCGTGTATCCCCGGTTCTATTTGACAAAAAAACAGTAAATTTATGATTTAACGGCAAAATACTCTCTCTTTTAATTAATATTCAGTCAGTTAATTTTCTGTCAAGTGCCCAATTGCAAAATGTTAGTTTCAGCTTACATTTTGCTAATAAGTCGTCTGAAGGCATACGTGCATATACTCTATACATGTATTCAAAATAAAGAAAACTCTTTCTTGCTCTGGGGCAAGCTGTCAAGTCATTGAAAACAACAATTACCTGTTATGAAAAGAAAAAAACAATAGGTTAGCTCATACATACTAATCAGGCATATGCGTATATACTGTATATGTTTATATGCATACGCATATGTGTGTATACATGTATGTATACGTGTATACGCGTATTGGGCTGACGCGAATTACGCATATTTTTTGGTTCGGATATATCTGAGCTGCACTGTAGTAGTACTGCAGCCAGTTAGAATATGATTGTTATTATTATGATTTGCACAGGATGGAATGTTTGTTCCTCTTTTTCTAAATCATTTCATTTTGAAAAAATTTAATCACCACTGCTTGTCTGTGGAGATTCAGAGTATCACCTGTATAGATGAATACGGTAAGATATTTTTTGGTATAAATTTGTATATATAATTATAAGTTTTAGATGTGTAAACTATGTTGGTTTGCCAATGATGGTGCCTTGGAGAAAAGGATCCGGTGGATACAGAACGCTTCTTCTTTAAATAATTATAGGTTGAATAAACAGAAGAAGATGCGAACTTTTCTCAAGTGGACATTTCGCCCATTCGGGCTTCTTCAACACTAAGAATATCAATACTCGGAATAACAGTTAGAGAATCCACTCTATTATCAAAAGCTTCAGCATGATCCAAGCGCTGACTATGTTAGTGTCATCACACAGTGGAGTACAAAGTGGTTTGAAAGGGGTGAACTTAGTGAGGAAATTGCTAATTGGGTTATCAATGGTAATGCCAAGCCTGGGAAGGCTTTTGGAACCATTAAAACCCACAAACTGGGGAATCCCCTTCGGCTTATTACATCGTGCTGTGGCACTGCCATTGAGAACCTTTCAGCATTTACAGAATTTTATCTTAAGCCTCTAGCCCAAAATTTGCCATCGTTTATCAAGGATACCACACATTTGTTGCAGAGAATCGAGGAACTTAACAAAACAGGCCCCTTTCCCAAGGATAGTCTTTTAGTTTCATGGGACGTAGTTGCTATGTTTCCCAACATTGACGACAATTTGGGAATCAATGCTGTTATACATGTAGAAGCCTTAGAGGCTAGGCCAGTCAAATTTCCATCTACTGATTGCATAGTTGAGGCCGTACAAATTTGTCTTAAGCACAATAATTCGTTTTTTGAAGATGACAACTTTCTTCAGATTCATGGTACGGCTATGGGTCCCAAAAACGCATGCAGTTATGCTGATCTAGCCATGGGAATTATTGATAAGAAAGCCAAATCAGGGGAAATTAAACCCAACCTGTGGTGGAGGTATAGGGATGACATTTTTGATCTTTGGACCCAAGGGCCTGCTAAACTCGATGAGTTTACGCATTATATTAATTCTTTGTACCCCACCATTAAATTTACTCTAGTTTCTTCTCCCAATTCACTTAACATACTAGATCTTACTCTCAATCTGGTGGATGGTTTCATCCAGACTGATATCTACTCCAAACCTATGGATAACCATATTTACTTGCTACGGAATAGCGCACACCCTGCCCATGTTACCAGGGCCATTCCCTATGGAGTAGCTACCAGGATCCAACGGAATTGTTCTACTGATGAGGCATTTAGTAAACGCTCTTCTGAGTATAAGGGTTATCTATATAACCAGGGTTATAACCCTAATTTGGTTTCACAACAGTTTGAGAAAGCCCAGTCTATTCCTAGACAAACATTACTTCAACCCCAGCCTAAGGAGTCCAAACAAATTTTTCCGCTTGTGCTTGATTTCAACCCTCACTTACCCAGTATTGGTAGAATTATTAGGAAATACAAGCACCTTATTTATGATTCACCATCTCTTAAAAAGATTTTTCCGGTAGGGTCCATCATTCCTGCTTTTCGTAGAACTAAAAACATCAAAGAAATCTTGAGCAGTAAGCCTCGTGAGCAACATCGCACGCCCGATAATCAGCGGGGTTGCTTTAAATGCACAGCCAAATGTGAACTATGTCACAATTATTTAAAGGAATCTAATTGCTTTACTAGCACTAGTATTAGCAGGACGTATCCTATTACGCAGATTCTTAATTGTAAATCTAAAAATGTCATCTACCTGGTTACGTGCAAGAAATGCAATGTGCAATATGTTGGTTCCACAAGTAACGAATTTAAAATTCGTTTCCGCAACCACAAGTCTTCTATGATCACCAAAAAACGTACTTGTGAAGTTGCTATTCATTTTAACAAAGAGCCTCATGCTCCGGCAGATTTTGAATTTTGAATTATTGAACAGCTGTGTAATCTTAGTGTCAATAATAATAGTGTTGATGACCGTTTGCTCACAAGAGAGGCCTTTTGGTGTGCTCAATTATGCACCCTCACACCTCATGGATTCAACAAAAGGTGCGAGTTTAATTCCAGGAATAGGATTCGCTACAATTAACACCACCTTGCTGCTGTAACTTTTACTTGATTTTATTTGCTTTTTAGCGGGCGTTTTGCTATTTTTGTTATTGCGTAATTCTTATGTAATCTTATGTGAAAAAAATTTCTATTTCTTTGTTCTCTTTGTAAGTTATTGTTTTGTAACTTATTTAAGGCTTTTTCACTTTTTGTAAATTTTATTCCGAGTATTGATATTCTTAGTGTTGAAGAAGCCCGAATGGGCGAAACGTCCACTTGAATTAAAGACCTCCTACGAGAAAAGTTCGCATCTTCTGTTTATTCAACCTATAATTATAAGTTTTGTTATTAGTATGTTAAAGTTGCATAACTGCAACATGGATAATTATTTACCAGTTTATCAATTACACGATTTTGCATGTAGGTAACCATCATTCCAAGAGAATTGCATTCTCAGTTTCAGGTGTAGTGCATCAAGTATTTTGTACTTGTAATTGATTGTTTCTTTTTGAAATGTACATTCCAGGGTTTTTTCAAGAATAGCAGTTATTCCTATCAGTAAAGTTGGTGGGAAACAAAGGTTGGAACACTGCCTTAGTTTAAAAGCTGAATTACAGACATTCCTTGAAAGGACATTTCTCAGTGTAGGGACACTGATAGAGCTGGGATCCTCCTTTGCAACAATGAGAGAAGATGACCTTTTTAAAGAGATGTATGTAACATCATGGCAGAAACAAGACTGGATATGAGGAGCCAAATGAATTATGCTCTTGTTTTGTTTGCAACTGGAAAGGTAAGTATATAGGCAGGTAATGCAACAAAATTCTGACAATCTTGATTTTTTTTGCGGTTCTCTGAAAATACTTTAGAGAATCAGTAAGAGAAATTTCCTTTTTTTTTTTCAGAGTTTGATCTGTACTCCAATTTTCAATTTAGTTGAACCTAAGGGTTAGAGTTTATTGTCTGTGTTATGAAAATGTCAGTAATATTATAGAAGTGGAAGTTATTTGAATTCTGGTTTCCATGGGGCAAAGTATGTGAATCCATACCATACTTTTAAAAATATGTGATGTTTATGAATGTGGGTCTTATAAAAGTTGTGAAATTAAATTAACAAATTGACACTGGTTTTTTAAGTATCTGTCCTCTTATTGATGGTGAATTGCATCATAAAGTTCATTGTCAAAGTAGCCTGCAGATCCACTTGCCTTCATCCACACAACTTTGACAATGTAATATTTATGACCAAATTTATCATCAATAAAAACACAGATGCATAAAAATCTGCTTGCTGTGTTTTTTATTTTCATTACAGTGAAACCTGTATTAGGTGGACACCCTTCTAGTGATTGCTAGGCAGACACCCTTACTTGTGTCTGCTTAACACAGGCTGTCCGCTCAAAACAGGTTCCAGTATGTTGTGCGATAATAGTCAATTATTAACCCTTTTGTAACACAGCTTAGCACGTAAGATCAAAGACTAGCTAAGACTGCTCATAGCACAATGTCCAGTCGATCACTACATCAATCTGGAATAATCACTCAGCTTTAAAACGATATTGCTTAACAATGTACAGGAGTCTCAGCTGAACCTCTAGAAGTAAAATGAGCCCTTTAAGTGTCTGCTTATTGCAGGTTTTGTGCAACAAAATGTCTTAATATTGGTGTCTGCATCTGTTTAATAGAGGTGTCTGCTGAATGCTGCTTTATTTTTAATTACTGTAAATGTGGGAAAAAAATTTTGGGACTTATTAAAGCTGGTGTCGACTTAAAAGAGGGTGTCCGCTTAATATGGGGTCTGCCTAATACAGGTTTCACTGTTAACAAAATCCAAAATTGTCAAATGGAGGCTTCACTAGAGGAAAACACCGGTTAAAAGCTAAATTGGATTGAGCCAAAATGATCCATAGAATCATGGCCTTTATTCATTGGGAAATTCCTGAAAACACACTGAATTATTCCCAAGTTTAGTTTATTTTCATGAAATACTGGAACGCAGCAAAAAAAGGGTTCTACTGTATTGCGGTAAATTTTCATGCCAAACTACAATAATTTACGCGATCTTTTACACTTAACAGTTGAATTCATTATATTTGCAAGCTGATCTTCAGGCTAGCTATCTGTAGAGATTGCTGATGTTTTTTCTCTTAAAATAAAGAAATCCTGTTTAGATGCAATTTTTGGCTATATCGGGAAAGGAAAATCATATGCTAAATGTCGTTGAAACTGTTCACGATGATGTCAGCTGTGAGTCTGTACTCCTATTGATGATACAAATACACATAAGCCAGTGATCGTGTGAGAAATTAGGCAGTCATTATAAACAATTAAATGTACTTGTAAAATTGAGTCTCTCTATAACCATTGACAACAGATGAAGATGGGCTACAAACACAAGACTATATATTTGTGATTGTGACTTGATCTGTGTACAGACAGTTTTGTTGAGCAGACATACATTGCTATGGAGATTAAGAATGAGATCGATGGTAGCAATATAGAATGAAATTTATGAAACCTGGGTTTCAAAACTCCCTAGACTGTTAGCTGGGAAGCAGTTATATGTTACAGATGTGGTCATGGTATTTAAGAATTGAGTCATAGAGGGTTATTCATTAACAGCAAGAAAATAAAAAAATCTTACAACATGTACTTTTGGCAAATTATTTGTAATAGCTTTACCTTAGACTGACATCATTAAAATACCACAAGGGAGCTTAATTTTGAAATTTGTTTCTTTGTAGATATTAGAGAAACTCCAAATGAAAGAAGCCTATCTTAATATAGTAGAGAGCCTCTTCTCAGAGAAAGTAGTGCCCAGGCACATACAGCTTCTGGATCAAGATGAAGGGAGGGCAGACAGTGCTGTTGATTATAATGAGGAGGTAGTGGCAGAGATGATGGCAGTGGTCAACAGGATTGTTCAAAGCTGTTTTGTTGATCCTGAAAAGATCTTGCTTAATTTTGTTTTGGTTTATTATATACTTCCGGATAACATGTCAAATGCAATAACTTATAATTTGCTTGAGTGAAAAATAATGTACAAATGACACAATCCTAAGTTACATGTAAGTCAGGCTGCAGGAATTAATCTCACATACATGTAAGACACATTGCTCATTATACAACCAATCTTATTTTGGCTATGTAATTGTATTTTCTTTTTCAGACAAAGCATTTCTTTATCCCAAAAACATCTTTAACCGAATGCAAGTGTGGTGATGTCTTGGGATTTAAATTAGATGAAGCACTTGTTTTCACTGGTGAAAAGGGAAAAGAACAGGCCCTGAAGAGATTTATAAGTAAGACGGGAAGAGGATGTGTGGGATGACTGACTTTGCCAGGAAGAGGGCAGTTGTCAGGATTGGTTAGAAATCGTGTTCCTATAACTTGATAGAAACACATAACTAGCACGAGCCGTTGACATAATGATGGCGCAAGCAAAGAGAATTTACATTTTGATAATCAAAGTTAACAAGTTGTTTTCCTTTTTTTCGTCACAGTGTTTTCTAAAAGAAATAGAAAACATGTTCTCTGTGTTTCTATTGAGTTATAGAAACACTGGTGAACGATTGGAAGACCTCGAAAAAGCTGTGGAAACACTCACCTGCAGCTTGTGTTCCCACAGCATTCCTTGTTCTCCCAAACTTCCACTCTTGTTTCTGTAACTCGATAGAAACACGGTGCATGTTTTCTAATTCTTAGATATTTCAGGTTTGAATGGCAAGTTAAAGTCATTTTTTTGTTGACTGTTGCCATGGGAGGAGCAGTGGTCAGTGGTCAGTGGTTAGAGTACTGGATTTTGGATTGTTCTAGGTCTAGTGGTCTAGTGTACTTGTCAATGTGTATGTTTCTTGGTAAAAACTCCAGCAGTGCCTCTTTTCACCCAGAGTTCAGTACTGGAAGAATTGTTATCCATCGTGATTCATTGGATAAGTTTCGACTAAACAAACTGTGTTTGTAACCCACTCACTACCATTGCCGCCCTTACCACCTCTACCACCCCCGCCACCCCAGTCAACCCCGTTATCCTCACCATCCTTGCCTCCCTTGCCACCCCGTCATGCCCGTTCCCCTCACCAGCCTTGCCACCCTTGCTACTCTGGCAACTCTGGCAACTCTGGCAACTCTGGCAACTCTGGCAACTCTGGCCAGCCTCACCACCCTTACCACCCTGGCCACCATGGCTACCCTGACCACCCTGCCCACTGTGCCTGTTCTGACCACCCTGCCCAGTCTAGCCACCCTCACCACTCTGACCAACCTCCCAACCCTTGCCACTCTGGCTAGTCCCTTACCACTCTTTTCCTTCTTGCCAAGTGGAGCAAGTCTATGTTAGTACTCATATTTGCTAATGAACCTACTTCTATGCTTTTTTTTTGTTAAAGCTTGCAAAGACTGTTCAAGGGCATGATGGTCAGCTATTTGACAGCACTTGGCAGCACGAGGGAAAATGTTATCTCTGCTTCACTTGAGAGGTTCATTATGTTAATTTTTTGTTCCTGCATGAATTAAAATTCTACTGTTAGCTCCTGTAGTTCATCTGCAGCTGTAGTATAATCATTTCTGACAGACATGAATAAATCAAATGCTCAATTATTTAACCTGTGTTTGTTTGTGTTAGATATTTGTTTTTCACTTTTAGGTTGAACGTATGTGTACATGTATGTACAGTTATAATGATGTGGTTTAAATTTATCTTTGGCATAAAAGTTTTTAAACCAGGTTGATTTCATAATTATAATTGATAAATGAAATTGAAATGGTTGGGAAAATGTGAACAAACATAAATTCTAACTGCTAGCATGTACATGAACATGTGATACTAAAGTCAATTGATGCAATTTCTCATATAATCCTTTTATTTGTCAGCAGTGTTCATTATAATTCGTGATTTCTTTCCACTAAAATGTCAAAATGGTTAGTGAAAGCCCAAACTCTAGTAGCCAAAACTGCAGTTTTGGTAGCCTGTCCCTTTTTGGCTAGCATTACTCTCCAGTCCTGGTCAGCATTGTCATGTATTGAAATTAATAAACTTGATCAAATTAATCTCTGAACTTTCTGTAATGAAAAAAAATTACTAAAATTCAAACCAACAGGCTAGAAAAAAGTTTCAGTCTATAAAGTTCTGGCAGAGCTTTCTTGAGGTGTTTTTTTCAGAACTTTATTCTGACCACTATTTCATCATGCAGGCAAGAGAAAATGTTATAGAAGACCTGGTAGTTACTGGAGAAGATGATTCTGTGCTGGCAGGATTGTCAGCAATTATAAATGCCTGTGATGATGGTAAACACAAGAGCGTGCAGTTTTGAATAATCTTTTCTCTCTTTTCTTATCTCTCCATTCATTTATTCATTCATTCATTCATTCTCTTTAATTTTGCAGATGACAAAGCTTTGAGGAAGCATTTCTTTGTCTTAAGATTCAGTCTAGCAAGACAGCTACTAGTGCTGTTTGTGACATTGTGTTAATAACCAGAACAAAAGGAGAACAAACTCCTCCTGGATACCACCTAATTGTGTAAGTACATGTAAAATGTACATGTAGAGGGAAATTGTTGTTTGCAATATTTCTCTCACAAGTGTGAATGCTTACTTTTCTATGAACTCGAAATTTTACGTACATGTATTGTACACATGTACATGTATGTGCTCACAAATGCTTTCGCTATCCAGAAATTATCCTTTAAAATAACCAATAATTATACAATTATGTACAATCTTTAATATTGCACTCAAAGACTTAGAGCGGAAAGTTTCACTGACTACTACAGTCAAAATATCCACTGCATTCCACCCAAGGGTGAATTAATGCATTCATTATGGAACCTTACTGTGTGGCATGTTCTTGTAGCCGATAAATGCACACTCTGATTGGCTAATTTTAGGGCATTCTTCTCCGGTAAGGCCCATGGGTTGATTGCGGGCTTGCAAAAACAAAGCAAATAGCTATATAATAAACAACTTATTAACCTCAAACGTTTAGTCCGGGGGTGGTACTCCCAGAAAAATTGGGTGGGGGTGTGCAACCCACTTCCCAAAACCCTTACCCTATTTACTGTATGACCAAAATCTGCAATATTCCCTACCCTATTTATGACCTGACCAAAAATTTGAAACCTTATTTATGACCTGACCCTTAAATCAAAACCGTGTTTCAGACTTGCATTATAAATAGTTCCCTAGTTCAGACCAAGGCTAAATTACTGAAAACATAATTTGTGAAGGGTTTTTGTTGATTTTTTGATAATGATGAAAAACTGGCTTTTTCTTAAAAACATACCCATATGAAGGCTAGAGTGCAAAAACCATACCCTATTTATGACTAAAATGGCCAAAGTCAGCTAAAATCGATACCCTATTGATGACCAAAGCGGCTGAAAAACCATAACCTTTGGAGCCGCACATACCTATATAGCCCATACAAGGGAGTACCCCCTCCCCCGGGCATTCAGTCTTTATGGGAAAAACTCAAACTGAGGTCTCAGTCTGAGAGTTTCCTGTAAAGACCTCATTCTTGGTTAATAAGTAGTTAATACTTGTTTCAATATTGAATCATCTGCTTTTCAAATAAAGTGTTGGAAATTCAAAGACGACTTGATCCAATACCTCAGCAGTTTTTTTTGGAAGCACTGGCAGCCAGTGAAAATTGTCTGCAGTAGTGGGTTGTAATCCCGGGGGGTACTTTGGGAATTTCTGGGTGGGGGTGTGCCGCTGGGACCCTGGAACCCTTAGCCTATACCAGAGCTAGTTCAGCTGAATTTTGCTACCCTATACTAGAGTAAACTCCCCAGATCCCCTTCATCTATCAACACTGTTGAGGCTGATTTGCGTAAATTTAAACTTGCCGATTTGATTTTTTTATATTTTTGAGTAACAATTCCTGGTTTCCTTAGTCTAGATAAAATCTTCAACCAACTAGTCAGTTTTGTGAAAAATTATACCCTATTCTAGACCCAAACGCTCTAATTTATATACCCTATCCTAGAGTAAACTGCTTGAAAACCATACCCTTCACAGCGGCACATACCTATATAGCCCATATATGGCAGTGCCCCCCCCCTGGGGTTGTAATGAAGTAGTATATAGGGAATTCGACAAATAACATTTCGCAGAGGGAGCCTTATTTTGCCTTATCGCAGCCCCCACCATCAAGTCCGGCCCTCACAAGCTCGGGCCGGTTGAACCTAGGGGCTACGAAACAGCGAAATTCAGCTCCCTCTTTGAAACATTATTTGTCGAATTCCCTATATACTACTAAGCTGAAGTGGGCATTTGGAAACAAGTGAGCCCGCTATTATACCACCCGAGCCGGGATGACTCGAGTACCAAACAAGTGTGGCTGGCTGATGTGGGGCCGGAAAGAAAGCTGCGGACTTTCCGAGGCAATTCAAAGCCTCCCTCCAGAGCTTCGTGAGATGATTCTCAAGGAGTACATAGCGATAAAAATAAAGGAAAAAAAGGAAATGGGGTGGGGCAAGGTTCACGAGAGTATCTTAAAACTTCCGTTCTGCAAATTCAAGCAGCGAATTATGCAAATGGTAATTTGTTTTAATTATGCAAACTGTTATTTCAAGAGTTGTTGTTTCCCTGTTTCGAAAATGAGGGAACAGTTCATAATACCTCGATAAGGCCAGATCCAAATATTCTCACAGAAGCCGACCCCGATTACAAGAATTTTTTGGAAATATGTTCGTGGAACGGTTACGATTGGCACGAGTGGTTCCTTTTTGGCGAGGAGCGTTATTATTAAAAAACCTCACCCGCCTCAACCATCGCAGCAACGACTTCGCACGTAATATCGCGAGCCTCTTTTTGCCACTCAGGAGTGAAATATTCATTCACAAGAAACGCAACCAAGTGGAAGCAGGCAATCATGTTCTTATTACATGCAAATGAAACCGTCTGTTTCTAAAAGTCAGTTCGAAGCGGGAGGGTGCGTTATTTTTTTTATCATTTCCGCTTCAAGTTTGGTGCGCAGGTCTTTCTCCATTTTCTGGACATCGACATCAGGAAGCTTTCTAGTTGATGGTTGGCGAAGCATCCTTGCTCGGACCTGATCTTTCAGAAAGTTATATTGCTGAAACTCGGAAAGGATAGTGTCGAACTCGTGGGAAGACACCTCGTTGTTCAAAGTGTTGGAGGGCAGTCTGTTGACGGTATCCCGCTTGGCAACGGCGAGCGTGGCAATCTCCTGATGCTTCTTTATTTTCGAATCGAGCTTTTTGCTGGCGACTATCAGCGCCGATGAAACAAGAGCGAAGCACCCACCAACGCCGCCAAGAGGAACAGCTGCCGGCAGGCCAACCACAGATAGAGTGGAGCCAAAACTCGCGCTGGAAAACGCTGCCGAGAGAACGCTGGAGCCTGCAGCGCCCCAATTAACGAACTTTCTTGCGCGTTTGTATTTTTTAGCAACGAGGCGATAGTGGTGACCTCACCGGCCAAAGTGTTGGAAATCTCGTTGACCTTCTGCAAGCAGAAATTTTGAGAAGGCTCCGCCACAACTGGATATAGTGGCTCGGCAGGCGGCGCACTTGGTGGCAACAGATTTGCCGAAGACATTGTGTATATATAGAAATTTAATTTAACTCTAATTCAAAAAAAAGAGGGAAGCCCTTGAAATCAAAGAGTTCGCCATTTTCATCTTTGACGCTAATGGTGATGCTATTTATGAACTCGTCTGTAGAGCAGTCTCGCAAAACCTGTTGCGGAGAACCCTGGTAGCTTACCTTTTCAAAAGGGTTCCGTTTCACATCAAACGAGGCCAAGACATCTGACCTTTTGCCATTGAACAGATTCTTTTGTTTGTTGATCAAATCGCAATGAATGAAATATGTCGTTGGAGATCTAAGCCTTTTTACGAAGGTTATAAACTGCAGCTTTCGCCCAATACCAAGCAAACCAGCTAAATCGCGATCAAGTTCTATCCGTCTTAACCCAGAATTTTTTATTACAAGCTGGCCAAGAGGTTGGTTTATCGCTGTTTCCGACTTATAGTTATATTTGGCAAACAGATTGTCTATTTCACTTGCAATTCTTTCTAAACTGTAATGCCCTGGGAGTAATTTACCAACTGACAAAGCTATATCTTTGTTTTTATCTCCCAAGGTGGCCGAACCTTCTTTTTTCAAAGTGTCCCAGCTGTTGTACAAACTGCAAGATATGTGTTTCATGAAATGCACTTTCGGTATCGGTTCTTCAAAAGATATTGTCCCTCCGCTCTGTTGCGTGACAATAGTGAGAACAACCATTTTCATATTCAACAAATAAAATTGTGTTCAAATAATATGGCCAATTTGTGGAATGGTCCTGCGTTAAAAAAAGTAGAGGCGGCGAAGAAAAAGGCGTGGACAAACTTTTTAAACCGTTTTGCCCAAAGCGGACAAAAGCCGGTTCGTTTCACAAGGAAGCGTCGACGACAAAAATAACAAGACCGCGGAGGTGTTTTTCAGAGAAAGCGAAGACTCATTTCAAAGCGTCTTTGGTTCAGATAGAAAATATTGGAGCGCCGAAATGAAAGAAGCGCTCGGTTTGGGCGACAGCGGTGGTTTTCCTTACCAGCTGTCGCCACTTGGTTCAAAAGTTTCATTGGCCATCCCTGCGGTACCTTTCGACGGCAAAGCGCCAAGCTTGAAGAAAATATTCGACGATGCAATCAAAATCTACGTCACGCCTGACCAATATTTCACGACAAAATTCAGAGAAATATTTCAAGACACAAAACTCACACACGTCTGGAACCGAATCAAAACACTGGTTAGGAGGGCCAGACATGAAATATTGGCTGCAGCAGCTCAACTTCGCGGTTTTCTGCGCGACACAGGCGCGGAGTTTCTCGCGAAATCTTTCACAGCGGGATGAATCTACCCCCGCAGATAAGAGCTTTCTATATCTTCCACGTGTATTTCACGGTCAGGTGCATTTTGTTCCAGCTAGGAGGTGTTCATAGCATAAGCGCTTTGCCCGGAGACCTGACGTTCGACCAAATGAAAAATCATTATGATGTCGCTTCATACAAAAGGATATGCGGCGAGTTCGGCATAGACCCCTCAAGCGACTTTAGGTTTACTTCGGGTGCAAATAGTGGTTTGGGGGTGTTGTATGTTAAGCCTTGGGGGGAATCGCCAACAAAAACAGACTATAAGTATCCTGGGTGGAACAAGTTTAGCGACGATGGTGGAAAACTGATTAAGGGGGACCTTATCGAGTTTATACGGCCCGATGTTTTTGGGGATCGGCAGTTCGACTGGTTTGCACCCAACACCGCGAACGGTTTGACGCAGGCGGGCTTGTCGAGAATCAACCAATCAATTGAGGCTTTCGTTTACTGCATCCTGCAAAGGTATCAGCTCGCGGTGGATGAAGCGAAGGTAAGGCTCAATCTCGCTGTAGCCCCCATGGCCTGGCTCATGCCCACGCAAATGATAGTAAACACCACAAGCACGATCGGTTACAACAACAAGCTGAAACAGGCGGTCTCCGGGATGAAACTGGGTGTGAACAACGAGGTAAACCCGGGGACAAAAAAAGCTGGGCTCAAACTAATGGCAGGCGGCCCGTCAAAAATTAACCCACCCAACAGCCACCCGTCCAACCCGATACACAAAGCCGCAACAGCCGAATCGAAAAAACCAGTTTCGTCCGAAACTCAACAAGCGCAGCCACCGGCGGAAAAAATAGAGCCTGAGGCTCCAGATAAAACACCGCAACACGAAATTAACAAAACGGCTGTCATTTTCGGTATAGTTGGATTATCGGCGTTGCTGTTCATGTGGTAAGTTAACGCTGCTTCTTAAGAAATTGTTCTAACAAAAAGGCCACCACGGCAAGAATAAGCAGCCAGGTGTGCTCGGCCAGAAACCCGACGACTTGGCCCGCAGCTTTGAATAGAAAGCTCACAATCGAGCCAATCAGCCCGGGCAGCAGAGAACCAAGTTTTGCGGCAATATCTTTGAGGCCATTTCCCAAAGCTTTGCCGGTGGCTTTCAAACCTCTGGTGAGGACCCCGATGACAGCTCCGATTGTGGTCCCGGCGGCGAGAAGAATAGCGGCCAATGTCACGCCATGTTTTTTGAAGATTTCTTTGACCCTTTCCAAGAGAGGCCGCCCCCTTTCCCTTTCCACAATCTGAGTTTGCAAACGCGCGATCTCTTCGTTTCTTTCTGCCACTCTGCCTTCTGCGGCTTCTTTTTCGGAGGGCGAGGCATTCTCATCTTGGATGATTGCCTGGTCTTCCTCGTTTTGCCGCTGCAGCTCACTTTCCTGCTCTTTCAGGTCGTCCAATGGTTTTGTTTGGTTCAGCCTTTCTTCGATGGTATTTCTTTCACTTTCTTTTGCCGCGAGGCTTGCTCTAAGTCTGTAGACCTTTGCTTGTTCTTCTTTGTTTTTTGCTTGTTTTTCAAGCGTGGTCACCTCTTTTTTTGCGTTTTCTAAATCTGTTTGTAAATTCTTTTGCAGTTGCTTCAGCCTGCGCAGTTCTGCTTCAATTTCAACTTTGGACCCCTGCTCATCATGAATTGCATCAATCTTTGCTTGGTTTCTCTCTATTCGTTGTCTGAGCTCCTGCAACTCTTGTCAGGCTTTTTCCCTTTCCGTGGCTAGCGTTTCCGCCTCTTTTAATTGCTTTTCAGCGCCTATCAAATTTTGCCGGACGGTTCTTATGTTCTCATTTTCTTTATCAATAACTTCTTGTGCCATCAGGCCAAGAGAGTCTTTGATCTCTTTTGAAAGTTTTGGGTTTAGCTGTTGCCTGCCTGTACTCTTTTCTTTGGTGAAGAGGTCATAAAGTTTTTTGCCAAAGCCCTTCATTTTGACTTGCAATCGGCAGGAGGCCTTGCTGTATTCAGTTTCTAGATTAATTGCGCTTGCTTTAGGAAAAACACTCGTTAAACTGTCCCATGATCTTTGCTGTTCAGCTTGCATGCCTAACAAAGGGATATCTTCTCCCCCAAATGATGTCTCGGCATAAGAAGTGTCACGCAGGCCTGACTGCTCGTGTCGCATAGAAGACATTTCCGTTCGTTCACCCTCGTGGTAGGGGTCGCCAGGTTGGTAGGGAGTGGACGCCACGCCTGGCTGAAAAGGATGGGTTGTGTCAACCTCTTGTTCTCCATCACCATCATCGTGGTCAATCCGATTGTCAAGGTCCGGGTCTTTGTAAGCAAATTCTCTACCGCCTTCTGCCATAGCGATATATTGCAAGCCTATTATTTTTCAAATTAGAAATAATCGCTGGTGTTTTATACACAATCTCAGAGGTGCCGGAGAACCTTCGCCCAACGTACAGCGAAAAGACCGTACATGCCATGAAGGCTGAGCGCGCAGTCAAACGAATCACCTTTAACCCCTCTGAAGCCAACCGCGGCAATACGCTGTACGTTAACGTGCTCAAGCTGAACGAGAATGAGGTTCTGGTGCCGGGCTCGCTAGCGCTTGTCTTTGACATCGACCTTTCTGGAGGGCACGCCAACAACTTCCTTGTCCAGAACGTCATGCGGGCGCTCGTTGACAGGCTGGTCATGTCGTTTGCAGGAAGAACCCTGCAAGACACGGTTGGGTGCAACATCTACAAAACTTTCGAAGACTGTTTCCTTTCGCAGGAAGACCGAGACAACAGGATTCTCGAAGGGATTCAGAGCGAGGATCTGTGCAAGATCTGCTCAGACGCGGGAGACAAGGAAACCTCGGGCGTCGACGCTGAAAACAAGCTGAACAAGGTATACGGAAAAAAGTACTGGATCAGGCTTGACCATCAGATCTTAACCAACCACGGCGTTTTCTACCCCCAGGCCCTTTACAACGACCTCAAGTTCGACGTAAGACTTGCCGAAGCTAGACACGTGGTCAAAGGCTCCGACACAACCCAGCTGAAATACAAGCTGACCAACATCAAGCTCGAGTACAAAATGATCCGCAGCAAGACTCTGGCAGACGAGGCATGGAGCGTTTACTCCAGCGGCAAGGAGTTACTTTACGGCCACATGATGCATGACAAAGAGGTGCCCTTCAAAAAAGACATTGACCCTAGGCTCACCATCAAAGTCAACGCCCAAAGAAGATCACTGAAAGCCCTCCTCCTCCTGTTTGTAGAGCCGTATACTGCGGGCAACAGAGATTCAGAAAAATTCATCTTCCCCGATTTGACGAAAGTCAGCATCACGGTCAACGGCTCGCCCAACATGCTTTACAACAACAGCATTGAAGGCAAGGACATGTGGGAAGAGGCCCGTAACTTGTTTGTGAAAGAAAAAAATAAAACAGAGCACATGGATATGACAAAGTTTTACACCGGTGATAAGTTCGGGCTTGTGATTGATATGCGCACGATGGCGTATCAGTCGATGCACGCCAGCGGCACGCGCATTGTGAACAGTACGGACAGTGTCCAGCTGGAAATTGAGCGGAAAACCGAAGGCTCAGGCGATGTGAAATGCCACGTATTCGTCATCGCCGACTCCCAGTTCAACCTTATGAACAGCCAGCTAGAAGATGTGCAGTATTGAATATGAACATGGACCCTGGCAAGATACCCTTCAACGCTCTCATCATGGGGCTGACTAATTCTGGCGAATCGAGATTCGTGGTGGACCAGATCTACGGCCCGTTCTGCGGAAAGTTCGACTACATCGTGCTAATCTCCCCGACATTCACGCACAACAAGACCTACCACCGGCTTGGCAAAAACGATCCAAGAATGGATGTGATAGTCTGTGAGCAGCACGCCGTGGAAAAGTGGTTGAAGCTCGTGAGATGGCTTTCCGAGGGTACCAACACGCTCATAATCCTCGACGACTGCGCGGCCTCCAAAGATGTGAAAGGGCGTACAGGCGAGCTAGTGAATCTCACCTTTTCTGCCTGGCATATGGGCATCAGTGTTTGGGTGGTGACCCAGAAGTTGACCGGCATAACATCTTCCTTCCGGGAGGATGTGGCGCCAATCGTCCTCTTTTACACCCCCTCGGCCAGGACCACGAAAGCCATCTTCAATGACTACGTCGGCGAGCTCTCCCTGGATGAGTACAAAGGTCTGGTTTCAAAGCTGAAAGAGCGAAAGTTCTCTTATCTTGTGTTCTCGCTTCGCCACCCCTACGGGGTAAAGTTATTTGAATAAAAAAATGAAAGTTGTATATAGCTTTTATTTTTCTTGCAACCAAAGTAGTCGGAATGACCGTCAAAATCAAAGACATTGACGCTTATCAGAAAGAGCTCAGAAACGACTACATCTTGAACAAAGAGCTCTCCAATCTGGCCGGCAACCTTGCTTTGAAGTGCGGCTGGTTTCTTGCTGCGGCCAATGCGGTGTTCATCACCACGAAACATGTTGATTTCAGTCCACAGTTGCCGGAGCAGAGCCATCCTTCTCGTGATGAACACGGCTATCCAGTTGAGGGCGTTGATGAAGTACCCAGATCAGCAACTGCAGAACAACTAGCCAGCATTCGTTAACAACTGCTGAGGGCTTGCCGACAAATTGTGAACAATTAAACTTTTTTCATTTGCTTAGAATACGGCTCGCTTCAGAATGTCAACCGAACAATCCGAGAGCACACCTGCCGTCACAGCGCCTCAGGTCGAGACCCAGACATCACCTGCTGGCGATATCACACAGCAAGCAACAACCACAAATCCAATCACGCAGCGCGTAAAAAATCCCAAGCGTGTGGCCACTGGCAAAATGGTTTCTGAAAGAACGCGGCAGGCACGGGAACAACAGAAGAAAGATGCCGAGGCTTATAGGGCTCTCGGGGAAAATAAAGCGAAAGCCGCCACAGAGGCCCCTGAGCCAGTGCCAACTACAGGAGGCGAAAGCGCAAAGAGTGGCGGCCTCAGCACCAACCAATGGATTACTATTGGCAGCATGGGCGTTTCACTGCTCGGGTTCTATTTCAAATGGGAAGTGCTCAAGGCAATGGCCAAGACTGCGTTCGACAAATTCAAAATGCTGGAGCCCGCGCCTGAACCCACGAGTGTCGAGCCAGAACCTGCTCGCGCGACACAGCGAAAAGGATTAAGAAAAATGATTTAACCTTGGGGCAGTAATGGATATGGCGATGTCTGACTCAACCATTGTTCATACTCTCATCCATGCAGCCGCAATTGGCTGAATTGGGGTATTTTGGCTTGAAGTTACCGCAAAAGCTATCAAAAAGGTGGTGCATCTTACCAACGAAATGTTTGCTGATAAGGGCGCAGAAGAAAGAAAAAGACAGAGAAATAGAACAAGAAGTAAGAAGAAGAATAGGAGAAATAAGAAGAAGAGAAGAACAAGAAAAAGAAGAAGAAGCCGCGGGGAAGGAAAATTAAATGCACACAGTTTGGAGGAAAGTTTTTTAAAAAATATACTCAGATGGAAGTCTACTGCGTGAAAGACCGGCGAGTGATGCTGAACGTCCGAGGAATGACAAAAATTGTTGCTACAAAAAACAACCGGCGACTGCTAAAAGTGAAGTGTGCTGTGTGCGGAATCACCAAAACAAAGTTTTTGCCTGGTATTCCTAGAAAGGCAGCCAAATTGAAATAAAGAGCAAGTGGAAAAGACACATTAATTTGTTTTAAACTTTTGTTTTTTACTTATATCGAACGCACCATGTCTGACAACAAGCTTGTCAAGACCGTCATTGACGCCGCAACTCTCACGGGATTAGCCGCGGGCATCGGCTGGGCCGCAAAAAAGGTTGTGAAAGAGAATTTCACTTCTGATCCCAGCAGCAGCCCGATGAATTACGTGAAGTTCACCGCCATCATGGTGGGCAGCACTGCGCTCAAAAAGTACCTCGAGGACCAGAAAATCCTCCCCAACAGCGTTTAGAAAAAACATCATTATAACACAATGGCGCGTTCTTATTTCCCCATCAAAGCCCTCACAATGGCTGCGCTGTTGTTTTTTGTATACAAGACAACCTGTTATACCGCTGATGCAATAGATTTTGTTTGGGCGGTTAAGATTGTCACCCATGAAGACTCCGATTTTGAGGATCTTGATACTGAGGAATTCCCATTACCGGAGAAATGCCCTGCACCTCCTCCACAAACCCCCGCCGCTGCCATACAAGAACAATTAAAAATAGATTTTACAACATATACAACGGCGACCATCACGATCATGATTGGCGGGGCTGTGTTGAACGCCACGGCTTTCATCAGAGGCAATTGTCTGGCAAGGGCGCTTGGCTGGGGCGACAAAGCCGTGCTTGAAGAAAAAAAGCGCCACAACAAAGCTCTCGAAGATTATCAAGCGGCTTACGCCAAATACACGCATGACCGAACACAATTTCTTGACTGCATCGCGACCAACATGCAAACAAAGGAGCAGGCCGAGCAGAACTTCACCAACATGGACTACGCCTTCAAACTCTACAATTAGGCGCATCCTGATGAACGAATGGTACCCCCCAAGGAGTCCAAGTTCTCAGATTTCTATCAGCCAAGTGAACAGCAGAAAAAGGGTGAACTCGCGTTCGTTGGCGCCGGGGCGCTCGCTCTGGGGTACACGGCTTTCCGGTTCCTTTAAACTTTTTTACACCTTACTTATATGGATGCCAAACTTGCAAGGATTTACTATGGCACCGGGGGCTACTGGAAAGGCATCGCCACAATCAAAAAATTAGCCGAGGCCGCCAAGGTACCTGAAGAAACCGCAAAAAAGTGGCTGATCAGGCAAGCGGTCTGGCAGATATACCTCCCCGCGCCGAGGTGAATTCCTCGCCCGAAATTCGACGTTCCCGCACCCAACAAGGTCCACCAGGCGGACCTTCTTTTTCTCCCGCACGACAAGCTCCCTCGCGGCCACAAAGTTTTCAAATACGCACTGACCGTTGTCGACGTGGCCAGCCGCTACAAAGAGGCCGAACCCCTGACTTCGAAAAATTCTGATGAGGTTGCCCTGGCCTTTCAGAAGATTTACAAGCGCTGGCCTCTCAAATGGCCTGAAATGCTGCAGGTTGACCCCGGGCACAAATTCATGGGTGCTGTCACAAAAGAGATGGACAAGCACAAAACATATATCCGGCACGGGCGCGTTGACATTCACCGCGACCAGGCCATTGTCGAACGTTTCAACCGCACTCTGGCTGAGTGCTTGTTCGGCCACCAGTACGCCGTGAAAATGCTTCTCCCTGAGGGCCAGCGGTCCACTTTCTGGGTGAAAAGACTTCCAGAAGTTGTTTCGGCTTTGAACAACGAAGTCACAAGCCTTATCGGCAAGAAACCCGCCGTTGCCATCAAAGAAAAATCTGTTTATGCGAGGCCGTCGACACCTTACGCAAGGCCTGTTGGAAAACGCGAAAAAATCCTCCCCTCTCTTGTGCAGGTTCGTTATCTCTACTAGCCCGGTGAGCTTGAAGGGGGTGTGAAAAGAGCCACGGACCCAATCTGGTCTTTGAAAGTTTACAGCATTGAAAGATCTTTTTGCAAACCGGATCAGCCAGTTCTCTACTATCTGCGCGACTGGCCCAAGCACGGCTTCGTGCGTGAAGAGCTGCTGGTTTTCCCTCCAAACACTACTCTTCCTCCGGCTGACGTGAACTAGATGTGATATTTGATTGGTTCGGTGTGTATCCCGTCAGGCGGCACCCACCGCTTGTCGTAATAAGCGCTCAGCCGCAGCTTCTCCTGCTTGTAAGTGACGATCTGGCCGTCCCGCATCCTGAAACCTCTGTTGGTGGCCATGTCCTTGCTTCCTTCCAGCGCTTCCTTAAAACGCTGCCACGTAATCTCGTTCTCCTTCTTCGACATCCCCTTCATGCTGAACTTCTTTTTTTCGCCCTCTCCATTGTCGACATAATAACACTTCGAGCAGAGCGCGATCATCCAGCTGCCCTCGCACTCGAGCTTGAAGAGACCTGGGGTGTGGCTGCTCTCTTCTGTCAACGTTCTTGTCGAGAAAGTCGTAGTAGAATTCCAGCATCCGCAGCTTCGCCAGCTGGTAGACGGCAATTCTGATCTGGAATGGCCTCCTTATCGTGATCCGGGGCTTGCGGCTTTCCAGCTCGTAGGCCTCCCCGATCTCGTCGAGGTCTTCGAAATATGCACTCCGCATCGCTCTGTCGACAACCTTCTCGTCTTTCGTGTAGATCATGTTCGTTTGCCGCTCCAGCGCTTCAATCAGTTTCCCATACGCACTGTTTCCGAGCAGTTTGAACACTTCGGTGAGCAGTGCCTTGCTTCTGTCCACGTCTCCTGTCCGGGGCCCCTCCATCACCTGCTCCACGAACCAGTCGAAGATCTTGCCTGGTTCGTAGTGGATTGTTCTGGAAACCTTCATGCAACCACCCCATGGTTCACGTACCACCGCAGCAGAGGGGCGTACACCAGCATCCATTCTGCGGACAGAGCGCCTACAAGCTTTCTCCCGTCTCTGTGCTGTCTGCCCGTTCTCGTCAAGTACTTTTTCATGTGTTCTGGCACAGCTTCGGTGGGAACATGTTAAAAGAAAGGGCACATTTCCTCGAACATTGGCCGCAAAAATTCCAGGATCTGTATGCGAACTTCGGCAAAGCCAAACCACTCCCCGTCTTTCAACCGGCGAATCAGAACTTCAGCCACTTCCGCTTGGCGGTCATCGTCGTAGTGCACGACCTTCTCCTTCCCGCAAAGCATTTCTCTGAGCATGGTCGAGAGATAGAGAGTGCTGACGTCAAAACCGAGAATCTTTTTGCAAAGACGCGGTTCTTCGAACTGATGCGACCTTATCTGTGTCACACTGGCCTCATGCCATCTTGTGAAAACCAGGCTTGGTCCGCCAACAACCGCCCCTTTGAGCATTTCGTAAGCCTCTGCTTGGGCCGTAAAGGTCTGTGCCGCGCTCGATCGCCCCGCGGAGCAAATAGTGAAAACTGATCCCTCGCATGCCCACCGCGTCTTTCAGAATGTCGATTCCCTTTTCGGTGTAAAAGTTTCTCATCTTTTCGAGGGCCTCGAGGCCAGGCTCCACATCAAGATTGTTGTAATAAAGCAGCCAGTCTTTGAAGGTGTGCATGCCCTTTTCTTTGAACAGCTGCTTGCACCCCTCCCACTCTTCCCACGTGAGAACGTAGCCACCCTTCAGCTTCGAATACCAGGCCTCGTATTCAGGGAGCCCAGGGTAATCCAGCTTTTCGTAGGTGTCGAACCATTCATAGGGGAACCACGATTTCACTGTCTTGCATCCGTAAGCTTTCACCCATTTGTCATAGCTCGTCCCTGGACTGAGATAGTTGATGATGTCGAGGAAACGGGCCCCCCTGGTGAGCAAGAAAATGACTTTGTTCGCCTTTTTAGTGACCCTGATCTTCTTTTCTTTCTCTGCAAGAATGCTGGCAAAGTAGTTTTTGATCAGATTGAGGTCATAGGTGCCCGTGTTGAACCCCAATATTGGTACCTGGTCGCACCATTCGTAAATTTTTTGTTGCTGCTCTTTTGGCAGCAGGTGCACGTCTTCCGGAACGAACTCTGTGCGCACCTGGTCCTGGATGTTTTTTGCGCGTCTCTCCAGCTCTTTCATGAACTTTCGGACCAACTCCACGGGGTCTCTTTCACAGATGGGGGTGGGCTTTCTTTCGAGGGTGTCCCCGATGCTGACCGAGATCGGGATGTGGGCGTTTTCGATCATCAACGCTCCTGTCGGCTCTTTTCGATGGTTTTTGTCGCCATACAACTCAAAATCATAAATTATCACGTGCAGGTACGTTTTCGTTTCCTTCTTCGGGAGTTCCCCCTTCAGATGCCCAACTTTGCAAGACCACGCTTCGATTACTTCGTAGCCCATCTTCCGCAGAAATGCAGTACGGTTCATGGTGGCTTGGTACAGTTCTTCGGGTGTTCTCCCGCCATTCAGAATCATTTGTTCTTGATAGCGCGGGTAACATTTTGGGCATCCTTGGTAGGGGCAGCCGTGGTATTGGAACACTGTCCTCGTTTCGTGGTTGTACCCGTCAACAGTAGAGGCCTTCATTTTTCAATTTCCCCGCTTTAGCCATCTCTCACCCCCATGCCCGCACATTGCGTGGTGGATGTGGATTCCCCGGCACTTCGCTTCTCGCTCCAGCCACAACACCGCTTGAATGGATGCTGAGCCCTTCGGGGGTACATCACTTTCTCGAAGGCCGTCAATGGTGCTTCCACTTTTGTCCCCGGGCAAAAGATAACCGTTTTTCCTGCACTGCAGGATTTATGATGCCGCTTGAGATTGCAAGCTTGTGTGAATCTCTGCCCGCAATGAGTGCATGCATAGGTTTTCGCCAGCTTTGTGATGTCTTTTATCAAGAAAGAGTGGCCTTCGTAGACGCCTATCGTCAAAATGTTTTTGAGTTTGGGGTTCGGGTTTGTTCTTAGGTGCCAAACCACTTCTCCGTCTTGAAGACGCTCCGGCTCGTAGACACGTATTCCGAGCCAAGATGAGACGGGCGAGCCCTGATTCAGGTGGGCTTCCAACTTGTCTAGCTCGTCCAGAGACATTTTTCTGAAGTTCGGTGGAATGGCCTTGAGCTTATAGAAACTCTGGGCAAGTCTTCGAGCTTCTTTCGTGCTTCGGTGGGGAAGAGCCCCTCGGTGCACAGCGAGGCACCTAAATAGGCACAGATTGTCGTTATACGTGTCCAACGCCACCATCGACCGGCTATGGGCAAGGTTGCGCAGCCAGTCAGGCAAAGGCCCTGTTCCCACCAACGGCTGCCTGTCAAGCACAACCTTCACGTCAACGTTGAAAAAGTTTTCAAAAACCCACTTCGTGCTGGGCCTTTCAACTCTTTCATTGTCGAGACGCAGTTCTTCCTGGGTTATAAGCCACGATCACCGTTCCATCCTCAATGTTGCGCAACTGGTACGCGAAAACGTGCCTCAGATAGAACGACGTGCTTACTCTTTCGCGTAACTTCGCGAAAGAGTCTGGTGTTAGGTTTCTCCCCAGACCTCTGATGAAGCGCCATCGAATGAAACGCTGGCCTGTACTCTCTTCCCCTTCGTTCTCTGCATTGTCGAACAGATCCAGAATCTCCTTCTGGTGGTCTGTCACTGTTCTGGTTTTCCGCGCAGGGAAGGGGTCGTACTCCCTCAGAAGCTCCTGCGTTTTTCTTGACTTTCTTTGGCGTGGAGGGGCTCTTGGCTGGTAAGGCTTCGGAAGTAGTGGCTTTTGCAGACGTGCCTGCGTTTCCTGAGAAATTGGTTCTTCCAGCACGTTCTGGACAATCTTTCTTACCGCTGGCGCGTTTTCTGCAAGAAGTTGATCGAAATAACGTAATACCACGGGATCTATTTTTGCGAGTTCTTCTTCCAGTCTTTCTTGATTGTTGGAAGCCATAGTTCCTTACGTTATAACCCAAGGTTTCATTTCTCTAACTGATGTGTTTTCTCTCTTTCAGCTCGAGCAAAACAAGTTCAAAAAATTTTTTTGCTTTTTCACGTTTGCGGATAAGACGTTGTTTTAGCGCGTTACCGCCGCAGGGCTTGCAGAGACGGTAGTCGCACAGAAGACCGACTCAAACTCTGCAAGGCTCTGGCCTTTTCATTCCTTTTTTCAGCTGGTAGTTGTGCTGCCCGCAATACACCCCGTAACAACGCTTCCCGCAGCTTTCTTTCCGACCCCGCATCAGCCACCCGCACTTGTTTGGTGCTCGAGTCATCCCGGCTCGGGCGGTATAATAGCGGGCTTGCTTGTTTCCAATTGCCCACTTCAGCTTAGTAGTATATAGGGAATTCGACAAATAATGTTTCAAAGAGGGAGCCGAATTTCGCCGTTTCACAGCCCCTAGGTTCAACCGGCCCGAGCTTGTGAGGGCCGGACTTGATGGTGGGGGCTGCGATAAGGCGAAATAAGGCTCCCTCTGCGAAATGTTATTTGTCGAATTCCCTATATACTACTTAATGAACATGAGCCAATTTGTTGGTTATGTAGTGTCACATACTCACTACTGCTACACTCTTGAGATTCCAGTTTCTTTTCATTTGTAGTGCACATTTACTTTGATTCATAATCATATACATGTAAAGTAGGTCAAAATAAGGTAAAAACTACTAGACATTCCAAGACTGCAGAATAATTATGTCACATGATACGTATACATGTCTGCTGTAATGGGAGAAGAACAGTAAAAACGTTAGTTTGGTACCAACTGAAGTGCCTGAAATTCTGTAATAGTGGGAGTCTGTTATAATGGGAGCTGTTTCTATACATTACATTTCTTTGTAGCTTTCAACCAGAGATGCAGCTTCTGTCTCTAATAGCAGACTGGCATTCTGTTGCATCTCTCTGTTAGACATGCATGTAACTAAATGAGTTTTAAGTTTTTCGCTTATAAGTTTCAAATGCGTTATTCTGGACTCTATTGACAACATCACATGTAAGCCTCACTTAGGTATGGTCAGGCTCAGGCTCCAGGACCCTGGCAACCACAGCCAGGTTACCAGGCACCTCCTCCTGTTACTCCTAAAGTTGCGGCATCTTCAGATACTGTACGTCTATTCATGTGTTTTACAAAATCATTAAAAGTAGTTCGTCTCGTGTGATCTTGTGGGTGAAGGTAGCTCTGAAAAGAAGTGTTGTTGGTGGCTGACGTTTTGACAACCTGAGAAGAAGTCATCTTCAGAGTCAAGTGAATAGTGTTAGTGAGTCAATGAGGTTATAAGTCTGGTCTGTTTAAAGTGATTGGTTAGTTTAGCTCTGATGGTATTGGCTGAAAGACTTGTGTAAAGTTTGTCAGCAGTCATTGGTCGGTTCTTGTGACTGTAAATGTGATTCTGAATAACCTTATTGCTGTGGGCGTGAAGTCTGGAGAAAAGAACTTAAAGTTTGTGGAAATCCTTAATTTTAAGTTAAAGAAGCACTGGTTTTTGCTTATTGTAATTTTCCTCTTAAAACAGTAATATTTACATGCATGAGAAGAGTAATTCATGATATTACACAAGGGTTAGCTCATATCGATCATCATTTACTGCAAAGTTCACGAGTTTACTCGCAGAGCACTTTGATTATCTTCGTTGTTTGTAGCTATTGAGGCCTTCCTTTTGAAGTTAATTCCAAGTTTGATATGTTATGGAAGAAGTCTGGGGTAAGTTTGATAACCCTGTTTGCACTCAGTTACCAACAAATCAATCATTTGATCGACCAATCCAAGGGCATGACACTAGTCTGGTTAACCGTACCCTGTCACCCTTTTGCGTGATGCTAGATGGCTTTACTCGCAATCTAGAGTCTAGTCAGGTAATCTGGTGAATAATTTTACTGTACTTTTTGTACTGACTCGGGACGTGGTGACCTACCGTGTGGCTTAAACTTTCTGCAGTATCTTTTTGGTATATCAAAATTCTGAGTTTACTCCGTGGCTTGTGGGAGCAAGGATATATATGAATTTTCATTTTTTCTCTAAGTCGTGGAGCCAAGTTAGAATTTTAATTTACTATATGGCCTAATGACCATAATTACTAATTGTATCAATAACAAAATTCGAGTTTACTAATCTCGACTTAGTGATCCATGATCCATTTCTTAGTCTTAATTTTTTTGCTTATTGACGACACGTAGATGTTTCATGTTTCTTTTGCAGCCCGCGATTCCAAATATGCAAAGCTTATCTGTTAGCGACATTAACACAAAGGTACGTTGAATAAAATCATTTTCTCAAGAAATCAAGGAGTGTCATTTTTTTACTCAAATGAAAATAAAACGATGGTAATTATTTTAAGGTGATTCCTCAGAATTGCATTGCGCATCCCTACCGGGCAGATTTTCGCGTCATTAGCGCGCTCAAGCAAGCGCGTGCACATTCATGACATCAAGAAATTCTTTTCAAGTTAAGCTCGACTGCGAAATGAATGCTAGTTTTCTCTTAAATGGTGACTTATATTTTTTATTATATAATTTTGGTGTACAAATTATTCTCCATATGTTGAAAATTTTTCGGAAGGAAAAAAAGATATAGCCAAGGGCGTGCACAAAAGAGTTAGTCGAGGAGACAAAGTATGACCTTGAAAACAACGACTCGAGGGACGTTTTGAGTCGATGCTGTTTAAAACGGTGTAATTTTTTCTATAAATTGTATATTACGTTGTTGCATATGCTTGAGACTTTCTACCTGTCACGCTTTCTTTTTTCAAGTATTTGTTAAAAAAAACTTTGCTTCCAGCTACCGCATAATGTAACGTGATCCTATGAAATAACGCACGTGTTAGACAAATGGGGTAAGATTGGCGCATCACTTTATGTGTTTTGCGATCATGGAGACCTGTCTTGTTTATTGTATTTTTCAACAGTGCTTGATAGGCAACATTCAGGGAAAGCTTCATAAAAATCGTTCAAAAAATTTTATTTCTGAGGAATCGCCTTAAGGTTAGCTCTTCTTTCTACGTGGTAACAAAAGGTGTTTCAAATAGTCATGAGAAGATAAACAGTGCATTGCGGGCTAAACAGTTTTTCTGTTTCATGTCTTCTCAGCCAAAATCAGGTTATACTTACTTCTTTGTTTTTTTCTCCACTTGTAGTACGACTATGACTTTAGCAAGGAGCGAGCTGTGACTTCAAGATGAAAAAGAATCATTTAGTCAGTGTCGGTCACATAATTCCGCCGCCTGTGTCACACGGCCAATTTTCATAAAGAGGGTTGCGTTAGAGTAGAGTAGTTTGTGGCTGATTTAGATAGTCACAGCGAGCGACCGGTGATAAATTACGTTGCTGGCAGAGTTAAATGGTATTAAAATGGTGTGTAGTCTTTATACGACACCCTCTCTGTTTGCAATAAGACAAGTTGAAAGTACAGTACAGCAGAGAAAGCTTTTCCCGTCCCCAAGTTCTTTGTAAATCTGTGCTGAGCATGAGCAGTGCCCTGTAATCTCACGCTTAGGCGAATGGAAGTGAGCAAAGGTTGCTACAATGACAGAGGTTGCTTTATGTACACCACATATTGTGTTGAGTTGAATGGGAATAAATCCCAGAATTACATGTATGTGATGCAATGAAGTGAAGTTTGAAGCCGTGACCTGTAAGTCAAAACAAACAAGCAAATAAATACAACATTTAAAGGAGTTATAAAAAAGCTGACAAAATCAGATAAATTATACGGCAAAAATGGTCAAGTAAGATATCAAATGCATTGTAAAAACCAAAAAAAAGAACTGCCTGCGAGATTTTTATCTAGTAAGGGTTGATAACAAAACCAGATAATATGGGCATAAGTGCATTAGGAAAGATAAAATAGAGTATAAAGGAAACATTAGGTAGTTATACTCAAGAATTTTACCTCCGCTTGGTTTAAAGTTTGTGGCTTACGTTTTTATCTTATCGCAACCAAAAAAGCAACGCAGCGCAACCAAAAAACCAACGAAAAAACCAACGCAACCAAAATAACAACGCAGCGAAAAATACGACGCAACCAAACAAGCAACGAGAAAAGCAACGCAATGCAACCAGAAAAGCAAGCAATAAAGCTTGCAAAGCAAGCAGAAAGCTGCGAAAATAGCAACGCAACGAAAAAAGCAGCGAAAAAAGCAAGGCAACGCAACCAAAATATCAGGCAAAAAAGCAAGGCAACGTAACCAAAAAGCGAAGCAAGCAATAGTTCTCTGGTTGGCACAACAACTAAAAAACCAACGAGTTGGAAGCGGTTCTCATTATTGTACTAACATGATGTATATATAGTAATTTACTTAATTAACATTAGTTTTACATTTTTATTAAATACATTACATGTAGATCTTTATAGGGAATATAACTATTTACAAACATTGGTGTACAAAAAGCTGCACAAAAGAACTCTTTGTTTCACCAGCCAATACTTCTCTGGTTGGCATATATATTACAATAGGTGACGTCACTGTTTTTTTTTGCCATAAAGCGAATGAGGAAGTAACCCACTGAACATATCCAAACTCAAGCTACTGACAAATTTACTAAACGACCTGGATTGGCCTCCCTTTTCAAAGAGATTGAAAATGGCTCGCCTTTCGTTACTCCACAAAGCTATTCATGGTGAATCAACGTTTTAAATGCTAAGGTACATCAAAAGGCGCAATTGTCAATGACGACACTACCACTGAGACAAGTTTATTGAATTAAGACCAAACACTGAAGCGTGCAGCAACTCACTTTATTATATGGCTAGCTCCGCGAGCGGGCAAGATGAAACAAATCCTGCGCCGTGATTGGCTACCCGAGCAGGCAAGATGGAGCTATCTTGCCCACTCGGGACTACCCGTCGTGTCCCGCAAGAAAAATTTCCCCGAAATCCATATAATAAATCCTTTATTGGCTAAGCTTGTTCGGTCAAGATGGCTGGATAATGGCCTCGTTCTTTTTTGCCAGTTTATGGACCTGGACTCCGTCTCGGTCCATAAACTCGCAAAAAAAGAACTTGGCCAATATCCAGCCATCTTGACCTCACACTTGGTCAATAACCCAGACGTATTGTAGAAGTATCAAAGAATAGAGGTTATTGCCCAGGAATGTTTTGGACAGTAAAATTTCGCCTAGGGAGATCACTTGTGCTTGTGGCCTCGCAGTTTGTTATAAAATTGTGACCCCCCCTCCCCCTATACATGATCTAGTTTACACCCCTGGAAGTTTGGAACTTCTTTCTGCAACAATCGTGCGGGCTGTAATGCATCTGTTATGAACCTATTCATTGAAAGCTGTAAAATAAGGTATAGTTTAGGGATATGCCTAATATTTACGAAGATTTTGACTTTTTTGAACTTTTTCATTCTCTCCTTTCAAACCATTGTTAAGCGATGACGTATTGTGTGACGTCATTGCTTTATGCTGGCGTACTTGCATTCCTTTGGATAGTGATTTCTTATAGTTTCGTCGCGCTTATGTCGCGCACGATTTATCCCTCCGTGGAAGCAAAATGTACTCTGGGAGTTAGTAAATGAGACAATTAGGTTCAGTGGAGTGCTTTTAATTGTAGGCTTTAAAATAAGATTTAGGGTTTTATTTTGGTTTATACAGTATGGGATAAATTAGCATTCACGGGCAAACTCATAATAAGAACATATCCTCCATACATACAAGTTTAGGTAGACAAGTAAGTCGCACAGGCGATAGGTGAAGGGTTTGCGGCTTTCCTTTGCTGTTTGAAGCATCACCGGAGGCCTTAATCGATATGACAAGTATACAGTTAAAACAACAAATTAATTTCCGGTGAGGTAATTAGCGTTGTCAAATATCTTTAAAGATAGTAAGGTGTCGATTTCAGAGAGAGAAACTTTCAAATGGTATACCGTACATGGGTATAGGGGGTGTATTAATTAAATTGCAGAAAATTCCCAGCAATTTAGGGCTAAAAGGGTTAAGATTAGAATAATTTAACTTTAGTCATGAGTTTAGGTTGTTATCCAAGTAAGTATATCGATTTTTTTTTTTGCCTCCTCCCACTTTTTTTAACCCGTTAGTCTGGCAGCAATGGGTATATCCCTTTGTGGGAAACCCCTTTATGCAGATGTAGATAGATCATCTCAAAGAAACGCAACCCCTTTTTTTATGTCTTTTTTTTTCTTTTTTCATCGATCGTTACTCATTCCGCAATGCGATAGCCCGCGAAAGCTCCTGGAGGCACTAATCCTATTTAAGCCTGAAGTTTTTTCAGGCATTCATTTCACAAGTGACGAAGTTGTTTACCTAACTGCGATGATCATTCATGTCTTTACATCTCTCCGCATTTCTATTGCATGATAACGCAGCGTTCGGTTGCGAGAGAGCTTTTGGTTTGCCCATGTTCCACGAGCTAACTGGATGTGACACAGTTTCCTTCTTCGCTGGCCGTGGCAAGAAGCTGGCCGTGGCAAGAAGACAGCCTGGGACATCTGAGGTGTACTCCCCGAGCTTACAACTACACTGCTGACCCTATCCTCATTACCTGAAGTGGTCGACAGTGCTTGCTTGACTGTGGTTGAACGTTTAGCCATTCTCCTATACGACCGCACAAGTACATGTAACCTAACAAAGGTTAATGTAGCCAGACAAGAACTCTTCTGTAAGAAGTGTAGGACCCTGGGAAAACTCCTCCAACCTAAGAGGCACTCGTGCAGCACACCAATCATTCAGTGCATTAAGGTGGGCACGTTTGGGCCCAAACTCTTACAACGCAACTAGTTCCTCTAAGCCCTTCTGAATGAGGATGGCAACATGATGACGTGATGAAGTCTCGGATTCCAGTGCGGATGATAATGCCACAGATGAAGGACACGTGCTACGAACTCATCCGCTTCAGCTGCGTGCAAAACTGCATCCGCAAGTCGTTGTAAGTGTGTAAAGGTGAGCTTGGCTTGCACAGGATTGTGTAACTGCAGAGACGTGTTGAAGACATGTCAGTATCACTTTTTATTTCATCTTCGCCATATATCAACAAACTTTTTGGTCCATTTTAGAGGACCATTCCACCTTAAGTGGACCTTTGCTTGAAGCCATTGCTTTTCTTTTACTGACTTAACGATGATGAGCCGCGTCCCGCCCCACCTGAGCAGACTGGGTCTGAGAAATAGAGACACATGACGTAGTAGCCTCGATGTCGCTATTTTGTCAGAAGAAGTTTGATTGTGCCACGTACCGAGAGCTTGTAAACGTGTAAGTGGCAGAATATCTTCTAAATAGCTGTTTTGGTGGTCAAAGGACATCATTTAAGTCAGGCGATCGGTAACTTCACATGCGGCATTCGAAGAACTGAATGTTTGCGGCAGTTCGCGGTTCCAAGAGTGCTTTTAAGCACTAAAAGATGGAAACTTGGTTTGCGACTGTGTCAGGCCAAAACAGAGCGGGTCTAAAAGCAGGTCGCTTAGAGGGTTTAAAAAAGGTATTTTTGGCAGTTACATGACCAGCAGTAGGCACCGTGTCTATGAAAGTGTGAATGTTTTGACCTGCTTTTAGACGCTATGTCTGCCAAGTTAAGCGGTACCGCACAACTTAAGATTTGCTTACAGTTGGTGGACTCACTGCGAACGAGAACGGGTGTTTTCCTATGCGGTGTTTGCTACAATTTATCCATACACGATGTAGCTGAGCTGATCGGCCACTTCCCTCGAGGTCGCATAAAGCCTTCTACATCCTCAATCAACGAAATTTCAAGAAAACCAGCCAATATGTATTCTGCGTAAGCCAGAGGTCGGCCCATGTTAATTGTTTATGTCGCTATTGGCCGCTGGAAAACCGACTGATGGAATTGCTTGCTACTAACAAATCGTTTAGGCCCTGAACTGCCTCGGTCTTAAAACTCTTAACGGTCGGGAAAAGCAAAGCTTAGACTGAAAGCAAACAAGTCTCGATAACGCAGAAAATAAATCTGTTAGATGGACGGCAATACGGGAAACGTTTACCCGAAACATAAACAACGTAACAACAGCGACAACAAAATACAAACAAATTCCAAAAAATCCAAAAAATCCAAAAAATCAGTCAATCAGTTTAAGAAAAACACTTGCAACACCAAACAGGTTGGAAAAAAACGAAGAAGACGAAGAAATAAAAAGAAAAAGAAATTTAAAAAAACTAAATCAATAAATCAATCAATCAATCAATAAATCAGTAAATAAAAAAAATAAAAAATAAACCAAAGCGGCTAAAAAAAAAACCCCAAAAATTCTAACTAAATAAGTCAATCGATTAATTAAAGCAACAAAAATGTTCGGCGTGGCTGGGATTTTCTTCCCGGCCCGAGTTCGAATCTCAATCGGGGGAGAAGTTATTCGACCCCCAAGCCGTTCGAGAATAACCCCTTTAATAACATATTGAGACTTGAACTTACGACCGCCAGATGCGACCCTGGATCAGCCGCGCGCAGCCCATCCCGCAGGACCACCTGGAAATCCCTTGGGTTGTTGCTAACAAATTAAGATGTGTATAGTACGTGCTGATATGCTAGTTTCCGGTTCCGCTTAGTCAAAGAGTGGGACTGTATTCTGCTAGTTATAGACCCGAGGCTAGAAACTCCAGCGTTATATATTCCTTACCGTCGTCAGCCAGAATTGCGCATTTTTCAGCCCAAATTGAGGGGTATTCGGACAGGATTCCAGACAGTTAGCAAGCCAAAAGGTAACGGTTGGAAATTTGAAAACAGACATACACTTCAAAACTAATTGTAATTGCTGAGTATCGTTGGCGAATGCTGCTTGTCATTGCGCGCTTATTCAATTCAAAGATATCGCTATGTCTGCCAAGTTAAGCGGTACCGCACAACTTAAGATTTGCTTACAGTTGGTGGACTCACTGCGAACGAGAACGGGTGTTTTCCTATGCGGTGTTTGCTAGAATTTATCCATACACGATGTAGCTGAGCTGATCGGCCACTTCCCTCGAGGTCGCATAAAGCCTTCTACATCCTCAATCAACGAAATTTCAAGAAAACCAGCCGATATGTATTCTGCGTAGGCCAGAGGTCGGCCCATGTTATTTGTTTATGTCGCTATTGGCCGCTGGAAAACCGACTGATGGAATTGCTTGCTACTAACAAATCGTTTAGGCGCTGAACTGCCTCGGTCTTAAAACTCTTAACGGTCGGGAAAAGCAAAGCTTAGACTGAAAGCAAACAAGTCTCGATAACGCAGAAAATAAATCTGTTAGATGGACGGCAATACGGGAAACGTTTACCCGAAACATAAACAACGTAACAACAGCGACAACAAAATACAAACAAATTCCAAAAAATCCAAAAAATCCAAACAATCAGTCAATCAGTTTAAGAAAAACACTTGCAACACCAAACAGGTTGGAAAAAAACGAAGAAGACGAAGAAATAAAAAGAAAAAGAAATTTAAAAAAACTAAATCAATAAATCAATCAATCAATCAATAAATCAGTAAATAAAAAAAAATAAAAAATAAACCAAAGCGGCTAAAAAAAAACCCCAAAAATTCTAACTAAATAAGTCAATCGATTAATTAAAGCAACAAAAATGTTCGGCGTGGCTGGGATTTTCTTCCCGGCCCGAGTTCGAATCTCAATCGGGGGAGAAGTTATTCGACCCCCAAGCCGTTCGAGAATAACCCCTTTAATAACATATTGAGACTTGAACTTACGACCGCCAGATGCGACCCTGGATCAGCCGCGCGCAGCCCATCCCGCAGGACCACCTGGAAATCCCTTGGGTTGTTGCTAACAAATTAAGATGTGTATAGTACGTGCTGATATGCTAGTTTCCGGTTCCGCTTAGTCAAAGAGTGGGACTGTATTCTGCTAGTTATAGACCCGAGGCTAGAAACTCCAGCGTTATATATTCCTTACCGTCGTCAGCCAGAATTGCGCATTTTTCAGCCCAAATTGAGGGGTATTCGGACAGGATTCCAGACAGTTAGCAAGCCAAAAGGTAACGGTTGGAAATTTGAAAACAGACATACACTTCAAAACTAATTGTAATTGCTGAGTATCGTTGGCGAATGCTGCTTGTCATTGCGCGCTTATTCAATTCAAAGATATCGCTATGTCTGCCAAGTTAAGCGGTACCGCACAACTTAAGATTTGCTTACAGTTGGTGGACTCACTGCGAACGAGAACGGGTGTTTTCCTATGCGGTGTTTGCTAGAATTTATCCATACACGATGTAGCTGAGCTGATCGGCCACTTCCCTCGAGGTCGCATAAAGCCTTCTACATCCTCAATCAACGAAATTTCAAGAAAACCAGCCAATATGTATTCTGCGTAAGCCAGAGGTCGGCCCATGTTAATTGTTTATGTCGCTATTGGCCGCTGGAAAACCGACTGATGGAATTGCTTGCTACTAACAAATCGTTTAGGCCCTGAACTGCCTCGGTCTTAAAACTCTTAACGGTCGGGAAAAGCAAAGCTTAGACTGAAAGCAAACAAGTCTCGATAACGCAGAAAATAAATCTGTTAGATGGACGGCAATACGGGAAACGTTTACCCGAAACATAAACAACGTAACAACAGCGACAACAAAATACAAACAAATTCCAAAAAATCCAAAAAATCCAAACAATCAGTCAATCAGTTTAAGAAAAACACTTGCAACACCAAACAGGTTGGAAAAAAACGAAGAAGACGAAGAAATAAAAAGAAAAAGAAATTTAAAAAAACTAAATCAATAAATCAATCAATCAATCAATAAATCAGTAAATAAAAAAAATAAAAAATAAACCAAAGCGGCTAAAAAAAAACCCCAAAAATTCTAACTAAATAAGTCAATCGATTAATTAAAGCAACAAAAATGTTCGGCGTGGCTGGGATTTTCTTCCCGGCCCGAGTTCGAATCTCAATCGGGGGAGAAGTTATTCGACCCCCAAGCCGTTCGAGAATAACCCCTTTAATAACATATTGAGACTTGAACTTACGACCGCCAGATGCGACCCTGGATCAGCCGCGCGCAGCCCATCCCGCAGGACCACCTGGAAATCCCTTGGGTTGTTGCTAACAAATTAAGATGTGTATAGTACGTGCTGATATGCTAGTTTCCGGTTCCGCTTAGTCAAAGAGTGGGACTGTATTCTGCTAGTTATAGACCCGAGGCTAGAAACTCCAGCGTTATATATTCCTTACCGTCGTCAGCCAGAATTGCGCATTTTTCAGCCCAAATTGAGGGGTATTCGGACAGGATTCCAGACAGTTAGCAAGCCAAAAGGTAACGGTTGGAAATTTGAAAACAGACATACACTTCAAAACTAATTGTAATTGCTGAGTATCGTTGGCGAATGCTGCTTGTCATTGCGCGCTTATTCAATTCAAAGATATCGCTATGTCTGCCAAGTTAAGCGGTACCGCACAACTTAAGATTTGCTTACAGTTGGTGGACTCACTGCGAACGAGAACGGGTGTTTTCCTATGCGGTGTTTGCTACAATTTATCCATACACGATGTAGCTGAGCTGATCGGCCACTTCCCTCGAGGTCGCATAAAGCCTTCTACATCCTCAATCAACGAAATTTCAAGAAAACCAGCCAATATGTATTCTGCGTAAGCCAGAGGTCGGCCCATGTTAATTGTTTATGTCGCTATTGGCCGCTGGAAAACCGACTGATGGAATTGCTTGCTACTAACAAATCGTTTAGGCCCTGAACTGCCTCGGTCTTAAAACTCTTAACGGTCGGGAAAAGCAAAGCTTAGACTGAAAGCAAACAAGTCTCGATAACGCAGAAAATAAATCTGTTAGATGGACGGCAATACGGGAAACGTTTACCCGAAACATAAACAACGTAACAACAGCGACAACAAAATACAAACAAATTCCAAAAAATCCAAAAAATCCAAAAAATCAGTCAATCAGTTTAAGAAAAACACTTGCAACACCAAACAGGTTGGAAAAAAACGAAGAAGACGAAGAAATAAAAAGAAAAAGAAATTTAAAAAAACTAAATCAATAAATCAATCAATCAATCAATAAATCAGTAAATAAAAAAAATAAAAAATAAACCAAAGCGGCTAAAAAAAAAACCCCAAAAATTCTAACTAAATAAGTCAATCGATTAATTAAAGCAACAAAAATGTTCGGCGTGGCTGGGATTTTCTTCCCGGCCCGAGTTCGAATCTCAATCGGGGGAGAAGTTATTCGACCCCCAAGCCGTTCGAGAATAACCCCTTTAATAACATATTGAGACTTGAACTTACGACCGCCAGATGCGACCCTGGATCAGCCGCGCGCAGCCCATCCCGCAGGACCACCTGGAAATCCCTTGGGTTGTTGCTAACAAATTAAGATGTGTATAGTACGTGCTGATATGCTAGTTTCCGGTTCCGCTTAGTCAAAGAGTGGGACTGTATTCTGCTAGTTATAGACCCGAGGCTAGAAACTCCAGCGTTATATATTCCTTACCGTCGTCAGCCAGAATTGCGCATTTTTCAGCCCAAATTGAGGGGTATTCGGACAGGATTCCAGACAGTTAGCAAGCCAAAAGGTAACGGTTGGAAATTTGAAAACAGACATACACTTCAAAACTAATTGTAATTGCTGAGTATCGTTGGCGAATGCTGCTTGTCATTGCGCGCTTATTCAATTCAAAGATATCGCTATGTCTGCCAAGTTAAGCGGTACCGCACAACTTAAGATTTGCTTACAGTTGGTGGACTCACTGCGAACGAGAACGGGTGTTTTCCTATGCGGTGTTTGCTAGAATTTATCCATACACGATGTAGCTGAGCTGATCGGCCACTTCCCTCGAGGTCGCATAAAGCCTTCTACATCCTCAATCAACGAAATTTCAAGAAAACCAGCCAATATGTGGTCTGCGTAAGCCAGAGGTCGGCCCATGTTAATTGTTTATGTCGCTATTGGCCGCTGGAAAACCGACTGATGGAATTGCTTGCTACTAACAAATCGTTTAGGCCCTGAACTGCCTCGGTCTTAAAACTCTTAACGGTCGGGAAAAGCAAAGCTTAGACTGAAAGCAAACAAGTCTCGATAACGCAGAAAATAAATCTGTTAGATGGACGGCAATACGGGAAACGTTTACCCGAAACATAAACAACGTAACAACAGCGACAACAAAATACAAACAAATTCCAAAAAATCCAAAAAATCCAAAAAATCAGTCAATCAGTTTCAGAAAAACACTTGCAACACCAAACAGGTTGGAAAAAAACGAAGAAGACGAAGAAATAAAAAGAAAAAGAAATTTAAAAAAACTAAATCAATAAATCAATCAATCAATCAATAAATCAGTAAATAAAAAAAATAAAAAATAAACCAAAGCGGCTAAAAAAAAAACCCCAAAAATTCTAACTAAATAAGTCAATCGATTAATTAAAGCAACAAAAATGTTCGGCGTGGCTGGGATTTTCTTCCCGGCCCGAGTTCGAATCTCAATCGGGGGAGAAGTTATTCGACCCCCAAGCCGTTCGAGAATAACCCCTTTAATAACATATTGAGACTTGAACTTACGACCGCCAGATGCGACCCTGGATCAGCCGCGCGCAGCCCATCCCGCAGGACCACCTGGAAATCCCTTGGGTTGTTGCTAACAAATTAAGATGTGTATAGTACGTGCTGATATGCTAGTTTCCGGTTCCGCTTAGTCAAAGAGTGGGACTGTATTCTGCTAGTTATAGACCCGAGGCTAGAAACTCCAGCGTTATATATTCCTTACCGTCGTCAGCCAGAATTGCGCATTTTTCAGCCCAAATTGAGGGGTATTCGGACAGGATTCCAGACAGTTAGCAAGCCAAAAGGTAACGGTTGGAAATTTGAAAACAGACATACACTTCAAAACTAATTGTAATTGCTGAGTATCGTTGGCGAATGCTGCTTGTCATTGCGCGCTTATTCAATTCAAAGATATCGCTATGTCTGCCAAGTTAAGCGGTACCGCACAACTTAAGATTTGCTTACAGTTGGTGGACTCACTGCGAACGAGAACGGGTGTTTTCCTATGCGGTGTTTGCTACAATTTATCCATACACGATGTAGCTGAGCTGATCGGCCACTTCCCTCGAGGTCGCATAAAGCCTTCTACATCCTCAATCAACGAAATTTCAAGAAAACCAGTCAATATGTATTCTGCGTAAGCCAGAGGTCGGCCCATGTTAATTGTTTATGTCGCTATTGGCCGCTGGAAAACCGACTGATGGAATTGCTTGCTACTAACAAATCGTTTAGGCCCTGAACTGCCTCGGTCTTAAAACTCTTAACGGTCGGGAAAAGCAAAGCTTAGACTGAAAGCAAACAAGTCTCGATAACGCAGAAAATAAATCTGTTAGATGGACGGCAATACGGGAAACGTTTACCCGAAACATAAACAACGTAACAACAGCGACAACAAAATACAAACAAATTCCAAAAAATCCAAAAAATCCAAAAAATCAGTCAATCAGTTTAAGAAAAACACTTGCAACACCAAACAGGTTGGAAAAAAACCAAGAAGACGAAGAAATAAAAAGAAAAAGAAATTTAAAAAAAACTAAATCAATAAATCAATCAATCAATCAATAAATCAGTAAATAAAAAAAATAAAAAATAAACCAAAGCGGCTAAAAAAAAAACCCCAAAAATTCTAACTAAATAAGTCAATCGATTAATTAAAGCAACAAAAATGTTCGGCGTGGCTGGGATTTTCTTCCCGGCCCGAGTTCGAATCTCAATCGGGGGAGAAGTTATTCGACCCCCAAGCCGTTCGAGAATAACCCCTTTAATAACATATTGAGACTTGAACTTACGACCGCCAGATGCGACCCTGGATCAGCCGCGCGCAGCCCATCCCGCAGGACCACCTGGAAATCCCTTGGGTTGTTGCTAACAAATTAAGATGTGTATAGTACGTGCTGATATGCTAGTTTCCGGTTCCGCTTAGTCAAAGAGTGGGACTGTATTCTGCTAGTTATAGACCCGAGGCTAGAAACTCCAGCGTTATATATTCCTTACCGTCGTCAGCCAGAATTGCGCATTTTTCAGCCCAAATTGAGGGGTATTCGGACAGGATTCCAGACAGTTAGCAAGCCAAAAGGTAACGGTTGGAAATTTGAAAACAGACATACACTTCAAAACTAATTGTAATTGCTGAGTATCGTTGGCGAATGCTGCTTGTCATTGCGCGCTTATTCAATTCAAAGATATCGCTATGTCTGCCAAGTTAAGCGGTACCGCACAACTTAAGATTTGCTTACAGTTGGTGGACTCACTGCGAACGAGAACGGGTGTTTTCCTATGCGGTGTTTGCTACAATTTATCCATACACGATGTAGCTGAGCTGATCGGCCACTTCCCTCGAGGTCGCATAAAGCCTTCTACATCCTCAATCAACGAAATTTCAAGAAAACCAGCCAATATGTATTCTGCGTAAGCCAGAGGTCGGCCCATGTTAATTGTTTATGTCGCTATTGGCCGCTGGAAAACCGACTGATGGAATTGCTTGCTACTAACAAATCGTTTAGGCCCTGAACTGCCTCGGTCTTAAAACTCTTAACGGTCGGGAAAAGCAAAGCTTAGACTGAAAGCAAACAAGTCTCGATAACGCAGAAAATAAATCTGTTAGATGGACGGCAATACGGGAAACGTTTACCCGAAACATAAACAACGTAACAACAGCGACAACAAAATACAAACAAATTCCAAAAAATCCAAAAAATCCAAAAAATCAGTCAATCAGTTTAAGAAAAGCACTTGCAACACCAAACAGGTTGGAAAAAAACGAAGAAGACGAAGAAATAAAAAGAAAAAGAAATTTAAAAAAACTAAATCAATAAATCAATCAATCAATCAATAAATCAGTAAATAAAAAAAATAAAAAATAAACCAAAGCGGCTAAAAAAAAACCCCCAAAAATTCTAACTAAATAAGTCAATCGATTAATTAAAGCAACAAAAATGTTCGGCGTGGCTGGGATTTTCTTCCCGGCCCGAGTTCGAATCTCAATCGGGGGAGAAGTTATTCGACCCCCAAGCCGTTCGAGAATAACCCCTTTAATAACATATTGAGACTTGAACTTACGACCGCCAGATGCGACCCTGGATCAGCCGCGCGCAGCCCATCCCGCAGGACCACCTGGAAATCCCTTGGGTTGTTGCTAACAAATTAAGATGTGTATAGTACGTGCTGATATGCTAGTTTCCGGTTCCGCTTAGTCAAAGAGTGGGACTGTATTCTGCTAGTTATAGACCCGAGGCTAGAAACTCCAGCGTTATATATTCCTTACCGTCGTCAGCCAGAATTGCGCATTTTTCAGCCCAAATTGAGGGGTATTCGGACAGGATTCCAGACAGTTAGCAAGCCAAAAGGTAACGGTTGGAAATTTGAAAACAGACATACACTTCAAAACTAATTGTAATTGCTGAGTATCGTTGGCGAATGCTGCTTGTCATTGCGCGCTTATTCAATTCAAAGATATCGCTATGTCTGCCAAGTTAAGCGGTACCGCACAACTTAAGATTTGCTTACAGTTGGTGGACTCACTGCGAACGAGAACGGGTGTTTTCCTATGCGGTGTTTGCTACAATTTATCCATACACGATGTAGCTGAGCTGATCGGCCACTTCCCTCGAGGTCGCATAAAGCCTTCTACATCCTCAATCAACGAAATTTCAAGAAAACCAGCCAATATGTATTCTGCGTAAGCCAGAGGTCGGCCCATGTTAATTGTTTATGTCGCTATTGGCCGCTGGAAAACCGACTGATGGAATTGCTTGCTACTAACAAATCGTTTAGGCCCTGAACTGCCTCGGTCTTAAAACTCTTAACGGTCGGGAAAAGCAAAGCTTAGACTGAAAGCAAACAAGTCTCGATAACGCAGAAAATAAATCTGTTAGATGGACGGCAATACGGGAAACGTTTACCCGAAACATAAACAACGTAACAACAGCGACAACAAAATACAAACAAATTCCAAAACATCAAAAAAATCCAACCAATCAGTCAATCAGTTTAAGAAAAACACTTGCAACACCAAACAGGTTGGAAAAAAACCAAGAAGACGAAGAAATAAAAAGAAAAAGAAATTTAAAAAAAACTAAATCAATAAATCAATCAATCAATCAATAAATCAGTAAATAAAAAAAATAAAAAATAAACCAAAGCGGCTAAAAAAAAAACCCCAAAAATTCTAACTAAATAAGTCAATCGATTAATTAAAGCAACAAAAATGTTCGGCGTGGCTGGGATTTTCTTCCCGGCCCGAGTTCGAATCTCAATCGGGGGAGAAGTTATTCGACCCCCAAGCCGTTCGAGAATAACCCCTTTAATAACATATTGAGACTTGAACTTACGACCGCCAGATGCGACCCTGGATCAGCCGCGCGCAGCCCATCCCGCAGGACCACCTGGAAATCCCTTGGGTTGTTGCTAACAAATTAAGATGTGTATAGTACGTGCTGATATGCTAGTTTCCGGTTCCGCTTAGTCAAAGAGTGGGACTGTATTCTGCTAGTTATAGACCCGAGGCTAGAAACTCCAGCGTTATATATTCCTTACCGTCGTCAGCCAGAATTGCGCATTTTTCAGCCCAAATTGAGGGGTATTCGGACAGGATTCCAGACAGTTAGCAAGCCAAAAGGTAACGGTTGGAAATTTGAAAACAGACATACACTTCAAAACTAATTGTAATTGCTGAGTATCGTTGGCGAATGCTGCTTGTCATTGCGCGCTTATTCAATTCAAAGATATCGCTATGTCTGCCAAGTTAAGCGGTACCGCACAACTTAAGATTTGCTTACAGTTGGTGGACTCACTGCGAACGAGAACGGGTGTTTTCCTATGCGGTGTTTGCTACAATTTATCCATACACGATGTAGCTGAGCTGATCGGCCACTTCCCTCGAGGTCGCATAAAGCCTTCTACATCCTCAATCAACGAAATTTCAAGAAAACCAGCCAATATGTATTCTGCGTAAGCCAGAGGTCGGCCCATGTTAATTGTTTATGTCGCTATTGGCCGCTGGAAAACCGACTGATGGAATTGCTTGCTACTAACAAATCGTTTAGGCCCTGAACTGCCTCGGTCTTAAAACTCTTAACGGTCGGGAAAAGCAAAGCTTAGACTGAAAGCAAACAAGTCTCGATAACGCAGAAAATAAATCTGTTAGATGGACGGCAATACGGGAAACGTTTACCCGAAACATAAACAACGTAACAACAGCGACAACAAAATACAAACAAATTCCAAAAAATCCAAAAAATCCAAACAATCAGTCAATCAGTTTAAGAAAAACACTTGCAACACCAAACAGGTTGGAAAAAAACGAAGAAGACGAAGAAATAAAAAGAAAAAGAAATTTAAAAAAACTAAATCAATAAATCAATCAATCAATCAATAAATCAGTAAATAAAAAAAATAAAAAATAAACCAAAGCGGCTAAAAAAAAAACCCCAAAAATTCTAACTAAATAAGTCAATCGATTAATTAAAGCAACAAAAATGTTCGGCGTGGCTGGGATTTTCTTCCCGGCCCGAGTTCGAATCTCAATCGGGGGAGAAGTTATTCGACCCCCAAGCCGTTCGAGAATAACCCCTTTAATAACATATTGAGACTTGAACTTACGACCGCCAGATGCGACCCTGGATCAGCCGCGCGCAGCCCATCCCGCAGGACCACCTGGAAATCCCTTGGGTTGTTGCTAACAAATTAAGATGTGTATAGTACGTGCTGATATGCTAGTTTCCGGTTCCGCTTAGTCAAAGAGTGGGACTGTATTCTGCTAGTTATAGACCCGAGGCTAGAAACTCCAGCGTTATATATTCCTTACCGTCGTCAGCCAGAATTGCGCATTTTTCAGCCCAAATTGAGGGGTATTCGGACAGGATTCCAGACAGTTAGCAAGCCAAAAGGTAACGGTTGGAAATTTGAAAACAGACATACACTTCAAAACTAATTGTAATTGCTGAGTATCGTTGGCGAATGCTGCTTGTCATTGCGCGCTTATTCAATTCAAAGATATCGCTATGTCTGCCAAGTTAAGCGGTACCGCACAACTTAAGATTTGCTTACAGTTGGTGGACTCACTGCGAACGAGAACGGGTGTTTTCCTATGCGGTGTTTGCTAGAATTTATCCATACACGATGTAGCTGAGCTGATCGGCCACTTCCCTCGAGGTCGCATAAAGCCTTCTACATCCTCAATCAACGAAATTTCAAGAAAACCAGCCAATATGTATTCTGCGTAAGCCAGAGGTCGGCCCATGTTAATTGTTTATGTCGCTATTGGCCGCTGGAAAACCGACTGATGGAATTGCTTGCTACTAACAAATCGTTTAGGCCCTGAACTGCCTCGGTCTTAAAACTCTTAACGGTCGGGAAAAGCAAAGCTTAGACTGAAAGCAAACAAGTCTCGATAACGCAGAAAATAAATCTGTTAGATGGACGGCAATACGGGAAACGTTTACCCGAAACATAAACAACGTAACAACAGCGACAACAAAATACAAACAAATTCCAAAAAATCCAAAAAATCCAAAAAATCAGTCAATCAGTTTAAGAAAAACACTTGCAACACCAAACAGGTTGGAAAAAAACCAAGAAGACGAAGAAATAAAAAGAAAAAGAAATTTAAAAAAAACTAAATCAATAAATCAATCAATCAATCAATAAATCAGTAAATAAAAAAAATAAAAAATAAACCAAAGCGGCTAAAAAAAAAACCCCAAAAATTCTAACTAAATAAGTCAATCGATTAATTAAAGCAACAAAAATGTTCGGCGTGGCTGGGATTTTCTTCCCGGCCCGAGTTCGAATCTCAATCGGGGGAGAAGTTATTCGACCCCCAAGCCGTTCGAGAATAACCCCTTTAATAACATATTGAGACTTGAACTTACGACCGCCAGATGCGACCCTGGATCAGCCGCGCGCAGCCCATCCCGCAGGACCACCTGGAAATCCCTTGGGTTGTTGCTAACAAATTAAGATGTGTATAGTACGTGCTGATATGCTAGTTTCCGGTTCCGCTTAGTCAAAGAGTGGGACTGTATTCTGCTAGTTATAGACCCGAGGCTAGAAACTCCAGCGTTATATATTCCTTACCGTCGTCAGCCAGAATTGCGCATTTTTCAGCCCAAATTGAGGGGTATTCGGACAGGATTCCAGACAGTTAGCAAGCCAAAAGGTAACGGTTGGAAATTTGAAAACAGACATACACTTCAAAACTAATTGTAATTGCTGAGTATCGTTGGCGAATGCTGCTTGTCATTGCGCGCTTATTCAATTCAAAGATATCGCTATGTCTGCCAAGTTAAGCGGTACCGCACAACTTAAGATTTGCTTACAGTTGGTGGACTCACTGCGAACGAGAACGGGTGTTTTCCTATGCGGTGTTTGCTACAATTTATCCATACACGATGTAGCTGAGCTGATCGGCCACTTCCCTCGAGGTCGCATAAAGCCTTCTACATCCTCAATCAACGAAATTTCAAGAAAACCAGCCAATATGTATTCTGCGTAAGCCAGAGGTCGGCCCATGTTAATTGTTTATGTCGCTATTGGCCGCTGGAAAACCGACTGATGGAATTGCTTGCTACTAACAAATCGTTTAGGCCCTGAACTGCCTCGGTCTTAAAACTCTTAACGGTCGGGAAAAGCAAAGCTTAGACTGAAAGCAAACAAGTCTCGATAACGCAGAAAATAAATCTGTTAGATGGACGGCAATACGGGAAACGTTTACCCGAAACATAAACAACGTAACAACAGCGACAACAAAATACAAACAAATTCCAAAAAATCCAAAAAATCCAAAAAATCAGTCAATCAGTTTAAGAAAAACACTTGCAACACCAAACAGGTTGGAAAAAAACGAAGAAGACGAAGAAATAAAAAGAAAAAGAAATTTAAAAAAACTAAATCAATAAATCAATCAATCAATCAATAAATCAGTAAATAAAAAAAATAAAAAATAAACCAAAGCGGCTAAAAAAAAAAACCCAAAAATTCTAACTAAATAAGTCAATCGATTAATTAAAGCAACAAAAATGTTCGGCGTGGCTGGGATTTTCTTCCCGGCCCGAGTTCGAATCTCAATCGGGGGAGAAGTTATTCGACCCCCAAGCCGTTCGAGAATAACCCCTTTAATAACATATTGAGACTTGAACTTACGACCGCCAGATGCGACCCTGGATCAGCCGCGCGCAGCCCATCCCGCAGGACCACCTGGAAATCCCTTGGGTTGTTGCTAACAAATTAAGATGTGTATAGTACGTGCTGATATGCTAGTTTCCGGTTCCGCTTAGTCAAAGAGTGGGACTGTATTCTGCTAGTTATAGACCCGAGGCTAGAAACTCCAGCGTTATATATTCCTTACCGTCGTCAGCCAGAATTGCGCATTTTTCAGCCCAAATTGAGGGGTATTCGGACAGGATTCCAGACAGTTAGCAAGCCAAAAGGTAACGGTTGGAAATTTGAAAACAGACATACACTTCAAAACTAATTGTAATTGCTGAGTATCGTTGGCGAATGCTGCTTGTCATTGCGCGCTTATTCAATTCAAAGATATCGCTATGTCTGCCAAGTTAAGCGGTACCGCACAACTTAAGATTTGCTTACAGTTGGTGGACTCACTGCGAACGAGAACGGGTGTTTTCCTATGCGGTGTTTGCTACAATTTATCCATACACGATGTAGCTGAGCTGATCGGCCACTTCCCTCGAGGTCGCATAAAGCCTTCTACATCCTCAATCAACGAAATTTCAAGAAAACCAGCCAATATGTATTCTGCGTAAGCCAGAGGTCGGCCCATGTTAATTGTTTATGTCGCTATTGGCCGCTGGAAAACCGACTGATGGAATTGCTTGCTACTAACAAATCGTTTAGTCCCTGAACTGCCTCGGTCTTAAAACTCTTAACGGTCGGGAAAAGCAAAGCTTAGACTGAAAGCAAACAAGTCTCGATAACGCAGAAAATAAATCTGTTAGATGGACGGCAATACGGGAAACGTTTACCCGAAACATAAACAACGTAACAACAGCGACAACAAAATACAAACAAATTCCAAAAAATCCAAAAAATCCAAAAAATCAGTCAATCAGTTTAAGAAAAACACTTGCAACACCAAACAGGTTGGAAAAAAACCAAGAAGACGAAGAAATAAAAAGAAAAAGAAATTTAAAAAAACTAAATCAATCAATCAATCAATCAATCAATAAATCAGTAAATAAAAAAAATAAAAAATAAACCAAAGCGGCTAAAAAAAAAAACCCAAAAATTCTAACTAAATAAGTCAATCGATTAATTAAAGCAACAAAAATGTTCGGCGTGGCTGGGATTTTCTTCCCGGCCCGAGTTCGAATCTCAATCGGGGGAGAAGTTATTCGACCCCCAAGCCGTTCGAGAATAACCCCTTTAATAACATATTGAGACTTGAACTTACGACCGCCAGATGCGACCCTGGATCAGCCGCGCGCAGCCCATCCCGCAGGACCACCTGGAAATCCCTTGGGTTGTTGCTAACAAATTAAGATGTGTATAGTACGTGCTGATATGCTAGTTTCCGGTTCCGCTTAGTCAAAGAGTGGGACTGTATTCTGCTAGTTATAGACCCGAGGCTAGAAACTCCAGCGTTATATATTCCTTACCGTCGTCAGCCAGAATTGCGCATTTTTCAGCCCAAATTGAGGGGTATTCGGACAGGATTCCAGACAGTTAGCAAGCCAAAAGGTAACGGTTGGAAATTTGAAAACAGACATACACTTCAAAACTAATTGTAATTGCTGAGTATCGTTGGCGAATGCTGCTTGTCATTGCGCGCTTATTCAATTCAAAGATATCGCTATGTCTGCCAAGTTAAGCGGTACCGCACAACTTAAGATTTGCTTACAGTTGGTGGACTCACTGCGAACGAGAACGGGTGTTTTCCTATGCGGTGTTTGCTACAATTTATCCATACACGATGTAGCTGAGCTGATCGGCCACTTCCCTCGAGGTCGCATAAAGCCTTCTACATCCTCAATCAACGAAATTTCAAGAAAACCAGCCAATATGTATTCTGCGTAAGCCAGAGGTCGGCCCATGTTAATTGTTTATGTCGCTATTGGCCGCTGGAAAACCGACTGATGGAATTGCTTGCTACTAACAAATCGTTTAGGCCCTGAACTGCCTCGGTCTTAAAACTCTTAACGGTCGGGAAAAGCAAAGCTTAGACTGAAAGCAAACAAGTCTCGATAACGCAGAAAATAAATCTGTTAGATGGACGGCAATACGGGAAACGTTTACCCGAAACATAAACAACGTAACAACAGCGACAACAAAATACAAACAAATTCCAAAAAATCCAAAAAATCCAAAAAATCAGTCAATCAGTTTAAGAAAAACACTTGCAACACCAAACAGGTTGGAAAAAAACCAAGAAGACGAAGAAATAAAAAGAAAAAGAAATTTAAAAAAACTAAATCAATAAATCAATCAATCAATCAATAAATCAGTAAATAAAAAAAATAAAAAATAAACCAAAGCGGCTAAAAAAAAAACCCCAAAAATTCTAACTAAATAAGTCAATCGATTAATTAAAGCAACAAAAATGTTCGGCGTGGCTGGGATTTTCTTCCCGGCCCGAGTTCGAATCTCAATCGGGGGAGAAGTTATTCGACCCCCAAGCCGTTCGAGAATAACCCCTTTAATAACATATTGAGACTTGAACTTACGACCGCCAGATGCGACCCTGGATCAGCCGCGCGCAGCCCATCCCGCAGGACCACCTGGAAATCCCTTGGGTTGTTGCTAACAAATTAAGATGTGTATAGTACGTGCTGATATGCTAGTTTCCGGTTCCGCTTAGTCAAAGAGTGGGACTGTATTCTGCTAGTTATAGACCCGAGGCTAGAAACTCCAGCGTTATATATTCCTTACCGTCGTCAGCCAGAATTGCGCATTTTTCAGCCCAAATTGAGGGGTATTCGGACAGGATTCCAGACAGTTAGCAAGCCAAAAGGTAACGGTTGGAAATTTGAAAACAGACATACACTTCAAAACTAATTGTAATTGCTGAGTATCGTTGGCGAATGCTGCTTGTCATTGCGCGCTTATTCAATTCAAAGATATCGCTATGTCTGCCAAGTTAAGCGGTACCGCACAACTTAAGATTTGCTTACAGTTGGTGGACTCACTGCGAACGAGAACGGGTGTTTTCCTATGCGGTGTTTGCTACAATTTATCCATACACGATGTAGCTGAGCTGATCGGCCACTTCCCTCGAGGTCGCATAAAGCCTTCTACATCCTCAATCAACGAAATTTCAAGAAAACCAGCCAATATGTATTCTGCGTAAGCCAGAGGTCGGCCCATGTTAATTGTTTATGTCGCTATTGGCCGCTGGAAAACCGACTGATGGAATTGCTTGCTACTAACAAATCGTTTAGGCCCTGAACTGCCTCGGTCTTAAAACTCTTAACGGTCGGGAAAAGCAAAGCTTAGACTGAAAGCAAACAAGTCTCGATAACGCAGAAAATAAATCTGTTAGATGGACGGCAATACGGGAAACGTTTACCCGAAACATAAACAACGTAACAACAGCGACAACAAAATACAAACAAATTCCAAAAAATCCAAAAAATCCAAAAAATCAGTCAATCAGTTTAAGAAAAACACTTGCAACACCAAACAGGTTGGAAAAAAACGAAGAAGACGAAGAAATAAAAAGAAAAAGAAATTTAAAAAAACTAAATCAATAAATCAATCAATCAATCAATAAATCAGTAAATAAAAAAAATAAAAAATAAACCAAAGCGGCTAAAAAAAAAACCCCAAAAATTCTAACTAAATAAGTCAATCGATTAATTAAAGCAACAAAAATGTTCGGCGTGGCTGGGATTTTCTTCCCGGCCCGAGTTCGAATCTCAATCGGGGGAGAAGTTATTCGACCCCCAAGCCGTTCGAGAATAACCCCTTTAATAACATATTGAGACTTGAACTTACGACCGCCAGATGCGACCCTGGATCAGCCGCGCGCAGCCCATCCCGCAGGACCACCTGGAAATCCCTTGGGTTGTTGCTAACAAATTAAGATGTGTATAGTACGTGCTGATATGCTAGTTTCCGGTTCCGCTTAGTCAAAGAGTGGGACTGTATTCTGCTAGTTATAGACCCGAGGCTAGAAACTCCAGCGTTATATATTCCTTACCGTCGTCAGCCAGAATTGCGCATTTTTCAGCCCAAATTGAGGGGTATTCGGACAGGATTCCAGACAGTTAGCAAGCCAAAAGGTAACGGTTGGAAATTTGAAAACAGACATACACTTCAAAACTAATTGTAATTGCTGAGTATCGTTGGCGAATGCTGCTTGTCATTGCGCGCTTATTCAATTCAAAGATATCGCTATGTCTGCCAAGTTAAGCGGTACCGCACAACTTAAGATTTGCTTACAGTTGGTGGACTCACTGCGAACGAGAACGGGTGTTTTCCTATGCGGTGTTTGCTACAATTTATCCATACACGATGTAGCTGAGCTGATCGGCCACTTCCCTCGAGGTCGCATAAAGCCTTCTACATCCTCAATCAACGAAATTTCAAGAAAACCAGCCAATATGTATTCTGCGTAAGCCAGAGGTCGGCCCATGTTAATTGTTTATGTCGCTATTGGCCGCTGGAAAACCGACTGATGGAATTGCTTGCTACTAACAAATCGTTTAGTCCCTGAACTGCCTCGGTCTTAAAACTCTTAACGGTCGGGAAAAGCAAAGCTTAGACTGAAAGCAAACAAGTCTCGATAACGCAGAAAATAAATCTGTTAGATGGACGGCAATACGGGAAACGTTTACCCGAAACATAAACAACGTAACAACAGCGACAACAAAATACAAACAAATTCCAAAAAATCCAAAAAATCCAAAAAATCAGTCAATCAGTTTAAGAAAAACACTTGCAACACCAAACAGGTTGGAAAAAAACCAAGAAGACGAAGAAATAAAAAGAAAAAGAAATTTAAAAAAACTAAATCAATCAATCAATCAATCAATCAATAAATCAGTAAATAAAAAAAATAAAAAATAAACCAAAGCGGCTAAAAAAAAAAACCCAAAAATTCTAACTAAATAAGTCAATCGATTAATTAAAGCAACAAAAATGTTCGGCGTGGCTGGGATTTTCTTCCCGGCCCGAGTTCGAATCTCAATCGGGGGAGAAGTTATTCGACCCCCAAGCCGTTCGAGAATAACCCCTTTAATAACATATTGAGACTTGAACTTACGACCGCCAGATGCGACCCTGGATCAGCCGCGCGCAGCCCATCCCGCAGGACCACCTGGAAATCCCTTGGGTTGTTGCTAACAAATTAAGATGTGTATAGTACGTGCTGATATGCTAGTTTCCGGTTCCGCTTAGTCAAAGAGTGGGACTGTATTCTGCTAGTTATAGACCCGAGGCTAGAAACTCCAGCGTTATATATTCCTTACCGTCGTCAGCCAGAATTGCGCATTTTTCAGCCCAAATTGAGGGGTATTCGGACAGGATTCCAGACAGTTAGCAAGCCAAAAGGTAACGGTTGGAAATTTGAAAACAGACATACACTTCAAAACTAATTGTAATTGCTGAGTATCGTTGGCGAATGCTGCTTGTCATTGCGCGCTTATTCAATTCAAAGATATCGCTATGTCTGCCAAGTTAAGCGGTACCGCACAACTTAAGATTTGCTTACAGTTGGTGGACTCACTGCGAACGAGAACGGGTGTTTTCCTATGCGGTGTTTGCTACAATTTATCCATACACGATGTAGCTGAGCTGATCGGCCACTTCCCTCGAGGTCGCATAAAGCCTTCTACATCCTCAATCAACGAAATTTCAAGAAAACCAGCCAATATGTATTCTGCGTAAGCCAGAGGTCGGCCCATGTTAATTGTTTATGTCGCTATTGGCCGCTGGAAAACCGACTGATGGAATTGCTTGCTACTAACAAATCGTTTAGTCCCTGAACTGCCTCGGTCTTAAAACTCTTAACGGTCGGGAAAAGCAAAGCTTAGACTGAAAGCAAACAAGTCTCGATAACGCAGAAAATAAATCTGTTAGATGGACGGCAATACGGGAAACGTTTACCCGAAACATAAACAACGTAACAACAGCGACAACAAAATACAAACAAATTCCAAAAAATCCAAAAAATCCAAAAAATCAGTCAATCAGTTTAAGAAAAACACTTGCAACACCAAACAGGTTGGAAAAAAACGAAGAAGACGAAGAAATAAAAAGAAAAAGAAATTTAAAAAAACTAAATCAATCAATCAATCAATCAATCAATAAATCAGTAAATAAAAAAAATAAAAAATAAACCAAAGCGGCTAAAAAAAAAAACCCAAAAATTCTAACTAAATAAGTCAATCGATTAATTAAAGCAACAAAAATGTTCGGCGTGGCTGGGATTTTCTTCCCGGCCCGAGTTCGAATCTCAATCGGGGGAGAAGTTATTCGACCCCCAAGCCGTTCGAGAATAACCCCTTTAATAACATATTGAGACTTGAACTTACGACCGCCAGATGCGACCCTGGATCAGCCGCGCGCAGCCCATCCCGCAGGACCACCTGGAAATCCCTTGGGTTGTTGCTAACAAATTAAGATGTGTATAGTACGTGCTGATATGCTAGTTTCCGGTTCCGCTTAGTCAAAGAGTGGGACTGTATTCTGCTAGTTATAGACCCGAGGCTAGAAACTCCAGCGTTATATATTCCTTACCGTCGTCAGCCAGAATTGCGCATTTTTCAGCCCAAATTGAGGGGTATTCGGACAGGATTCCAGACAGTTAGCAAGCCAAAAGGTAACGGTTGGAAATTTGAAAACAGACATACACTTCAAAACTAATTGTAATTGCTGAGTATCGTTGGCGAATGCTGCTTGTCATTGCGCGCTTATTCAATTCAAAGATATCGCTATGTCTGCCAAGTTAAGCGGTACCGCACAACTTAAGATTTGCTTACAGTTGGTGGACTCACTGCGAACGAGAACGGGTGTTTTCCTATGCGGTGTTTGCTACAATTTATCCATACACGATGTAGCTGAGCTGATCGGCCACTTCCCTCGAGGTCGCATAAAGCCTTCTACATCCTCAATCAACGAAATTTCAAGAAAACCAGCCAATATGTATTCTGCGTAAGCCAGAGGTCGGCCATGTTAATTGTTTATGTCGCTATTGGCCGCTGGAAAACCGACTGATGGAATTGCTTGCTACTAACAAATCGTTTAGGCCCTGAACTGCCTCGGTCTTAAAACTCTTAACGGTCGGGAAAAGCAAAGCTTAGACTGAAAGCAAACAAGTCTCGATAACGCAGAAAATAAATCTGTTAGATGGACGGCAATACGGGAAACGTTTACCCGAAACATAAACAACGTAACAACAGCGACAACAAAATACAAACAAATTCCAAAAAATCCAAAAAATCCAAAAAATCAGTCAATCAGTTTAAGAAAAACACTTGCAACACCAAACAGGTTGGAAAAAAACGAAGAAGACGAAGAAATAAAAAGAAAAAGAAATTTAAAAAAACTAAATCAATCAATCAATCAATCAATCAATAAATCAGTAAATAAAAAAAATAAAAAATAAACCAAAGCGGCTAAAAACAAAAACCCAAAAATTCTAACTAAATAAGTCAATCGATTAATTAAAGCAACAAAAATGTTCGGCGTGGCTGGGATTTTCTTCCCGGCCCGAGTTCGAATCTCAATCGGGGGAGAAGTTATTCGACCCCCAAGCCGTTCGAGAATAACCCCTTTAATAACATATTGAGACTTGAACTTACGACCGCCAGATGCGACCCTGGATCAGCCGCGCGCAGCCCATCCCGCAGGACCACCTGGAAATCCCTTGGGTTGTTGCTAACAAATTAAGATGTGTATAGTACGTGCTGATATGCTAGTTTCCGGTTCCGCTTAGTCAAAGAGTGGGACTGTATTCTGCTAGTTATAGACCCGAGGCTAGAAACTCCAGCGTTATATATTCCTTACCGTCGTCAGCCAGAATTGCGCATTTTTCAGCCCAAATTGAGGGGTATTCGGACAGGATTCCAGACAGTTAGCAAGCCAAAAGGTAACGGTTGGAAATTTGAAAACAGACATACACTTCAAAACTAATTGTAATTGCTGAGTATCGTTGGCGAATGCTGCTTGTCATTGCGCGCTTATTCAATTCAAAGATATCGCTATGTCTGCCAAGTTAAGCGGTACCGCACAACTTAAGATTTGCTTACAGTTGGTGGACTCACTGCGAACGAGAACGGGTGTTTTCCTATGCGGTGTTTGCTACAATTTATCCATACACGATGTAGCTGAGCTGATCGGCCACTTCCCTCGAGGTCGCATAAAGCCTTCTACATCCTCAATCAACGAAATTTCAAGAAAACCAGCCAATATGTATTCTGCGTAAGCCAGAGGTCGGCCCATGTTAATTGTTTATGTCGCTATTGGCCGCTGGAAAACCGACTGATGGAATTGCTTGCTACTAACAAATCGTTTAGGCCCTGAACTGCCTCGGTCTTAAAACTCTTAACGGTCGGGAAAAGCAAAGCTTAGACTGAAAGCAAACAAGTCTCGATAACGCAGAAAATAAATCTGTTAGATGGACGGCAATACGGGAAACGTTTACCCGAAACATAAACAACGTAACAACAGCGACAACAAAATACAAACAAATTCCAAAAAATCCAAAAAATCCAAAAAATCAGTCAATCAGTTTAAGAAAAACACTTGCAACACCAAACAGGTTGGAAAAAAACGAAGAAGACGAAGAAATAAAAAGAAAAAGAAATTTATTAAAACTAAATCAATAAATCAATCAATCAATCAATAAATCAGTAAATAAAAAAAATAAAAAATAAACCAAAGCGGCTAAAAAAAAAACCCCAAAAATTCTAACTAAATAAGTCAATCGATTAATTAAAGCAACAAAAATGTTCGGCGTGGCTGGGATTTTCTTCCCGGCCCGAGTTCGAATCTCAATCGGGGGAGAAGTTATTCGACCCCCAAGCCGTTCGAGAATAACCCCTTTAATAACATATTGAGACTTGAACTTACGACCGCCAGATGCGACCCTGGATCAGCCGCGCGCAGCCCATCCCGCAGGACCACCTGGAAATCCCTTGGGTTGTTGCTAACAAATTAAGATGTGTATAGTACGTGCTGATATGCTAGTTTCCGGTTCCGCTTAGTCAAAGAGTGGGACTGTATTCTGCTAGTTATAGACCCGAGGCTAGAAACTCCAGCGTTATATATTCCTTACCGTCGTCAGCCAGAATTGCGCATTTTTCAGCCCAAATTGAGGGGTATTCGGACAGGATTCCAGACAGTTAGCAAGCCAAAAGGTAACGGTTGGAAATTTGAAAACAGACATACACTTCAAAACTAATTGTAATTGCTGAGTATCGTTGGCGAATGCTGCTTGTCATTGCGCGCTTATTCAATTCAAAGATATCGCTATGTCTGCCAAGTTAAGCGGTACCGCACAACTTAAGATTTGCTTACAGTTGGTGGACTCACTGCGAACGAGAACGGGTGTTTTCCTATGCGGTGTTTGCTACAATTTATCCATACACGATGTAGCTGAGCTGATCGGCCACTTCCCTCGAGGTCGCATAAAGCCTTCTACATCCTCAATCAACGAAATTTCAAGAAAACCAGCCAATATGTATTCTGCGTAAGCCAGAGGTCGGCCATGTTAATTGTTTATGTCGCTATTGGCCGCTGGAAAACCGACTGATGGAATTGCTTGCTACTAACAAATCGTTTAGGCCCTGAACTGCCTCGGTCTTAAAACTCTTAACGGTCGGGAAAAGCAAAGCTTAGACTGAAAGCAAACAAGTCTCGATAACGCAGAAAATAAATCTGTTAGATGGACGGCAATACGGGAAACGTTTACCCGAAACATAAACAACGTAACAACAGCGACAACAAAATACAAACAAATTCCAAAAAATCCAAAAAATCCAAAAAATCAGTCAATCAGTTTAAGAAAAACACTTGCAACACCAAACAGGTTGGAAAAAAACGAAGAAGACGAAGAAATAAAAAGAAAAAGAAATTTAAAAAAACTAAATCAATCAATCAATCAATCAATCAATAAATCAGTAAATAAAAAAAATAAAAAATAAACCAAAGCGGCTAAAAACAAAAACCCAAAAATTCTAACTAAATAAGTCAATCGATTAATTAAAGCAACAAAAATGTTCGGCGTGGCTGGGATTTTCTTCCCGGCCCGAGTTCGAATCTCAATCGGGGGAGAAGTTATTCGACCCCCAAGCCGTTCGAGAATAACCCCTTTAATAACATATTGAGACTTGAACTTACGACCGCCAGATGCGACCCTGGATCAGCCGCGCGCAGCCCATCCCGCAGGACCACCTGGAAATCCCTTGGGTTGTTGCTAACAAATTAAGATGTGTATAGTACGTGCTGATATGCTAGTTTCCGGTTCCGCTTAGTCAAAGAGTGGGACTGTATTCTGCTAGTTATAGACCCGAGGCTAGAAACTCCAGCGTTATATATTCCTTACCGTCGTCAGCCAGAATTGCGCATTTTTCAGCCCAAATTGAGGGGTATTCGGACAGGATTCCAGACAGTTAGCAAGCCAAAAGGTAACGGTTGGAAATTTGAAAACAGACATACACTTCAAAACTAATTGTAATTGCTGAGTATCGTTGGCGAATGCTGCTTGTCATTGCGCGCTTATTCAATTCAAAGATATCGCTATGTCTGCCAAGTTAAGCGGTACCGCACAACTTAAGATTTGCTTACAGTTGGTGGACTCACTGCGAACGAGAACGGGTGTTTTCCTATGCGGTGTTTGCTACAATTTATCCATACACGATGTAGCTGAGCTGATCGGCCACTTCCCTCGAGGTCGCATAAAGCCTTCTACATCCTCAATCAACGAAATTTCAAGAAAACCAGCCAATATGTATTCTGCGTAAGCCAGAGGTCGGCCCATGTTAATTGTTTATGTCGCTATTGGCCGCTGGAAAACCGACTGATGGAATTGCTTGCTACTAACAAATCGTTTAGGCCCTGAACTGCCTCGGTCTTAAAACTCTTAACGGTCGGGAAAAGCAAAGCTTAGACTGAAAGCAAACAAGTCTCGATAACGCAGAAAATAAATCTGTTAGATGGACGGCAATACGGGAAACGTTTACCCGAAACATAAACAACGTAACAACAGCGACAACAAAATACAAACAAATTCCAAAAAATCCAAAAAATCCAAAAAATCAGTCAATCAGTTTAAGAAAAACACTTGCAACACCAAACAGGTTGGAAAAAAACGAAGAAGACGAAGAAATAAAAAGAAAAAGAAATTTAAAAAAACTAAATCAATAAATCAATCAATCAATAAATAAATCAGTAAATAAAAAAAATAAAAAATAAACCAAAGCGGCTAAAAAAAAAACCCCAAAAATTCTAACTAAATAAGTCAATCGATTAATTAAAGCAACAAAAATGTTCGGCGTGGCTGGGATTTTCTTCCCGGCCCGAGTTCGAATCTCAATCGGGGGAGAAGTTATTCGACCCCCAAGCCGTTCGAGAATAACCCCTTTAATAACATATTGAGACTTGAACTTACGACCGCCAGATGCGACCCTGGATCAGCCGCGCGCAGCCCATCCCGCAGGACCACCTGGAAATCCCTTGGGTTGTTGCTAACAAATTAAGATGTGTATAGTACGTGCTGATATGCTAGTTTCCGGTTCCGCTTAGTCAAAGAGTGGGACTGTATTCTGCTAGTTATAGACCCGAGGCTAGAAACTCCAGCGTTATATATTCCTTACCGTCGTCAGCCAGAATTGCGCATTTTTCAGCCCAAATTGAGGGGTATTCGGACAGGATTCCAGACAGTTAGCAAGCCAAAAGGTAACGGTTGGAAATTTGAAAACAGACATACACTTCAAAACTAATTGTAATTGCTGAGTATCGTTGGCGAATGCTGCTTGTCATTGCGCGCTTATTCAATTCAAAGATATCGCTATGTCTGCCAAGTTAAGCGGTACCGCACAACTTAAGATTTGCTTACAGTTGGTGGACTCACTGCGAACGAGAACGGGTGTTTTCCTATGCGGTGTTTGCTAGAATTTATCCATACACGATGTAGCTGAGCTGATCGGCCACTTCCCTCGAGGTCGCATAAAGCCTTCTACATCCTCAATCAACGAAATTTCAAGAAAACCAGCCAATATGTATTCTGCGTAAGCCAGAGGTCGGCCCATGTTAATTGTTTATGTCGCTATTGGCCGCTGGAAAACCGACTGATGGAATTGCTTGCTACTAACAAATCGTTTAGGCCCTGAACTGCCTCGGTCTTAAAACTCTTAACGGTCGGGAAAAGCAAAGCTTAGACTGAAAGCAAACAAGTCTCGATAACGCAGAAAATAAATCTGTTAGATGGACGGCAATACGGGAAACGTTTACCCGAAACATAAACAACGTAACAACAGCGACAACAAAATACAAACAAATTCCAAAAAATCCAAAAAATCCAAAAAATCAGTCAATCAGTTTAAGAAAAACACTTGCAACACCAAACAGGTTGGAAAAAAACCAAGAAGACGAAGAAATAAAAAGAAAAAGAAATTTAAAAAAAACTAAATCAATAAATCAATCAATCAATCAATAAATCAGTAAATAAAAAAAATAAAAAATAAACCAAAGCGGCTAAAAAAAACCCCCCAAAAATTCTAACTAAATAAGTCAATCGATTAATTAAAGCAACAAAAATGTTCGGCGTGGCTGGGATTTTCTTCCCGGCCCGAGTTCGAATCTCAATCGGGGGAGAAGTTATTCGACCCCCAAGCCGTTCGAGAATAACCCCTTTAATAACATATTGAGACTTGAACTTACGACCGCCAGATGCGACCCTGGATCAGCCGCGCGCAGCCCATCCCGCAGGACCACCTGGAAATCCCTTGGGTTGTTGCTAACAAATTAAGATGTGTATAGTACGTGCTGATATGCTAGTTTCCGGTTCCGCTTAGTCAAAGAGTGGGACTGTATTCTGCTAGTTATAGACCCGAGGCTAGAAACTCCAGCGTTATATATTCCTTACCGTCGTCAGCCAGAATTGCGCATTTTTCAGCCCAAATTGAGGGGTATTCGGACAGGATTCCAGACAGTTAGCAAGCCAAAAGGTAACGGTTGGAAATTTGAAAACAGACATACACTTCAAAACTAATTGTAATTGCTGAGTATCGTTGGCGAATGCTGCTTGTCATTGCGCGCTTATTCAATTCAAAGATATCGCTATGTCTGCCAAGTTAAGCGGTACCGCACAACTTAAGATTTGCTTACAGTTGGTGGACTCACTGCGAACGAGAACGGGTGTTTTCCTATGCGGTGTTTGCTACAATTTATCCATACACGATGTAGCTGAGCTGATCGGCCACTTCCCTCGAGGTCGCATAAAGCCTTCTACATCCTCAATCAACGAAATTTCAAGAAAACCAGCCAATATGTATTCTGCGTAAGCCAGAGGTCGGCCCATGTTAATTGTTTATGTCGCTATTGGCCGCTGGAAAACCGACTGATGGAATTGCTTGCTACTAACAAATCGTTTAGGCCCTGAACTGCCTCGGTCTTAAAACTCTTAACGGTCGGGAAAAGCAAAGCTTAGACTGAAAGCAAACAAGTCTCGATAACGCAGAAAATAAATCTGTTAGATGGACGGCAATACGGGAAACGTTTACCCGAAACATAAACAACGTAACAACAGCGACAACAAAATACAAACAAATTCCAAAAAATCCAAAAAATCCAAAAAATCAGTCAATCAGTTTAAGAAAAACACTTGCAACACCAAACAGGTTGGAAAAAAACGAAGAAGACGAAGAAATAAAAAGAAAAAGAAATTTATTAAAACTAAATCAATAAATCAATCAATCAATCAATAAATCAGTAAATAAAAAAAATAAAAAATAAACCAAAGCGGCTAAAAAAAAAACCCCAAAAATTCTAACTAAATAAGTCAATCGATTAATTAAAGCAACAAAAATGTTCGGCGTGGCTGGGATTTTCTTCCCGGCCCGAGTTCGAATCTCAATCGGGGGAGAAGTTATTCGACCCCCAAGCCGTTCGAGAATAACCCCTTTAATAACATATTGAGACTTGAACTTACGACCGCCAGATGCGACCCTGGATCAGCCGCGCGCAGCCCATCCCGCAGGACCACCTGGAAATCCCTTGGGTTGTTGCTAACAAATTAAGATGTGTATAGTACGTGCTGATATGCTAGTTTCCGGTTCCGCTTAGTCAAAGAGTGGGACTGTATTCTGCTAGTTATAGACCCGAGGCTAGAAACTCCAGCGTTATATATTCCTTACCGTCGTCAGCCAGAATTGCGCATTTTTCAGCCCAAATTGAGGGGTATTCGGACAGGATTCCAGACAGTTAGCAAGCCAAAAGGTAACGGTTGGAAATTTGAAAACAGACATACACTTCAAAACTAATTGTAATTGCTGAGTATCGTTGGCGAATGCTGCTTGTCATTGCGCGCTTATTCAATTCAAAGATATCGCTATGTCTGCCAAGTTAAGCGGTACCGCACAACTTAAGATTTGCTTACAGTTGGTGGACTCACTGCGAACGAGAACGGGTGTTTTCCTATGCGGTGTTTGCTACAATTTATCCATACACGATGTAGCTGAGCTGATCGGCCACTTCCCTCGAGGTCGCATAAAGCCTTCTACATCCTCAATCAACGAAATTTCAAGAAAACCAGCCAATATGTATTCTGCGTAAGCCAGAGGTCGGCCATGTTAATTGTTTATGTCGCTATTGGCCGCTGGAAAACCGACTGATGGAATTGCTTGCTACTAACAAATCGTTTAGGCCCTGAACTGCCTCGGTCTTAAAACTCTTAACGGTCGGGAAAAGCAAAGCTTAGACTGAAAGCAAACAAGTCTCGATAACGCAGAAAATAAATCTGTTAGATGGACGGCAATACGGGAAACGTTTACCCGAAACATAAACAACGTAACAACAGCGACAACAAAATACAAACAAATTCCAAAAAATCCAAAAAATCCAAAAAATCAGTCAATCAGTTTAAGAAAAACACTTGCAACACCAAACAGGTTGGAAAAAAACGAAGAAGACGAAGAAATAAAAAGAAAAAGAAATTTAAAAAAACTAAATCAATCAATCAATCAATCAATCAATAAATCAGTAAATAAAAAAAATAAAAAATAAACCAAAGCGGCTAAAAACAAAAACCCAAAAATTCTAACTAAATAAGTCAATCGATTAATTAAAGCAACAAAAATGTTCGGCGTGGCTGGGATTTTCTTCCCGGCCCGAGTTCGAATCTCAATCGGGGGAGAAGTTATTCGACCCCCAAGCCGTTCGAGAATAACCCCTTTAATAACATATTGAGACTTGAACTTACGACCGCCAGATGCGACCCTGGATCAGCCGCGCGCAGCCCATCCCGCAGGACCACCTGGAAATCCCTTGGGTTGTTGCTAACAAATTAAGATGTGTATAGTACGTGCTGATATGCTAGTTTCCGGTTCCGCTTAGTCAAAGAGTGGGACTGTATTCTGCTAGTTATAGACCCGAGGCTAGAAACTCCAGCGTTATATATTCCTTACCGTCGTCAGCCAGAATTGCGCATTTTTCAGCCCAAATTGAGGGGTATTCGGACAGGATTCCAGACAGTTAGCAAGCCAAAAGGTAACGGTTGGAAATTTGAAAACAGACATACACTTCAAAACTAATTGTAATTGCTGAGTATCGTTGGCGAATGCTGCTTGTCATTGCGCGCTTATTCAATTCAAAGATATCGCTATGTCTGCCAAGTTAAGCGGTACCGCACAACTTAAGATTTGCTTACAGTTGGTGGACTCACTGCGAACGAGAACGGGTGTTTTCCTATGCGGTGTTTGCTACAATTTATCCATACACGATGTAGCTGAGCTGATCGGCCACTTCCCTCGAGGTCGCATAAAGCCTTCTACATCCTCAATCAACGAAATTTCAAGAAAACCAGCCAATATGTATTCTGCGTAAGCCAGAGGTCGGCCCATGTTAATTGTTTATGTCGCTATTGGCCGCTGGAAAACCGACTGATGGAATTGCTTGCTACTAACAAATCGTTTAGGCCCTGAACTGCCTCGGTCTTAAAACTCTTAACGGTCGGGAAAAGCAAAGCTTAGACTGAAAGCAAACAAGTCTCGATAACGCAGAAAATAAATCTGTTAGATGGACGGCAATACGGGAAACGTTTACCCGAAACATAAACAACGTAACAACAGCGACAACAAAATACAAACAAATTCCAAAAAATCCAAAAAATCCAAAAAATCAGTCAATCAGTTTAAGAAAAACACTTGCAACACCAAACAGGTTGGAAAAAAACGAAGAAGACGAAGAAATAAAAAGAAAAAGAAATTTAAAAAAACTAAATCAATAAATCAATCAATCAATAAATAAATCAGTAAATAAAAAAAATAAAAAATAAACCAAAGCGGCTAAAAAAAAAACCCCAAAAATTCTAACTAAATAAGTCAATCGATTAATTAAAGCAACAAAAATGTTCGGCGTGGCTGGGATTTTCTTCCCGGCCCGAGTTCGAATCTCAATCGGGGGAGAAGTTATTCGACCCCCAAGCCGTTCGAGAATAACCCCTTTAATAACATATTGAGACTTGAACTTACGACCGCCAGATGCGACCCTGGATCAGCCGCGCGCAGCCCATCCCGCAGGACCACCTGGAAATCCCTTGGGTTGTTGCTAACAAATTAAGATGTGTATAGTACGTGCTGATATGCTAGTTTCCGGTTCCGCTTAGTCAAAGAGTGGGACTGTATTCTGCTAGTTATAGACCCGAGGCTAGAAACTCCAGCGTTATATATTCCTTACCGTCGTCAGCCAGAATTGCGCATTTTTCAGCCCAAATTGAGGGGTATTCGGACAGGATTCCAGACAGTTAGCAAGCCAAAAGGTAACGGTTGGAAATTTGAAAACAGACATACACTTCAAAACTAATTGTAATTGCTGAGTATCGTTGGCGAATGCTGCTTGTCATTGCGCGCTTATTCAATTCAAAGATATCGCTATGTCTGCCAAGTTAAGCGGTACCGCACAACTTAAGATTTGCTTACAGTTGGTGGACTCACTGCGAACGAGAACGGGTGTTTTCCTATGCGGTGTTTGCTAGAATTTATCCATACACGATGTAGCTGAGCTGATCGGCCACTTCCCTCGAGGTCGCATAAAGCCTTCTACATCCTCAATCAACGAAATTTCAAGAAAACCAGCCAATATGTATTCTGCGTAAGCCAGAGGTCGGCCCATGTTAATTGTTTATGTCGCTATTGGCCGCTGGAAAACCGACTGATGGAATTGCTTGCTACTAACAAATCGTTTAGGCCCTGAACTGCCTCGGTCTTAAAACTCTTAACGGTCGGGAAAAGCAAAGCTTAGACTGAAAGCAAACAAGTCTCGATAACGCAGAAAATAAATCTGTTAGATGGACGGCAATACGGGAAACGTTTACCCGAAACATAAACAACGTAACAACAGCGACAACAAAATACAAACAAATTCCAAAAAATCCAAAAAATCCAAAAAATCAGTCAATCAGTTTAAGAAAAACACTTGCAACACCAAACAGGTTGGAAAAAAACCAAGAAGACGAAGAAATAAAAAGAAAAAGAAATTTAAAAAAAACTAAATCAATAAATCAATCAATCAATCAATAAATCAGTAAATAAAAAAAATAAAAAATAAACCAAAGCGGCTAAAAAAAACCCCCCAAAAATTCTAACTAAATAAGTCAATCGATTAATTAAAGCAACAAAAATGTTCGGCGTGGCTGGGATTTTCTTCCCGGCCCGAGTTCGAATCTCAATCGGGGGAGAAGTTATTCGACCCCCAAGCCGTTCGAGAATAACCCCTTTAATAACATATTGAGACTTGAACTTACGACCGCCAGATGCGACCCTGGATCAGCCGCGCGCAGCCCATCCCGCAGGACCACCTGGAAATCCCTTGGGTTGTTGCTAACAAATTAAGATGTGTATAGTACGTGCTGATATGCTAGTTTCCGGTTCCGCTTAGTCAAAGAGTGGGACTGTATTCTGCTAGTTATAGACCCGAGGCTAGAAACTCCAGCGTTATATATTCCTTACCGTCGTCAGCCAGAATTGCGCATTTTTCAGCCCAAATTGAGGGGTATTCGGACAGGATTCCAGACAGTTAGCAAGCCAAAAGGTAACGGTTGGAAATTTGAAAACAGACATACACTTCAAAACTAATTGTAATTGCTGAGTATCGTTGGCGAATGCTGCTTGTCATTGCGCGCTTATTCAATTCAAAGATATCGCTATGTCTGCCAAGTTAAGCGGTACCGCACAACTTAAGATTTGCTTACAGTTGGTGGACTCACTGCGAACGAGAACGGGTGTTTTCCTATGCGGTGTTTGCTACAATTTATCCATACACGATGTAGCTGAGCTGATCGGCCACTTCCCTCGAGGTCGCATAAAGCCTTCTACATCCTCAATCAACGAAATTTCAAGAAAACCAGCCAATATGTATTCTGCGTAAGCCAGAGGTCGGCCCATGTTAATTGTTTATGTCGCTATTGGCCGCTGGAAAACCGACTGATGGAATTGCTTGCTACTAACAAATCGTTTAGGCCCTGAACTGCCTCGGTCTTAAAACTCTTAACGGTCGGGAAAAGCAAAGCTTAGACTGAAAGCAAACAAGTCTCGATAACGCAGAAAATAAATCTGTTAGATGGACGGCAATACGGGAAACGTTTACCCGAAACATAAACAACGTAACAACAGCGACAACAAAATACAAACAAATTCCAAAAAATCCAAAAAATCCAAAAAATCAGTCAATCAGTTTAAGAAAAACACTTGCAACACCAAACAGGTTGGAAAAAAACGAAGAAGACGAAGAAATAAAAAGAAAAAGAAATTTAAAAAAAACTAAATCAATAAATCAATCAATCAATCAATAAATCAGTAAATAAAAAAAATAAAAAATAAACCAAAGCGGCTAAAAAAAAAACCCCAAAAATTCTAACTAAATAAGTCAATCGATTAATTAAAGCAACAAAAATGTTCGGCGTGGCTGGGATTTTCTTCCCGGCCCGAGTTCGAATCTCAATCGGGGGAGAAGTTATTCGACCCCCAAGCCGTTCGAGAATAACCCCTTTAATAACATATTGAGACTTGAACTTACGACCGCCAGATGCGACCCTGGATCAGCCGCGCGCAGCCCATCCCGCAGGACCACCTGGAAATCCCTTGGGTTGTTGCTAACAAATTAAGATGTGTATAGTACGTGCTGATATGCTAGTTTCCGGTTCCGCTTAGTCAAAGAGTGGGACTGTATTCTGCTAGTTATAGACCCGAGGCTAGAAACTCCAGCGTTATATATTCCTTACCGTCGTCAGCCAGAATTGCGCATTTTTCAGCCCAAATTGAGGGGTATTCGGACAGGATTCCAGACAGTTAGCAAGCCAAAAGGTAACGGTTGGAAATTTGAAAACAGACATACACTTCAAAACTAATTGTAATTGCTGAGTATCGTTGGCGAATGCTGCTTGTCATTGCGCGCTTATTCAATTCAAAGATATCGCTATGTCTGCCAAGTTAAGCGGTACCGCACAACTTAAGATTTGCTTACAGTTGGTGGACTCACTGCGAACGAGAACGGGTGTTTTCCTATGCGGTGTTTGCTACAATTTATCCATACACGATGTAGCTGAGCTGATCGGCCACTTCCCTCGAGGTCGCATAAAGCCTTCTACATCCTCAATCAACGAAATTTCAAGAAAACCAGCCAATATGTATTCTGCGTAAGCCAGAGGTCGGCCCATGTTAATTGTTTATGTCGCTATTGGCCGCTGGAAAACCGACTGATGGAATTGCTTGCTACTAACAAATCGTTTAGGCCCTGAACTGCCTCGGTCTTAAAACTCTTAACGGTCGGGAAAAGCAAAGCTTAGACTGAAAGCAAACAAGTCTCGATAACGCAGAAAATAAATCTGTTAGATGGACGGCAATACGGGAAACGTTTACCCGAAACATAAACAACGTAACAACAGCGACAACAAAATACAAACAAATTCCAAAAAATCCAAAAAATCCAAAAAATCAGTCAATCAGTTTAAGAAAAACACTTGCAACACCAAACAGGTTGGAAAAAAACGAAGAAGACGAAGAAATAAAAAGAAAAAGAAATTTAAAAAAAACTAAATCAATAAATCAATCAATCAATCAATAAATCAGTAAATAAAAAAAATAAAAAATAAACCAAAGCGGCTAAAAAAAAAACCCCAAAAATTCTAACTAAATAAGTCAATCGATTAATTAAAGCAACAAAAATGTTCGGCGTGGCTGGGATTTTCTTCCCGGCCCGAGTTCGAATCTCAATCGGGGGAGAAGTTATTCGACCCCCAAGCCGTTCGAGAATAACCCCTTTAATAACATATTGAGACTTGAACTTACGACCGCCAGATGCGACCCTGGATCAGCCGCGCGCAGCCCATCCCGCAGGACCACCTGGAAATCCCTTGGGTTGTTGCTAACAAATTAAGATGTGTATAGTACGTGCTGATATGCTAGTTTCCGGTTCCGCTTAGTCAAAGAGTGGGACTGTATTCTGCTAGTTATAGACCCGAGGCTAGAAACTCCAGCGTTATATATTCCTTACCGTCGTCAGCCAGAATTGCGCATTTTTCAGCCCAAATTGAGGGGTATTCGGACAGGATTCCAGACAGTTAGCAAGCCAAAAGGTAACGGTTGGAAATTTGAAAACAGACATACACTTCAAAACTAATTGTAATTGCTGAGTATCGTTGGCGAATGCTGCTTGTCATTGCGCGCTTATTCAATTCAAAGATATCGCTATGTCTGCCAAGTTAAGCGGTACCGCACAACTTAAGATTTGCTTACAGTTGGTGGACTCACTGCGAACGAGAACGGGTGTTTTCCTATGCGGTGTTTGCTACAATTTATCCATACACGATGTAGCTGAGCTGATCGGCCACTTCCCTCGAGGTCGCATAAAGCCTTCTACATCCTCAATCAACGAAATTTCAAGAAAACCAGCCAATATGTATTCTGCGTAAGCCAGAGGTCGGCCCATGTTAATTGTTTATGTCGCTATTGGCCGCTGGAAAACCGACTGATGGAATTGCTTGCTACTAACAAATCGTTTAGGCCCTGAACTGCCTCGGTCTTAAAACTCTTAACGGTCGGGAAAAGCAAAGCTTAGACTGAAAGCAAACAAGTCTCGATAACGCAGAAAATAAATCTGTTAGATGGACGGCAATACGGGAAACGTTTACCCGAAACATAAACAACGTAACAACAGCGACAACAAAATACAAACAAATTCCAAAAAATCCAAAAAATCCAAAAAATCAGTCAATCAGTTTAAGAAAAACACTTGCAACACCAAACAGGTTGGAAAAAAACGAAGAAGACGAAGAAATAAAAAGAAAAAGAAATTTAAAAAAAACTAAATCAATAAATCAATCAATCAATCAATAAATCAGTAAATAAAAAAAATAAAAAATAAACCAAAGCGGCTAAAAAAAAAACCCCAAAAATTCTAACTAAATAAGTCAATCGATTAATTAAAGCAACAAAAATGTTCGGCGTGGCTGGGATTTTCTTCCCGGCCCGAGTTCGAATCTCAATCGGGGGAGAAGTTATTCGACCCCCAAGCCGTTCGAGAATAACCCCTTTAATAACATATTGAGACTTGAACTTACGACCGCCAGATGCGACCCTGGATCAGCCGCGCGCAGCCCATCCCGCAGGACCACCTGGAAATCCCTTGGGTTGTTGCTAACAAATTAAGATGTGTATAGTACGTGCTGATATGCTAGTTTCCGGTTCCGCTTAGTCAAAGAGTGGGACTGTATTCTGCTAGTTATAGACCCGAGGCTAGAAACTCCAGCGTTATATATTCCTTACCGTCGTCAGCCAGAATTGCGCATTTTTCAGCCCAAATTGAGGGGTATTCGGACAGGATTCCAGACAGTTAGCAAGCCAAAAGGTAACGGTTGGAAATTTGAAAACAGACATACACTTCAAAACTAATTGTAATTGCTGAGTATCGTTGGCGAATGCTGCTTGTCATTGCGCGCTTATTCAATTCAAAGATATCGCTATGTCTGCCAAGTTAAGCGGTACCGCACAACTTAAGATTTGCTTACAGTTGGTGGACTCACTGCGAACGAGAACGGGTGTTTTCCTATGCGGTGTTTGCTACAATTTATCCATACACGATGTAGCTGAGCTGATCGGCCACTTCCCTCGAGGTCGCATAAAGCCTTCTACATCCTCAATCAACGAAATTTCAAGAAAACCAGCCAATATGTATTCTGCGTAAGCCAGAGGTCGGCCCATGTTAATTGTTTATGTCGCTATTGGCCGCTGGAAAACCGACTGATGGAATTGCTTGCTACTAACAAATCGTTTAGTCCCTGAACTGCCTCGGTCTTAAAACTCTTAACGGTCGGGAAAAGCAAAGCTTAGACTGAAAGCAAACAAGTCTCGATAACGCAGAAAATAAATCTGTTAGATGGACGGCAATACGGGAAACGTTTACCCGAAACATAAACAACGTAACAACAGCGACAACAAAATACAAACAAATTCCAAAAAATCCAAAAAATCAGTCAATCAGTTTAAGAAAAACACTTGCAACACCAAACAGGTTGGAAAAAAACGAAGAAGACGAAGAAATAAAAAGAAAAAGAAATTTAAAAAAACTAAATCAATCAATCAATCAATCAATCAATAAATCAGTAAATAAAAAAAATAAAAAATAAACCAAAGCGGCTAAAAAAAAAAACCCAAAAATTCTAACTAAATAAGTCAATCGATTAATTAAAGCAACAAAAATGTTCGGCGTGGCTGGGATTTTCTTCCCGGCCCGAGTTCGAATCTCAATCGGGGGAGAAGTTATTCGACCCCCAAGCCGTTCGAGAATAACCCCTTTAATAACATATTGAGACTTGAACTTACGACCGCCAGATGCGACCCTGGATCAGCCGCGCGCAGCCCATCCCGCAGGACCACCTGGAAATCCCTTGGGTTGTTGCTAACAAATTAAGATGTGTATAGTACGTGCTGATATGCTAGTTTCCGGTTCCGCTTAGTCAAAGAGTGGGACTGTATTCTGCTAGTTATAGACCCGAGGCTAGAAACTCCAGCGTTATATATTCCTTACCGTCGTCAGCCAGAATTGCGCATTTTTCAGCCCAAATTGAGGGGTATTCGGACAGGATTCCAGACAGTTAGCAAGCCAAAAGGTAACGCTTGGAAATTTGAAAACAGACATACACTTCAAAACTAATTGTAATTGCTGAGTATCGTTGGCGAATGCTGCTTGTCATTGCGCGCTTATTCAATTCAAAGATATCGCTATGTCTGCCAAGTTAAGCGGTACCGCACAACTTAAGATTTGCTTACAGTTGGTGGACTCACTGCGAACGAGAACGGGTGTTTTCCTATGCGGTGTTTGCTACAATTTATCCATACACGATGTAGCTGAGCTGATCGGCCACTTCCCTCGAGGTCGCATAAAGCCTTCTACATCCTCAATCAACGAAATTTCAAGAAAACCAGCCAATATGTATTCTGCGTAAGCCAGAGGTCGGCCCATGTTAATTGTTTATGTCGCTATTGGCCGCTGGAAAACCGACTGATGGAATTGCTTGCTACTAACAAATCGTTTAGTCCCTGAACTGCCTCGGTCTTAAAACTCTTAACGGTCGGGAAAAGCAAAGCTTAGACTGAAAGCAAACAAGTCTCGATAACGCAGAAAATAAATCTGTTAGATGGACGGCAATACGGGAAACGTTTACCCGAAACATAAACAACGTAACAACAGCGACAACAAAATACAAACAAATTCCAAAAAATCCAAAAAATCCAAAAAATCAGTCAATCAGTTTAAGAAAAACACTTGCAACACCAAACAGGTTGGAAAAAAACGAAGAAGACGAAGAAATAAAAAGAAAAAGAAATTTAAAAAAACTAAATCAATCAATCAATCAATCAATCAATCAATAAATCAGTAAATAAAAAAAATAAAAAATAAACCAAAGCGGCTAAAAAAAAAACCCCAAAAATTCTAACTAAATAAGTCAATCGATTAATTAAAGCAACAAAAATGTTCGGCGTGGCTGGGATTTTCTTCCCGGCCCGAGTTCGAATCTCAATCGGGGGAGAAGTTATTCGACCCCCAAGCCGTTCGAGAATAACCCCTTTAATAACATATTGAGACTTGAACTTACGACCGCCAGATGCGAGCCTGGATCAGCCGCGCGCAGCCCATCCCGCAGGACCACCTGGAAATCCCTTGGGTTGTTGCTAACAAATTAAGATGTGTATAGTACGTGCTGATATGCTAGTTTCCGGTTCCGCTTAGTCAAAGAGTGGGACTGTATTCTGCTAGTTATAGACCCGAGGCTAGAAACTCCAGCGTTATATATTCCTTACCGTCGTCAGCCAGAATTGCGCATTTTTCAGCCCAAATTGAGGGGTATTCGGACAGGATTCCAGACAGTTAGCAAGCCAAAAGGTAACGCTTGGAAATTTGAAAACAGACATACACTTCAAAACTAATTGTAATTGCTGAGTATCGTTGGCGAATGCTGCTTGTCATTGCGCGCTTATTCAATTCAAAGATATCGCTATGTCTGCCAAGTTAAGCGGTACCGCACAACTTAAGATTTGCTTACAGTTGGTGGACTCACTGCGAACGAGAACGGGTGTTTTCCTATGCGGTGTTTGCTACAATTTATCCATACACGATGTAGCTGAGCTGATCGGCCACTTCCCTCGAGGTCGCATAAAGCCTTCTACATCCTCAATCAACGAAATTTCAAGAAAACCAGCCAATATGTATTCTGCGTAAGCCAGAGGTCGGCCCATGTTAACTGTTTATGTCGCTATTGGCCGCTGGAAAACCGACTGATGGAATTGCTTGCTACTAACAAATCGTTTAGGCCCTGAACTGCCTCGGTCTTAAAACTCTTAACGGTCGGGAAAAGCAAAGCTTAGACTGAAAGCAAACAAGTCTCGATAACGCAGAAAATAAATCTGTTAGATGGACGGCAATACGGGAAACGTTTACCCGAAACATAAACAACGTAACAACAGCGACAACAAAATACAAACAAATTCCAAAAAATCCAAAAAATCCAAAAAATCAGTCAATCAGTTTAAGAAAAACACTTGCAACACCAAACAGGTTGGAAAAAAACGAAGAAGACGAAGAAATAAAAAGAAAAAGAAATTTAAAAAAACTAAATCAATAAATCAATCAATCAATCAATAAATCAGTAAATAAAAAAAATAAAAAATAAACCAAAGCGGCTAAAAAAAAAACCCCAAAAATTCTAACTAAATAAGTCAATCGATTAATTAAAGCAACAAAAATGTTCGGCGTGGCTGGGATTTTCTTCCCGGCCCGAGTTCGAATCTCAATCGGGGGAGAAGTTATTCGACCCCCAAGCCGTTCGAGAATAACCCCTTTAATAACATATTGAGACTTGAACTTACGACCGCCAGATGCGACCCTGGATCAGCCGCGCGCAGCCCATCCCGCAGGACCACCTGGAAATCCCTTGGGTTGTTGCTAACAAATTAAGATGTGTATAGTACGTGCTGATATGCTAGTTTCCGGTTCCGCTTAGTCAAAGAGTGGGACTGTATTCTGCTAGTTATAGACCCGAGGCTAGAAACTCCAGCGTTATATATTCCTTACCGTCGTCAGCCAGAATTGCGCATTTTTCAGCCCAAATTGAGGGGTATTCGGACAGGATTCCAGACAGTTAGCAAGCCAAAAGGTAACGGTTGGAAATTTGAAAACAGACATACACTTCAAAACTAATTGTAATTGCTGAGTATCGTTGGCGAATGCTGCTTGTCATTGCGCGCTTATTCAATTCAAAGATATCGCTATGTCTGCCAAGTTAAGCGGTACCGCACAACTTAAGATTTGCTTACAGTTGGTGGACTCACTGCGAACGAGAACGGGTGTTTTCCTATGCGGTGTTTGCTACAATTTATCCATACACGATGTAGCTGAGCTGATCGGCCACTTCCCTCGAGGTCGCATAAAGCCTTCTACATCCTCAATCAACGAAATTTCAAGAAAACCAGCCAATATGTATTCTGCGTAAGCCAGAGGTCGGCCCATGTTAATTGTTTATGTCGCTATTGGCCGCTGGAAAACCGACTGATGGAATTGCTTGCTACTAACAAATCGTTTAGGCCCTGAACTGCCTCGGTCTTAAAACTCTTAACGGTCGGGAAAAGCAAAGCTTAGACTGAAAGCAAACAAGTCTCGATAACGCAGAAAATAAATCTGTTAGATGGACGGCAATACGGGAAACGTTTACCCGAAACATAAACAACGTAACAACAGCGACAACAAAATACAAACAAATTCCAAAAAATCCAAAAAATCCAAAAAATCAGTCAATCAGTTTAAGAAAAACACTTGCAACACCAAACAGGTTGGAAAAAAACGAAGAAGACGAAGAAATAAAAAGAAAAAGAAATTTAAAAAAACTAAATCCATCAATCAATCAATCAATCAATCAAGAAATCAGTAAATAAAAAAAATAAAAAATAAACCAAAGCGGCTAAAAAAAAAACCCCAAAAATTCTAACTAAATAAGTCAATCGATTAATTAAAGCAACAAAAATGTTCGGCGTGGCTGGGATTTTCTTCCCGGCCCGAGTTCGAATCTCAATCGGGGGAGAAGTTATTCGACCCCCAAGCCGTTCGAGAATAACCCCTTTAATAACATATTGAGACTTGAACTTACGACCGCCAGATGCGACCCTGGATCAGCCGCGCGCAGCCCATCCCGCAGGACCACCTGGAAATCCCTTGGGTTGTTGCTAACAAATTAAGATGTGTATAGTACGTGCTGATATGCTAGTTTCCGGTTCCGCTTAGTCAAAGAGTGGGACTGTATTCTGCTAGTTATAGACCCGAGGCTAGAAACTCCAGCGTTATATATTCCTTACCGTCGTCAGCCAGAATTGCGCATTTTTCAGCCCAAATTGAGGGGTATTCGGACAGGATTCCAGACAGTTAGCAAGCCAAAAGGTAACGGTTGGAAATTTGAAAACAGACATACACTTCAAAACTAATTGTAATTGCTGAGTATCGTTGGCGAATGCTGCTTGTCATTGCGCGCTTATTCAATTCAAAGATATCGCTATGTCTGCCAAGTTAAGCGGTACCGCACAACTTAAGATTTGCTTACAGTTGGTGGACTCACTGCGAACGAGAACGGGTGTTTTCCTATGCGGTGTTTGCTACAATTTATCCATACACGATGTAGCTGAGCTGATCGGCCACTTCCCTCGAGGTCGCATAAAGCCTTCTACATCCTCAATCAACGAAATTTCAAGAAAACCAGCCAATATGTATTCTGCGTAAGCCAGAGGTCGGCCCATGTTAATTGTTTATGTCGCTATTGGCCGCTGGAAAACCGACTGATGGAATTGCTTGCTACTAACAAATCGTTTAGGCCCTGAACTGTCTCGGTCTTAAAACTCTTAACGGTCGGGAAAAGCAAAGCTTAGACTGAAAGCAAACAAGTCTCGATAACGCAGAAAATAAATCTGTTAGATGGACGGCAATACGGGAAACGTTTACCCGAAACATAAACAACGTAACAACAGCGACAACAAAATACAAACAAATTCCAAAAAATCCAAAAAATTCCAAAAAATCAGTCAATCAGTTTAAGAAAAACACTTGCAACACCAAACAGGTTGGAAAAAAACGAAGAAGACGAAGAAATAAAAAGAAAAAGAAATTTAAAAAAACTAAATCAATCAATCAATCAATCAATCAATAAATCAGTAAATAAAAAAAATAAAAAATAAACCAAAGCGGCTAAAAAAAAAACCCCAAAAATTCTAACTAAATAAGTCAATCGATTAATTAAAGCAACAAAAATGTTCGGCGTGGCTGGGATTTTCTTCCCGGCCCGAGTTCGAATCTCAATCGGGGGAGAAGTTATTCGACCCCCAAGCCGTTCGAGAATAACCCCTTTAATAACATATTGAGACTTGAACTTACGACCGCCAGATGCGACCCTGGATCAGCCGCGCGCAGCCCATCCCGCAGGACCACCTGGAAATCCCTTGGGTTGTTGCTAACAAATTAAGATGTGTATAGTACGTGCTGATATGCTAGTTTCCGGTTCCGCTTAGTCAAAGAGTGGGACTGTATTCTGCTAGTTATAGACCCGAGGCTAGAAACTCCAGCGTTATATATTCCTTACCGTCGTCAGCCAGAATTGCGCATTTTTCAGCCCAAATTGAGGGGTATTCGGACAGGATTCCAGACAGTTAGCAAGCCAAAAGGTAACGGTTGGAAATTTGAAAACAGACATACACTTCAAAACTAATTGTAATTGCTGAGTATCGTTGGCGAATGCTGCTTGTCATTGCGCGCTTATTCAATTCAAAGATATCGCTATGTCTGCCAAGTTAAGCGGTACCGCACAACTTAAGATTTGCTTACAGTTGGTGGACTCACTGCGAACGAGAACGGGTGTTTTCCTATGCGGTGTTTGCTACAATTTATCCATACACGATGTAGCTGAGCTGATCGGCCACTTCCCTCGAGGTCGCATAAAGCCTTCTACATCCTCAATCAACGAAATTTCAAGAAAACCAGCCAATATGTATTCTGCGTAAGCCAGAGGTCGGCCCATGTTAATTGTTTATGTCGCTATTGGCCGCTGGAAAACCGACTGATGGAATTGCTTGCTACTAACAAATCGTTTAGGCCCTGAACTGCCTCGGTCTTAAAACTCTTAACGGTCGGGAAAAGCAAAGCTTAGACTGAAAGCAAACAAGTCTCGATAACGCAGAAAATAAATCTGTTAGATGGACGGCAATACGGGAAACGTTTACCCGAAACATAAACAACGTAACAACAGCGACAACAAAATACAAACAAATTCCAAAAAATCCAAAAAATCCAAAAAATCAGTCAATCAGTTTAAGAAAAACACTTGCAACACCAAACAGGTTGGAAAAAAACGAAGAAGACGAAGAAATAAAAAGAAAAAGAAATTTAAAAAAACTAAATCAATAAATCAATCAATCAATCAATAAATCAGTAAATAAAAAAAATAAAAAATAAACCAAAGCGGCTAAAAAAAAAACCCCAAAAATTCTAACTAAATAAGTCAATCGATTAATTAAAGCAACAAAAATGTTCGGCGTGGCTGGGATTTTCTTCCCGGCCCGAGTTCGAATCTCAATCGGGGGAGAAGTTATTCGACCCCCAAGCCGTTCGAGAATAACCCCTTTAATAACATATTGAGACTTGAACTTACGACCGCCAGATGCGACCCTGGATCAGCCGCGCGCAGCCCATCCCGCAGGACCACCTGGAAATCCCTTGGGTTGTTGCTAACAAATTAAGATGTGTATAGTACGTGCTGATATGCTAGTTTCCGGTTCCGCTTAGTCAAAGAGTGGGACTGTATTCTGCTAGTTATAGACCCGAGGCTAGAAACTCCAGCGTTATATATTCCTTACCGTCGTCAGCCAGAATTGCGCATTTTTCAGCCCAAATTGAGGGGTATTCGGACAGGATTCCAGACAGTTAGCAAGCCAAAAGGTAACGGTTGGAAATTTGAAAACAGACATACACTTCAAAACTAATTGTAATTGCTGAGTATCGTTGGCGAATGCTGCTTGTCATTGCGCGCTTATTCAATTCAAAGATATCGCTATGTCTGCCAAGTTAAGCGGTACCGCACAACTTAAGATTTGCTTACAGTTGGTGGACTCACTGCGAACGAGAACGGGTGTTTTCCTATGCGGTGTTTGCTAGAATTTATCCATACACGATGTAGCTGAGCTGATCGGCCACTTCCCTCGAGGTCGCATAAAGCCTTCTACATCCTCAATCAACGAAATTTCAAGAAAACCAGCCAATATGTATTCTGCGTAAGCCAGAGGTCGGCCCATGTTAATTGTTTATGTCGCTATTGGCCACTGGAAAACCGACTGATGGAATTGCTTGCTACTAACAAATCGTTTAGGCCCTGAACTGCCTCGGTCTTAAAACTCTTAACGGTCGGGAAAAGCAAAGCTTAGACTGAAAGCAAACAAGTCTCGATAACGCAGAAAATAAATCTGTTAGATGGACGGCAATACGGGAAACGTTTACCCGAAACATAAACAACGTAACAACAGCGACAACAAAATACAAACAAATTCCAAAAAATCCAAAAAATCCAAACAATCAGTCAATCAGTTTAAGAAAAACACTTGCAACACCAAACAGGTTGGAAAAAAACGAAGAAGACGAAGAAATAAAAAGAAAAAGAAATTTAAAAAAAACTAAATCAATAAATCAATCAATCAATCAATAAATCAGTAAATAAAAAAAATAAAAAATAAACCAAAGCGGCTAAAAAAAAACCCCAAAAATTCTAACTAAATAAGTCAATCGATTAATTAAAGCAACAAAAATGTTCGGCGTGGCTGGGATTTTCTTCCCGGCCCGAGTTCGAATCTCAATCGGGGGAGAAGTTATTCGACCCCCAAGCCGTTCGAGAATAACCCCTTTAATAACATATTGAGACTTGAACTTACGACCGCCAGATGCGACCCTGGATCAGCCGCGCGCAGCCCATCCCGCAGGACCACCTGGAAATCCCTTGGGTTGTTGCTAACAAATTAAGATGTGTATAGTACGTGCTGATATGCTAGTTTCCGGTTCCGCTTAGTCAAAGAGTGGGACTGTATTCTGCTAGTTATAGACCCGAGGCTAGAAACTCCAGCGTTATATATTCCTTACCGTCGTCAGCCAGAATTGCGCATTTTTCAGCCCAAATTGAGGGGTATTCGGACAGGATTCCAGACAGTTAGCAAGCCAAAAGGTAACGCTTGGAAATTTGAAAACAGACATACACTTCAAAACTAATTGTAATTGCTGAGTATCGTTGGCGAATGCTGCTTGTCATTGCGCGCTTATTCAATTCAAAGATATCGCTATGTCTGCCAAGTTAAGCGGTACCGCACAACTTAAGATTTGCTTACAGTTGGTGGACTCACTGCGAACGAGAACGGGTGTTTTCCTATGCGGTGTTTGCTACAATTTATCCATACACGATGTAGCTGAGCTGATCGGCCACTTCCCTCGAGGTCGCATAAAGCCTTCTACATCCTCAATCAACGAAATTTCAAGAAAACCAGCCAATATGTATTCTGCGTAAGCCAGAGGTCGGCCCATGTTAATTGTTTATGTCGCTATTGGCCGCTGGAAAACCGACTGATGGAATTGCTTGCTACTAACAAATCGTTTAGGCCCTGAACTGCCTCGGTCTTAAAACTCTTAACGGTCGGGAAAAGCAAAGCTTAGACTGAAAGCAAACAAGTCTCGATAACGCAGAAAATAAATCTGTTAGATGGACGGCAATACGGGAAACGTTTACCCGAAACATAAACAACGTAACAACAGCGACAACAAAATACAAACAAATTCCAAAAAATCCAAAAAATCCAAAAAATCAGTCAATCAGTTTAAGAAAAACACTTGCAACACCAAACAGGTTGGAAAAAAACGAAGAAGACGAAGAAATAAAAAGAAAAAGAAATTTAAAAAAACTAAATCAATAAATCAATCAATCAATCAATAAATCAGTAAATAAAAAAAATAAAAAATAAACCAAAGCGGCTAAAAAAAAAACCCCAAAAATTCTAACTAAATAAGTCAATCGATTAATTAAAGCAACAAAAATGTTCGGCGTGGCTGGGATTTTCTTCCCGGCCCGAGTTCGAATCTCAATCGGGGGAGAAGTTATTCGACCCCCAAGCCGTTCGAGAATAACCCCTTTAATAACATATTGAGACTTGAACTTACGACCGCCAGATGCGACCCTGGATCAGCCGCGCGCAGCCCATCCCGCAGGACCACCTGGAAATCCCTTGGGTTGTTGCTAACAAATTAAGATGTGTATAGTACGTGCTGATATGCTAGTTTCCGGTTCCGCTTAGTCAAAGAGTGGGACTGTATTCTGCTAGTTATAGACCCGAGGCTAGAAACTCCAGCGTTATATATTCCTTACCGTCGTCAGCCAGAATTGCGCATTTTTCAGCCCAAATTGAGGGGTATTCGGACAGGATTCCAGACAGTTAGCAAGCCAAAAGGTAACGCTTGGAAATTTGAAAACAGACATACACTTCAAAACTAATTGTAATTGCTGAGTATCGTTGGCGAATGCTGCTTGTCATTGCGCGCTTATTCAATTCAAAGATATCGCTATGTCTGCCAAGTTAAGCGGTACCGCACAACTTAAGATTTGCTTACAGTTGGTGGACTCACTGCGAACGAGAACGGGTGTTTTCCTATGCGGTGTTTGCTACAATTTATCCATACACGATGTAGCTGAGCTGATCGGCCACTTCCCTCGAGGTCGCATAAAGCCTTCTACATCCTCAATCAACGAAATTTCAAGAAAACCAGCCAATATGTATTCTGCGTAAGCCAGAGGTCGGCCCATGTTAATTGTTTATGTCGCTATTGGCCGCTGGAAAACCGACTGATGGAATTGCTTGCTACTAACAAATCGTTTAGGCCCTGAACTGTCTCGGTCTTAAAACTCTTAACGGTCGGGAAAAGCAAAGCTTAGACTGAAAGCAAACAAGTCTCGATAACGCAGAAAATAAATCTGTTAGATGGACGGCAATACGGGAAACGTTTACCCGAAACATAAACAACGTAACAACAGCGACAACAAAATACAAACAAATTCCAAAAAATCCAAAAAATCCAAACAATCAGTCAATCAGTTTAAGAAAAACACTTGCAACACCAAACAGGTTGGAAAAAAACGAAGAAGACGAAGAAATAAAAAGAAAAAGAAATTTAAAAAAACTAAATCAATCAATCAATCAATCAATCAATAAATCAGTAAATAAAAAAAATAAAAAATAAACCAAAGCGGCTAAAAAAAAAACCCCAAAAATTCTAACTAAATAAGTCAATCGATTAATTAAAGTAACAAAAATGTTCGGCGTGGCTGGGATTTTCTTCCCGGCCCGAGTTCGAATCTCAATCGGGGGAGAAGTTATTCGACCCCCAAGCCGTTCGAGAATAACCCCTTTAATAACATATTGAGACTTGAACTTACGACCGCCAGATGCGACCCTGGATCAGCCGCGCGCAGCCCATCCCGCAGGACCACCTGGAAATCCCTTGGGTTGTTGCTAACAAATTAAGATGTGTATAGTACGTGCTGATATGCTAGTTTCCGGTTCCGCTTAGTCAAAGAGTGGGACTGTATTCTGCTAGTTATAGACCCGAGGCTAGAAACTCCAGCGTTATATATTCCTTACCGTCGTCAGCCAGAATTGCGCATTTTTCAGCCCAAATTGAGGGGTATTCGGACAGGATTCCAGACAGTTAGCAAGCCAAAAGGTAACGGTTGGAAATTTGAAAACAGACATACACTTCAAAACTAATTGTAATTGCTGAGTATCGTTGGCGAATGCTGCTTGTCATTGCGCGCTTATTCAATTCAAAGATATCGCTATGTCTGCCAAGTTAAGCGGTACCGCACAACTTAAGATTTGCTTACAGTTGGTGGACTCACTGCGAACGAGAACGGGTGTTTTCCTATGCGGTGTTTGCTAGAATTTATCCATACACGATGTAGCTGAGCTGATCGGCCACTTCCCTCGAGGTCGCATAAAGCCTTCTACATCCTCAATCAACGAAATTTCAAGAAAACCAGCCAATATGTATTCTGCGTAAGCCAGAGGTCGGCCCATGTTAATTGTTTATGTCGCTATTGGCCACTGGAAAACCGACTGATGGAATTGCTTGCTACTAACAAATCGTTTAGGCCCTGAACTGCCTCGGTCTTAAAACTCTTAACGGTCGGGAAAAGCAAAGCTTAGACTGAAAGCAAACAAGTCTCGATAACGCAGAAAATAAATCTGTTAGATGGACGGCAATACGGGAAACGTTTACCCGAAACATAAACAACGTAACAACAGCGACAACAAAATACAAACAAATTCCAAAAAATCCAAAAAATCCAAACAATCAGTCAATCAGTTTAAGAAAAACACTTGCAACACCAAACAGGTTGGAAAAAAACGAAGAAGACGAAGAAATAAAAAGAAAAAGAAATTTAAAAAAAACTAAATCAATAAATCAATCAATCAATCAATAAATCAGTAAATAAAAAAAATAAAAAATAAACCAAAGCGGCTAAAAAAAAACCCCAAAAATTCTAACTAAATAAGTCAATCGATTAATTAAAGCAACAAAAATGTTCGGCGTGGCTGGGATTTTCTTCCCGGCCCGAGTTCGAATCTCAATCGGGGGAGAAGTTATTCGACCCCCAAGCCGTTCGAGAATAACCCCTTTAATAACATATTGAGACTTGAACTTACGACCGCCAGATGCGACCCTGGATCAGCCGCGCGCAGCCCATCCCGCAGGACCACCTGGAAATCCCTTGGGTTGTTGCTAACAAATTAAGATGTGTATAGTACGTGCTGATATGCTAGTTTCCGGTTCCGCTTAGTCAAAGAGTGGGACTGTATTCTGCTAGTTATAGACCCGAGGCTAGAAACTCCAGCGTTATATATTCCTTACCGTCGTCAGCCAGAATTGCGCATTTTTCAGCCCAAATTGAGGGGTATTCGGACAGGATTCCAGACAGTTAGCAAGCCAAAAGGTAACGCTTGGAAATTTGAAAACAGACATACACTTCAAAACTAATTGTAATTGCTGAGTATCGTTGGCGAATGCTGCTTGTCATTGCGCGCTTATTCAATTCAAAGATATCGCTATGTCTGCCAAGTTAAGCGGTACCGCACAACTTAAGATTTGCTTACAGTTGGTGGACTCACTGCGAACGAGAACGGGTGTTTTCCTATGCGGTGTTTGCTACAATTTATCCATACACGATGTAGCTGAGCTGATCGGCCACTTCCCTCGAGGTCGCATAAAGCCTTCTACATCCTCAATCAACGAAATTTCAAGAAAACCAGCCAATATGTATTCTGCGTAAGCCAGAGGTCGGCCCATGTTAATTGTTTATGTCGCTATTGGCCGCTGGAAAACCGACTGATGGAATTGCTTGCTACTAACAAATCGTTTAGGCCCTGAACTGCCTCGGTCTTAAAACTCTTAACGGTCGGGAAAAGCAAAGCTTAGACTGAAAGCAAACAAGTCTCGATAACGCAGAAAATAAATCTGTTAGATGGACGGCAATACGGGAAACGTTTACCCGAAACATAAACAACGTAACAACAGCGACAACAAAATACAAACAAATTCCAAAAAATCCAAAAAATCCAAAAAATCAGTCAATCAGTTTAAGAAAAACACTTGCAACACCAAACAGGTTGGAAAAAAACGAAGAAGACGAAGAAATAAAAAGAAAAAGAAATTTAAAAAAACTAAATCAATAAATCAATCAATCAATCAATAAATCAGTAAATAAAAAAAATAAAAAATAAACCAAAGCGGCTAAAAAAAAAACCCCAAAAATTCTAACTAAATAAGTCAATCGATTAATTAAAGCAACAAAAATGTTCGGCGTGGCTGGGATTTTCTTCCCGGCCCGAGTTCGAATCTCAATCGGGGGAGAAGTTATTCGACCCCCAAGCCGTTCGAGAATAACCCCTTTAATAACATATTGAGACTTGAACTTACGACCGCCAGATGCGACCCTGGATCAGCCGCGCGCAGCCCATCCCGCAGGACCACCTGGAAATCCCTTGGGTTGTTGCTAACAAATTAAGATGTGTATAGTACGTGCTGATATGCTAGTTTCCGGTTCCGCTTAGTCAAAGAGTGGGACTGTATTCTGCTAGTTATAGACCCGAGGCTAGAAACTCCAGCGTTATATATTCCTTACCGTCGTCAGCCAGAATTGCGCATTTTTCAGCCCAAATTGAGGGGTATTCGGACAGGATTCCAGACAGTTAGCAAGCCAAAAGGTAACGGTTGGAAATTTGAAAACAGACATACACTTCAAAACTAATTGTAATTGCTGAGTATCGTTGGCGAATGCTGCTTGTCATTGCGCGCTTATTCAATTCAAAGATATCGCTATGTCTGCCAAGTTAAGCGGTACCGCACAACTTAAGATTTGCTTACAGTTGGTGGACTCACTGCGAACGAGAACGGGTGTTTTCCTATGCGGTGTTTGCTACAATTTATCCATACACGATGTAGCTGAGCTGATCGGCCACTTCCCTCGAGGTCGCATAAAGCCTTCTACATCCTCAATCAACGAAATTTCAAGAAAACCAGCCAATATGTATTCTGCGTAAGCCAGAGGTCGGCCCATGTTAATTGTTTATGTCGCTATTGGCCGCTGGAAAACCGACTGATGGAATTGCTTGCTACTAACAAATCGTTTAGGCCCTGAACTGCCTCGGTCTTAAAACTCTTAACGGTCGGGAAAAGCAAAGCTTAGACTGAAAGCAAACAAGTCTCGATAACGCAGAAAATAAATCTGTTAGATGGACGGCAATACGGGAAACGTTTACCCGAAACATAAACAACGTAACAACAGCGACAACAAAATACAAACAAATTCCAAAAAATCCAAAAAATCCAAAAAATCAGTCAATCAGTTTAAGAAAAACACTTGCAACACCAAACAGGTTGGAAAAAAACGAAGAAGACGAAGAAATAAAAAGAAAAAGAAATTTAAAAAAACTAAATCAATAAATCAATCAATCAATCAATAAATCAGTAAATAAAAAAAATAAAAAATAAACCAAAGCGGCTAAAAAAAAAACCCCAAAAATTCTAACTAAATAAGTCAATCGATTAATTAAAGCAACAAAAATGTTCGGCGTGGCTGGGATTTTCTTCCCGGCCCGAGTTCGAATCTCAATCGGGGGAGAAGTTATTCGACCCCCAAGCCGTTCGAGAATAACCCCTTTAATAACATATTGAGACTTGAACTTACGACCGCCAGATGCGACCCTGGATCAGCCGCGCGCAGCCCATCCCGCAGGACCACCTGGAAATCCCTTGGGTTGTTGCTAACAAATTAAGATGTGTATAGTACGTGCTGATATGCTAGTTTCCGGTTCCGCTTAGTCAAAGAGTGGGACTGTATTCTGCTAGTTATAGACCCGAGGCTAGAAACTCCAGCGTTATATATTCCTTACCGTCGTCAGCCAGAATTGCGCATTTTTCAGCCCAAATTGAGGGGTATTCGGACAGGATTCCAGACAGTTAGCAAGCCAAAAGGTAACGGTTGGAAATTTGAAAACAGACATACACTTCAAAACTAATTGTAATTGCTGAGTATCGTTGGCGAATGCTGCTTGTCATTGCGCGCTTATTCAATTCAAAGATATCGCTATGTCTGCCAAGTTAAGCGGTACCGCACAACTTAAGATTTGCTTACAGTTGGTGGACTCACTGCGAACGAGAACGGGTGTTTTCCTATGCGGTGTTTGCTACAATTTATCCATACACGATGTAGCTGAGCTGATCGGCCACTTCCCTCGAGGTCGCATAAAGCCTTCTACATCCTCAATCAACGAAATTTCAAGAAAACCAGCCAATATGTATTCTGCGTAAGCCAGAGGTCGGCCCATGTTAACTGTTTATGTCGCTATTGGCCGCTGGAAAACCGACTGATGGAATTGCTTGCTACTAACAAATCGTTTAGGCCCTGAACTGCCTCGGTCTTAAAACTCTTAACGGTCGGGAAAAGCAAAGCTTAGACTGAAAGCAAACAAGTCTCGATAACGCAGAAAATAAATCTGTTAGATGGACGGCAATACGGGAAACGTTTACCCGAAACATAAACAACGTAACAACAGCGACAACAAAATACAAACAAATTCCAAAAAATCCAAAAAATCCAAAAAATCAGTCAATCAGTTTAAGAAAAACACTTGCAACACCAAACAGGTTGGAAAAAAACGAAGAAGACGAAGAAATAAAAAGAAAAAGAAATTTAAAAAAAACTAAATCAATAAATCAATCAATCAATCAATAAATCAGTAAATAAAAAAAATAAAAAATAAACCAAAGCGGCTAAAAAAAAACCCCAAAAATTCTAACTAAATAAGTCAATCGATTAATTAAAGCAACAAAAATGTTCGGCGTGGCTGGGATTTTCTTCCCGGCCCGAGTTCGAATCTCAATCGGGGGAGAAGTTATTCGACCCCCAAGCCGTTCGAGAATAACCCCTTTAATAACATATTGAGACTTGAACTTACGACCGCCAGATGCGACCCTGGATCAGCCGCGCGCAGCCCATCCCGCAGGACCACCTGGAAATCCCTTGGGTTGTTGCTAACAAATTAAGATGTGTATAGTACGTGCTGATATGCTAGTTTCCGGTTCCGCTTAGTCAAAGAGTGGGACTGTATTCTGCTAGTTATAGACCCGAGGCTAGAAACTCCAGCGTTATATATTCCTTACCGTCGTCAGCCAGAATTGCGCATTTTTCAGCCCAAATTGAGGGGTATTCGGACAGGATTCCAGACAGTTAGCAAGCCAAAAGGTAACGGTTGGAAATTTGAAAACAGACATACACTTCAAAACTAATTGTAATTGCTGAGTATCGTTGGCGAATGCTGCTTGTCATTGCGCGCTTATTCAATTCAAAGATATCGCTATGTCTGCCAAGTTAAGCGGTACCGCACAACTTAAGATTTGCTTACAGTTGGTGGACTCACTGCGAACGAGAACGGGTGTTTTCCTATGCGGTGTTTGCTAGAATTTATCCATACACGATGTAGCTGAGCTGATCGGCCACTTCCCTCGAGGTCGCATAAAACCTTCTACATCCTCAATCAACGAAATTTCAAGAAAACCAGCCAATATGTATTCTGCGTAAGCCAGAGGTCGGCCCATGTTAATTGTTTATGTCGCTATTGGCCGCTGGAAAACCGACTGATGGAATTGCTTGCTACTAACAAATCGTTTAGGCCCTGAACTGCCTCGGTCTTAAAACTCTTAACGGTCGGGAAAAGCAAAGCTTAGACTGAAAGCAAACAAGTCTCGATAACGCAGAAAATAAATCTGTTAGATGGACGGCAATACGGGAAACGTTTACCCGAAACATAAACAACGTAACAACAGCGACAACAAAATACAAACAAATTCCAAAAAATCCAAAAAATCCAACCAATCAGTCAATCAGTTTAAGAAAAACACTTGCAACACCAAACAGGTTGGAAAAAAACGAAGAAGACGAAGAAATAAAAAGAAAAAGAAATTTAAAAAAACTAAATCAATAAATCAATCAATCAATCAATAAATCAGTAAATAAAAAAAATAAAAAATAAACCAAAGCGGCTAAAAAGAAACCCCAAAAATTCTAACTAAATAAGTCAATCGATTAATTAAAGCAACAAAAATGTTCGGCGTGGCTGGGATTTTCTTCCCGGCCCGAGTTCGAATCTCAATCGGGGGAGAAGTTATTCGACCCCCAAGCCGTTCGAGAATAACCCCTTTAATAACATATTGAGACTTGAACTTACGACCGCCAGATGCGACCCTGGATCAGCCGCGCGCAGCCCATCCCGCAGGACCACCTGGAAATCCCTTGGGTTGTTGCTAACAAATTAAGATGTGTATAGTACGTGCTGATATGCTAGTTTCCGGTTCCGCTTAGTCAAAGAGTGGGACTGTATTCTGCTAGTTATAGACCCGAGGCTAGAAACTCCAGCGTTATATATTCCTTACCGTCGTCAGCCAGAATTGCGCATTTTTCAGCCCAAATTGAGGGGTATTCGGACAGGATTCCAGACAGTTAGCAAGCCAAAAGGTAACGGTTGGAAATTTGAAAACAGACATACACTTCAAAACTAATTGTAATTGCTGAGTATCGTTGGCGAATGCTGCTTGTCATTGCGCGCTCATTCAATTCAAAGATATCGCTATGTCTGCCAAGTTAAGCGGTACCGCACAACTTAAGATTTGCTTACAGTTGGTGGACTCACTGCGAACGAGAACGGGTGTTTTCCTATGCGGTGTTTGCTAGAATTTATCCATACACGATGTAGCTGAGCTGATCGGCCACTTCCCTCGAGGTCGCATAAAGCCTTCTACATCCTCAATCAACGAAATTTAGAGAAAACCAGCCAATATGTATTCTCCGTAAGCCAGAGGTCGGCCCATGTTATTTGTTTATGTCGCTATTGGCCGCTGGAAAACCGACTGATGGAATTGCTTGCTACTAACAAATCGTTTAGGCCCTGAACTGCCTCGGTCTTAAAACTCTTAACGGTCGGGAAAAGCAAAGCTTAGACTGAAAGCAAACAAGTCTCGATAACGCAGAAAATAAATCTGTTAGATGGACGGCAATACGGGAAACGTTTACCCGAAACATAAACAACGTAACAACAGCGACAACAAAATACAAACAAATTCCAAAAAATCCAAAAAATCCAAAAAATCAGTCAATCAGTTTAAGAAAAACACTTGCAACACCAAACAGGTTGGAAAAAAACGAAGAAGACGAAGAAATAAAAAGAAAAAGAAATTTAAAAAAACTAAATCAATAAATCAATCAATCAATCAATAAATCAGTAAATAAAAAAAATAAAAAATAAACCAAAGCGGCTAAAAAAAAACCCCAAAAATTCTAACTAAATAAGTCAATCGATTAATTAAAGCAACAAAAATGTTCGGCGTGGCTGGGATTTTCTTCCCGGCCCGAGTTCGAATCTCAATCGGGGGAGAAGTTATTCGACCCCCAAGCCGTTCGAGAATAACCCCTTTAATAACATATTGAGACTTGAACTTACGACCGCCAGATGCGACCCTGGATCAGCCGCGCGCAGCCCATCCCGCAGGACCACCTGGAAATCCCTTGGGTTGTTGCTAACAAATTAAGATGTGTATAGTACGTGCTGATATGCTAGTTTCCGGTTCCGCTTAGTCAAAGAGTGGGACTGTATTCTGCTAGTTATAGACCCGAGGCTAGAAACTCCAGCGTTATATATTCCTTACCGTCGTCAGCCAGAATTGCGCATTTTTCAGCCCAAATTGAGGGGTATTCGGACAGGATTCCAGACAGTTAGCAAGCCAAAAGGTAACGGTTGGAAATTTGAAAACAGACATACACTTCAAAACTAATTGTAATTGCTGAGTATCGTTGGCGAATAGTGCTTGTCATTGCGCGCTTATTCAATTCAAAGATATCGCTATGTCTGCCAAGTTAAGCGGTACCGCACAACTTAAGATTTGCTTACAGTTGGTGGACTCACTGCGAACGAGAACGGGTGTTTTCCTATGCGGTGTTTGCTAGAATTTATCCATACACGATGTAGCTGAGCTGATCGGCCACTTCCCTCGAGGTCGCATAAAGCCTTCTACATCCTCAATCAACGAAATTTCAAGAAAACCAGCCGATATGTATTCTGCGTAGGCCAGAGGTCGGCCCATGTTATTTGTTTATGTCGCTATTGGCCGCTGGAAAACCGACTGATGGAATTGCTTGCTACTAACAAATCGTTTAGGCCCTGAACTGCCTCGGTCTTAAAACTCTTAACGGTCGGGAAAAGCAAAGCTTAGACTGAAAGCAAACAAGTCTCGATAACGCAGAAAATAAATCTGTTAGATGGACGGCAATACGGGAAACGTTTACCCGAAATATAAACAACGTAACAACAGCGACAACAAAATACAAACAAATTCCAAAAAATCCAAAAAATCCAAAAAATCAGTCAATCAGTTTAAGAAAAACACTTGCAACACCAAACAGGTTGGAAAAAACGAAGAAGACGAAGAAATAAAAAGAAAAAGAAATTTAAAAAAACTAAATCAATAAATCAATCAATCAATCAATAAATCAGTAAATAAAAAAAATAAAAAATAAACCAAAGCGGCTAAAAAAAAAACCCCAAAAATTCTAACTAAATAAGTCAATCGATTAATTAAAGCAACAAAAATGTTCGGCGTGGCTGGGATTTTCTTCCCGGCCCGAGTTCGAATCTCAATCGGGGGAGAAGTTATTCGACCCCCAAGCCGTTCGAGAATAACCCCTTTAATAACATATTGAGACTTGAACTTACGACCGCCAGATGCGACCCTGGATCAGCCGCGCGCAGCCCATCCCGCAGGACCACCTGGAAATCCCTTGGGTTGTTGCTAACAAATTAAGATGTGTATAGTACGTGCTGATATGCTAGTTTCCGGTTCCGCTTAGTCAAAGAGTGGGACTGTATTCTGCTAGTTATAGACCCGAGGCTAGAAACTCCAGCGTTATATATTCCTTACCGTCGTCAGCCAGAATTGCGCATTTTTCAGCCCAAATTGAGGGGTATTCGGACAGGATTCCAGACAGTTAGCAAGCCAAAAGGTAACGCTTGGAAATTTGAAAACAGACATACACTTCAAAACTAATTGTAATTGCTGAGTATCGTTGGCGAATGCTGCTTGTCATTGCGCGCTTATTCAATTCAAAGATATCGCTATGTCTGCCAAGTTAAGCGGTACCGCACAACTTAAGATTTGCTTACAGTTGGTGGACTCACTGCGAACGAGAACGGGTGTTTTCCTATGCGGTGTTTGCTACAATTTATCCATACACGATGTAGCTGAGCTGATCGGCCACTTCCCTCGAGGTCGCATAAAGCCTTCTACATCCTCAATCAACGAAATTTCAAGAAAACCAGCCAATATGTATTCTGCGTAAGCCAGAGGTCGGCCCATGTTAATTGTTTATGTCGCTATTGGCCGCTGGAAAACCGACTGATGGAATTGCTTGCTACTAACAAATCGTTTAGGCCCTGAACTGCCTCGGTCTTAAAACTCTTAACGGTCGGGAAAAGCAAAGCTTAGACTGAAAGCAAACAAGTCTCGATAACGCAGAAAATAAATCTGTTAGATGGACGGCAATACGGGAAACGTTTACCCGAAACATAAACAACGTAACAACAGCGACAACAAAATACAAACAAATTCCAAAAAATCCAAAAAATCCAAAAAATCAGTCAATCAGTTTAAGAAAAACACTTGCAACACCAAACAGGTTGGAAAAAAACGAAGAAGACGAAGAAATAAAAAGAAAAAGAAATTTAAAAAAACTAAATCAATAAATCAATCAATCAATCAATAAATCAGTAAATAAAAAAAATAAAAAATAAACCAAAGCGGCTAAAAAAAAAACCCCAAAAATTCTAACTAAATAAGTCAATCGATTAATTAAAGCAACAAAAATGTTCGGCGTGGCTGGGATTTTCTTCCCGGCCCGAGTTCGAATCTCAATCGGGGGAGAAGTTATTCGACCCCCAAGCCGTTCGAGAATAACCCCTTTAATAACATATTGAGACTTGAACTTACGACCGCCAGATGCGACCCTGGATCAGCCGCGCGCAGCCCATCCCGCAGGACCACCTGGAAATCCCTTGGGTTGTTGCTAACAAATTAAGATGTGTATAGTACGTGCTGATATGCTAGTTTCCGGTTCCGCTTAGTCAAAGAGTGGGACTGTATTCTGCTAGTTATAGACCCGAGGCTAGAAACTCCAGCGTTATATATTCCTTACCGTCGTCAGCCAGAATTGCGCATTTTTCAGCCCAAATTGAGGGGTATTCGGACAGGATTCCAGACAGTTAGCAAGCCAAAAGGTAACGCTTGGAAATTTGAAAACAGACATACACTTCAAAACTAATTGTAATTGCTGAGTATCGTTGGCGAATGCTGCTTGTCATTGCGCGCTCATTCAATTCAAAGATATCGCTATGTCTGCCAAGTTAAGCGGTACCGCACAACTTAAGATTTGCTTACAGTTGGTGGACTCACTGCGAACGAGAACGGGTGTTTTCCTATGCGGTGTTTGCTAGAATTTATCCATACACGATGTAGCTGAGCTGATCGGCCACTTCCCTCGAGGTCGCATAAAGCCTTCTACATCCTCAATCAACGAAATTTCAAGAAAACCAGCCAATATGTATTCTGCGTAAGCCAGAGGTCGGCCCATGTTAATTGTTTATGTCGCTATTGGCCGCTGGAAAACCGACTGATGGAATTGCTTGCTACTAACAAATCGTTTAGGCCCTGAACTGCCTCGGTCTTAAAACTCTTAACGGTCGGGAAAAGCAAAGCTTAGACTGAAAGCAAACAAGTCTCGATAACGCAGAAAATAAATCTGTTAGATGGACGGCAATACGGGAAACGTTTACCCGAAACATAAACAACGTAACAACAGCGACAACAAAATACAAACAAATTCCAAAAAATCCAAAAAATCCAAAAAATCAGTCAATCAGTTTAAGAAAAACACTTGCAACACCAAACAGGTTGGAAAAAAACGAAGAAGACCAAGAAATAAAAAGAAAAAGAAATTTAAAAAAACTAAATCAATAAATTAATCAATCAATCAATAAATCAGTAAATAAAAAAAATAAAAAATAAACCAAAGCGGCTAAAAAAAAACCCCAAAAATTCTAACTAAATAAGTCAATCGATTAATTAAAGCAACAAAAATGTTCGGCGTGGCTGGGATTTTCTTCCCGGCCCGAGTTCGAATCTCAATCGGGGGAGAAGTTATTCGACCCCCAAGCCGTTCGAGAATAACCCCTTTAATAACATATTGAGACTTGAACTTACGACCGCCAGATGCGACCCTGGATCAGCCGCGCGCAGCCCATCCCGCAGGACCACCTGGAAATCCCTTGGGTTGTTGCTAACAAATTAAGATGTGTATAGTACGTGCTGATATGCTAGTTTCCGGTTCCGCTTAGTCAAAGAGTGGGACTGTATTCTGCTAGTTATAGACCCGAGGCTAGAAACTCCAGCGTTATATATTCCTTACCGTCGTCAGCCAGAATTGCGCATTTTTCAGCCCAAATTGAGGGGTATTCGGACAGGATTCCAGACAGTTAGCAAGCCAAAAGGTAACGGTTGGAAATTTGAAAACAGACATACACTTCAAAACTAATTGTAATTGCTGAGTATCGTTGGCGAATGCTGCTTGTCATTGCACGCTCATTCAATTCAAAGATATCGCTATGTCTGCCAAGTTAAGCGGTACCGCACAACTTAAGATTTGCTTACAGTTGGTGGACTCACTGCGAACGAGAACGGGTGTTTTCCTATGCGGTGTTTGCTACAATTTATCCATACACGATGTAGCTGAGCTGATCGGCCACTCCCTCGAGGTCGCATAAAGCCTTCTACATCCTCAATCAACGAAATTTCAAGAAAACCAGCCAATATGTATTCTGCGTAAGCCAGAGGTCGGCCCATGTTAATTGTTTATGTCGCTATTGGCCGCTGGAAAACCGACTGATGGAATTGCTTGCTACTAACAAATCGTTTAGGCCCTGAACTGCCTCGGTCTTAAAACTCTTAACGGTCGGGAAAAGCAAAGCTTAGACTGAAAGCAAACAAGTCTCGATAACGCAGAAAATAAATCTGTTAGATGGACGGCAATACGGGAAACGTTTACCCGAAACATAAACAACGTAACAACAGCGACAACAAAATACAAACAAATTCCAAAAAATCCAAAAAATCCAAAAAATCAGTCAATCAGTTTAAGAAAAACACTTGCAACACCAAACAGGTTGGAAAAAAACGAAGAAGACGAAGAAATAAAAAGAAAAAGAAATTTTAAAAAAAATAAATCAATAAATCAATCAATCAATCAATAAATCAGTAAATAAAAAAAATAAAAAATAAACCAAAGCGGCTAAAAAAAAACCCCAAAAATTCTAACTAAATAAGTCAATCGATTAATTAAAGCAACAAAAATGTTCGGCGTGGCTGGGATTTTCTTCCCGGCCCGAGTTCGAATCTCAATCGGGGGAGAAGTTATTCGACCCCCAAGCCGTTCGAGAATAACCCCTTTAATAACATATTGAGACTTGAACTTACGACCGCCAGATGCGACCCTGGATCAGCCGCGCGCAGCCCATCCCGCAGGACCACCTGGAAATCCCTTGGGTTGTTGCTAACAAATTAAGATGTGTATAGTACGTGCTGATATGCTAGTTTCCGGTTCCGCTTAGTCAAAGAGTGGGACTGTATTCTGCTAGTTATAGACCCGAGGCTAGAAACTCCAGCGTTATATATTCCTTACCGTCGTCAGCCAGAATTGCGCATTTTTCAGCCCAAATTGAGGGGTATTCGGACAGGATTCCAGACAGTTAGCAAGCCAAAAGGTAACGGTTGGAAATTTGAAAACAGACATACACTTCAAAACTAATTGTAATTGCTGAGTATCGTTGGCGAATGCTGCTTGTCATTGCGCGCTTATTCAATTCAAAGATATCGCTATGTCTGCCAAGTTAAGCGGTACCGCACAACTTAAGATTTGCTTACAGTTGGTGGACTCACTGCGAACGAGAACGGGTGTTTTCCTATGCGGTGTTTGCTACAATTTATCCATACACGATGTAGCTGAGCTGATCGGCCACTTCCCTCGAGGTCGCATAAAGCCTTCTACATCCTCAATCAACGAAATTTCAAGAAAACCAGCCAATATGTATTCTGCGTAAGCTAGAGGTCGGCCCATGTTAATTGTTTATGTCGCTATTGGCCGCTGGAAAACCGACTGATGGAATTGCTTGCTACTAACAAATCGTTTAGGCCCTGAACTGCCTCGGTCTTAAAACTCTTAACGGTCGGGAAAAGCAAAGCTTAGACTGAAAGCAAACAAGTCTCGATAACGCAGAAAATAAATCTGTTAGATGGACGGCAATACGGGAAACGTTTACCCGAAACATAAACAACGTAACAACAGCGACAACAAAATACAAACAAATTCCAAAAAATCCAAAAAATCCAAAAAATCAGTCAATCAGTTTAAGAAAAACACTTGCAACACCAAACAGGTTGGAAAAAAACGAAGAAGACGTAGAAATAAAAAGAAAAAGAAATTTAAAAAAAACTAAATCAATCAATCAATCAATCAATCAATAAATCAGTAAATAAAAAAAATAAAAAATAAACCAAAGCGGCTAAAAAAAAAACCCCAAAAATTCTAACTAAATAAGTCAATCGATTAATTAAAGCAACAAAAATGTTCGGCGTGGCTGGGATTTTCTTTCCGGCCCGAGTTCGAATCTCAATCGGGGGAGAAGTTATTCGACCCCCAAGCCGTTCGAGAATAACCCCTTTAATAACATATTGAGACTTGAACTTACGACCGCCAGATGCGACCCTGGATCAGCCGCGCGCAGCCCATCCCGCAGGACCACCTGGAAATCCCTTGGGTTGTTGCTAACAAATTAAGATGTGTATAGTACGTGCTGATATGCTAGTTTCCGGTTCCGCTTAGTCAAAGAGTGGGACTGTATTCTGCTAGTTATAGACCCGAGGCTAGAAACTCCAGCGTTATATATTCCTTACCGTCGTCAGCCAGAATTGCGCATTTTTCAGCCCAAATTGAGGGGTATTCGGACAGGATTCCAGACAGTTAGCAAGCCAAAAGGTAACGGTTGGAAATTTGAAAACAGACATACACTTCAAAACTAATTGTAATTGCTGAGTATCGTTGGCGAATGCTGCTTGTCATTGCGCGCTTATTCAATTCAAAGATATCGCTATGTCTGCCAAGTTAAGCGGTACCGCACAACTTAAGATTTGCTTACAGTTGGTGGACTCACTGCGAACGAGAACGGGTGTTTTCCTATGCGGTGTTTGCTACAATTTATCCATACACGATGTAGCTGAGCTGATCGGCCACTTCCCTCGAGGTCGCATAAAGCCTTCTACATCCTCAATCAACGAAATTTCAAGAAAACCAGCCAATATGTATTCTGCGTAAGCCAGAGGTCGGCCCATGTTAATTGTTTATGTCGCTATTGGCCGCTGGAAAACCGACTGATGGAATTGCTTGCTACTAACAAATCGTTTAGGCCCTGAACTGCCTCGGTCTTAAAACTCTTAACGGTCGGGAAAAGCAAAGCTTAGACTGAAAGCAAACAAGTCTCGATAACGCAGAAAATAAATCTGTTAGATGGACGGCAATACGGGAAACGTCTACCCGAAACATAAACAACGTAACAACAGCGACAACAAAATACAAACAAATTCCAAAAAATCCAAAAAATCCAAAAAATCAGTCAATCAGTTTAAGAAAAACACTTGCAACACCAAACAGGTTGGAAAAAAACGAAGAAGACGAAGAAATAAAAAGAAAAAGAAATTTAAAAAAAACTAAATCAATCAATCAATCAATCAATCAATAAATCAGTAAATAAAAAAAATAAAAAATAAACCAAAGCGGCTAAAAAAACAACCCCAAAAATTCTAACTAAATAAGTCAATCGATTAATTAAAGCAACAAAAATGTTCGGCGTGGCTGGGATTTTCTTCCCGGCCCGAGTTCGAATCTCAATCGGGGGAGAAGTTATTCGACCCCCAAGCCGTTCGAGAATAACCCCTTTAATAACATATTGAGACTTGAACTTACGACCGCCAGATGCGACCCTGGATCAGCCGCGCGCAGCCCATCCCGCAGGACCACCTGGAAATCCCTTGGGTTGTTGCTAACAAATTAAGATGTGTATAGTACGTGCTGATATGCTAGTTTCCGGTTCCGCTTAGTCAAAGAGTGGGACTGTATTCTGCTAGTTATAGACCCGAGGCTAGAAACTCCAGCGTTATATATTCCTTACCGTCGTCAGCCAGAATTGCGCATTTTTCAGCCCAAATTGAGGGGTATTCGGACAGGATTCCAGACAGTTAGCAAGCCAAAAGGTAACGGTTGGAAATTTGAAAACAGACATACACTTCAAAACTAATTGTAATTGCTGAGTATCGTTGGCGAATGCTGCTTGTCATTGCGCGCTTATTCAATTCAAAGATATCGCTATGTCTGCCAAGTTAAGCGGTACCGCACAACTTAAGATTTGCTTACAGTTGGTGGACTCACTGCGAACGAGAACGGGTGTTTTCCTATGCGGTGTTTGCTACAATTTATCCATACACGATGTAGCTGAGCTGATCGGCCACTTCCCTCGAGGTCGCATAAAGCCTTCTACATCCTCAATCAACGAAATTTCAAGAAAACCAGCCAATATGTATTCTGCGTAAGCCAGAGGTCGGCCCATGTTAATTGTTTATGTCGCTATTGGCCGCTGGAAAACCGACTGATGGAATTGCTTGCTACTAACAAATCGTTTAGGCCCTGAACTGCCTCGGTCTTAAAACTCTTAACGGTCGGGAAAAGCAAAGCTTAGACTGAAAGCAAACAAGTCTCGATAACGCAGAAAATAAATCTGTTAGATGGACGGCAATACGGGAAACGTCTACCCGAAACATAAACAACGTAACAACAGCGACAACAAAATACAAACAAATTCCAAAAAATCCAAAAAATCCAAAAAATCAGTCAATCAGTTTAAGAAAAACACTTGCAACACCAAACAGGTTGGAAAAAAACGAAGAAGACGAAGAAATAAAAAGAAAAAGAAATTTAAAAAAAACTAAATCAATCAATCAATCAATCAATCAATAAATCAGTAAATAAAAAAAATAAAAAATAAACCAAAGCGGCTAAAAAAAAAACCCCAAAAATTCTAACTAAATAAGTCAATCGATTAATTAAAGCAACAAAAATGTTCGGCGTGGCTGGGATTTTCTTTCCGGCCCGAGTTCGAATCTCAATCGGGGGAGAAGTTATTCGACCCCCAAGCCGTTCGAGAATAACCCCTTTAATAACATATTGAGACTTGAACTTACGACCGCCAGATGCGACCCTGGATCAGCCGCGCGCAGCCCATCCCGCAGGACCACCTGGAAATCCCTTGGGTTGTTGCTAACAAATTAAGATGTGTATAGTACGTGCTGATATGCTAGTTTCCGGTTCCGCTTAGTCAAAGAGTGGGACTGTATTCTGCTAGTTATAGACCCGAGGCTAGAAACTCCAGCGTTATATATTCCTTACCGTCGTCAGCCAGAATTGCGCATTTTTCAGCCCAAATTGAGGGGTATTCGGACAGGATTCCAGACAGTTAGCAAGCCAAAAGGTAACGGTTGGAAATTTGAAAACAGACATACACTTCAAAACTAATTGTAATTGCTGAGTATCGTTGGCGAATGCTGCTTGTCATTGCGCGCTTATTCAATTCAAAGATATCGCTATGTCTGCCAAGTTAAGCGGTACCGCACAACTTAAGATTTGCTTACAGTTGGTGGACTCACTGCGAACGAGAACGGGTGTTTTCCTATGCGGTGTTTGCTACAATTTATCCATACACGATGTAGCTGAGCTGATCGGCCACTTCCCTCGAGGTCGCATAAAGCCTTCTACATCCTCAATCAACGAAATTTCAAGAAAACCAGCCAATATGTATTCTGCGTAAGCCAGAGGTCGGCCCATGTTAATTGTTTATGTCGCTATTGGCCGCTGGAAAACCGACTGATGGAATTGCTTGCTACTAACAAATCGTTTAGGCCCTGAACTGCCTCGGTCTTAAAACTCTTAACGGTCGGGAAAAGCAAAGCTTAGACTGAAAGCAAACAAGTCTCGATAACGCAGAAAATAAATCTGTTAGATGGACGGCAATACGGGAAACGTCTACCCGAAACATAAACAACGTAACAACAGCGACAACAAAATACAAACAAATTCCAAAAAATCCAAAAAATCCAAAAAATCAGTCAATCAGTTTAAGAAAAACACTTGCAACACCAAACAGGTTGGAAAAAAACGAAGAAGACGAAGAAATAAAAAGAAAAAGAAATTTAAAAAAAACTAAATCAATCAATCAATCAATCAATCAATAAATCAGTAAATAAAAAAAATAAAAAATAAACCAAAGCGGCTAAAAAAAAAACCCCAAAAATTCTAACTAAATAAGTCAATCGATTAATTAAAGCAACAAAAATGTTCGGCGTGGCTGGGATTTTCTTTCCGGCCCGAGTTCGAATCTCAATCGGGGGAGAAGTTATTCGACCCCCAAGCCGTTCGAGAATAACCCCTTTAATAACATATTGAGACTTGAACTTACGACCGCCAGATGCGACCCTGGATCAGCCGCGCGCAGCCCATCCCGCAGGACCACCTGGAAATCCCTTGGGTTGTTGCTAACAAATTAAGATGTGTATAGTACGTGCTGATATGCTAGTTTCCGGTTCCGCTTAGTCAAAGAGTGGGACTGTATTCTGCTAGTTATAGACCCGAGGCTAGAAACTCCAGCGTTATATATTCCTTACCGTCGTCAGCCAGAATTGCGCATTTTTCAGCCCAAATTGAGGGGTATTCGGACAGGATTCCAGACAGTTAGCAAGCCAAAAGGTAACGGTTGGAAATTTGAAAACAGACATACACTTCAAAACTAATTGTAATTGCTGAGTATCGTTGGCGAATGCTGCTTGTCATTGCGCGCTCATTCAATTCAAAGATATCGCTATGTCTGCCAAGTTAAGCGGTACCGCACAACTTAAGATTTGCTTACAGTTGGTGGACTCACTGCGAACGAGAACGGGTGTTTTCCTATGCGGTGTTTGCTAGAATTTATCCATACACGATGTAGCTGAGCTGATCGGCCACTTCCCTCGAGGTCGCATAAAGCCTTCTACATCCTCAATCAACGAAATTTCAAGAAAACCAGCCAATATGTATTCTGCGTAAGCCAGAGGTCGGCCCATGTTAATTGTTTATGTCGCTATTGGCCGCTGGAAAACCGACTGATGGAATTGCTTGCTACTAACAAATCGTTTAGGCCCTGAACTGCCTCGGTCTTAAAACTCTTAACGGTCGGGAAAAGCAAAGCTTAGACTGAAAGCAAACAAGTCTCGATAACGCAGAAAATAAATCTGTTAGATGGACGGCAATACGGGAAACGTTTACCCGAAACATAAACAACGTAACAACAGCGACAACAAAATACAAACAAATTCCAAAAAATCCAAAAAATCCAAAAAATCAGTCAATCAGTTTAAGAAAAACACTTGCAACACCAAACAGGTTGGAAAAAAACGAAGAAGACGAAGAAATAAAAAGAAAAAGAAATTTAAAAAAACTAAATCAATAAATTAATCAATCAATCAATAAATCAGTAAATAAAAAAAATAAAAAATAAACCAAAGCGGCTAAAAAAAAACCCCAAAAATTCTAACTAAATAAGTCAATCGATTAATTAAAGCAACAAAAATGTTCGGCGTGGCTGGGATTTTCTTCCCGGCCCGAGTTCGAATCTCAATCGGGGGAGAAGTTATTCGACCCCCAAGCCGTTCGAGAATAACCCCTTTAATAACATATTGAGACTTGAACTTACGACCGCCAGATGCGACCCTGGATCAGCCGCGCGCAGCCCATCCCGCAGGACCACCTGGAAATCCCTTGGGTTGTTGCTAACAAATTAAGATGTGTATAGTACGTGCTGATATGCTAGTTTCCGGTTCCGCTTAGTCAAAGAGTGGGACTGTATTCTGCTAGTTATAGACCCGAGGCTAGAAACTCCAGCGTTATATATTCCTTACCGTCGTCAGCCAGAATTGCGCATTTTTCAGCCCAAATTGAGGGGTATTCGGACAGGATTCCAGACAGTTAGCAAGCCAAAAGGTAACGGTTGGAAATTTGAAAACAGACATACACTTCAAAACTAATTGTAATTGCTGAGTATCGTTGGCGAATGCTGCTTGTCATTGCACGCTCATTCAATTCAAAGATATCGCTATGTCTGCCAAGTTAAGCGGTACCGCACAACTTAAGATTTGCTTACAGTTGGTGGACTCACTGCGAACGAGAACGGGTGTTTTCCTATGCGGTGTTTGCTACAATTTATCCATACACGATGTAGCTGAGCTGATCGGCCACTCCCTCGAGGTCGCATAAAGCCTTCTACATCCTCAATCAACGAAATTTCAAGAAAACCAGCCAATATGTATTCTGCGTAAGCCAGAGGTCGGCCCATGTTAATTGTTTATGTCGCTATTGGCCGCTGGAAAACCGACTGATGGAATTGCTTGCTACTAACAAATCGTTTAGGCCCTGAACTGCCTCGGTCTTAAAACTCTTAACGGTCGGGAAAAGCAAAGCTTAGACTGAAAGCAAACAAGTCTCGATAACGCAGAAAATAAATCTGTTAGATGGACGGCAATACGGGAAACGTTTACCCGAAACATAAACAACGTAACAACAGCGACAACAAAATACAAACAAATTCCAAAAAATCCAAAAAATCCAAAAAATCAGTCAATCAGTTTAAGAAAAACACTTGCAACACCAAACAGGTTGGAAAAAAACGAAGAAGACGAAGAAATAAAAAGAAAAAGAAATTTTAAAAAAAATAAATCAATAAATCAATCAATCAATCAATAAATCAGTAAATAAAAAAAATAAAAAATAAACCAAAGCGGCTAAAAAAAAACCCCAAAAATTCTAACTAAATAAGTCAATCGATTAATTAAAGCAACAAAAATGTTCGGCGTGGCTGGGATTTTCTTCCCGGCCCGAGTTCGAATCTCAATCGGGGGAGAAGTTATTCGACCCCCAAGCCGTTCGAGAATAACCCCTTTAATAACATATTGAGACTTGAACTTACGACCGCCAGATGCGACCCTGGATCAGCCGCGCGCAGCCCATCCCGCAGGACCACCTGGAAATCCCTTGGGTTGTTGCTAACAAATTAAGATGTGTATAGTACGTGCTGATATGCTAGTTTCCGGTTCCGCTTAGTCAAAGAGTGGGACTGTATTCTGCTAGTTATAGACCCGAGGCTAGAAACTCCAGCGTTATATATTCCTTACCGTCGTCAGCCAGAATTGCGCATTTTTCAGCCCAAATTGAGGGGTATTCGGACAGGATTCCAGACAGTTAGCAAGCCAAAAGGTAACGGTTGGAAATTTGAAAACAGACATACACTTCAAAACTAATTGTAATTGCTGAGTATCGTTGGCGAATGCTGCTTGTCATTGCGCGCTTATTCAATTCAAAGATATCGCTATGTCTGCCAAGTTAAGCGGTACCGCACAACTTAAGATTTGCTTACAGTTGGTGGACTCACTGCGAACGAGAACGGGTGTTTTCCTATGCGGTGTTTGCTACAATTTATCCATACACGATGTAGCTGAGCTGATCGGCCACTTCCCTCGAGGTCGCATAAAGCCTTCTACATCCTCAATCAACGAAATTTCAAGAAAACCAGCCAATATGTATTCTGCGTAAGCTAGAGGTCGGCCCATGTTAATTGTTTATGTCGCTATTGGCCGCTGGAAAACCGACTGATGGAATTGCTTGCTACTAACAAATCGTTTAGGCCCTGAACTGCCTCGGTCTTAAAACTCTTAACGGTCGGGAAAAGCAAAGCTTAGACTGAAAGCAAACAAGTCTCGATAACGCAGAAAATAAATCTGTTAGATGGACGGCAATACGGGAAACGTTTACCCGAAACATAAACAACGTAACAACAGCGACAACAAAATACAAACAAATTCCAAAAAATCCAAAAAATCCAAAAAATCAGTCAATCAGTTTAAGAAAAACACTTGCAACACCAAACAGGTTGGAAAAAAACGAAGAAGACGTAGAAATAAAAAGAAAAAGAAATTTAAAAAAAACTAAATCAATAAATCAATCAATCAATCAATAAATCAGTAAATAAAAAAAATAAAAAATAAACCAAAGCGGCTAAAAAAAAAACCCCAAAAATTCTAACTAAATAAGTCAATCGATTAATTAAAGCAACAAAAATGTTCGGCGTGGCTGGGATTTTCTTTCCGGCCCGAGTTCGAATCTCAATCGGGGGAGAAGTTATTCGACCCCCAAGCCGTTCGAGAATAACCCCTTTAATAACATATTGAGACTTGAACTTACGACCGCCAGATGCGACCCTGGATCAGCCGCGCGCAGCCCATCCCGCAGGACCACCTGGAAATCCCTTGGGTTGTTGCTAACAAATTAAGATGTGTATAGTACGTGCTGATATGCTAGTTTCCGGTTCCGCTTAGTCAAAGAGTGGGACTGTATTCTGCTAGTTATAGACCCGAGGCTAGAAACTCCAGCGTTATATATTCCTTACCGTCGTCAGCCAGAATTGCGCATTTTTCAGCCCAAATTGAGGGGTATTCGGACAGGATTCCAGACAGTTAGCAAGCCAAAAGGTAACGGTTGGAAATTTGAAAACAGACATACACTTCAAAACTAATTGTAATTGCTGAGTATCGTTGGCGAATGCTGCTTGTCATTGTGCGCTTATTCAATTCAAAGATATCGCTATGTCTGCCAAGTTAAGCGGTACCGCACAACTTAAGATTTGCTTACAGTTGGTGGACTCACTGCGAACGAGAACGGGTGTTTTCCTATGCGGTGTTTGCTACAATTTATCCATACACGATGTAGCTGAGCTGATCGGCCACTTCCCTCGAGGTCGCATAAAGCCTTCTACATCCTCAATCAACGAAATTTCAAGAAAACCAGCCAATATGTATTCTGCGTAAGCCAGAGGTCGGCCCATGTTAATTGTTTATGTCGCTATTGGCCGCTGGAAAACCGACTGATGGAATTGCTTGCTACTAACAAATCGTTTAGGCCCTGAACTGCCTCGGTCTTAAAACTCTTAACGGTCGGGAAAAGCAAAGCTTAGACTGAAAGCAAACAAGTCTCGATAACGCAGAAAATAAATCTGTTAGATGGACGGCAATACGGGAAACGTTTACCCGAAACATAAACAACGTAACAACAGCGACAACAAAATACAAACAAATTCCAAAAAATCCAAAAAATCCAAAAAATCAGTCAATCAGTTTAAGAAAAACACTTGCAACACCAAACAGGTTGGAAAAAAACGAAGAAGACGAAGAAATAAAAAGAAAAAGAAATTTAAAAAAAACTACATCAATAAATCAATCAATCAATCAATAAATCAGTAAATAAAAAAAATAAAAAATAAACCAAAGCGGCTAAAAAAACAACCCCAAAAATTCTAACTAAATAAGTCAATCGATTAATTAAAGCAACAAAAATGTTCGGCGTGGCTGGGATTTTCTTCCCGGCCCGAGTTCGAATCTCAATCGGGGGAGAAGTTATTCGACCCCCAAGCCGTTCGAGAATAACCCCTTTAATAACATATTGAGACTTGAACTTACGACCGCCAGATGCGACCCTGGATCAGCCGCGCGCAGCCCATCCCGCAGGACCACCTGGAAATCCCTTGGGTTGTTGCTAACAAATTAAGATGTGTATAGTACGTGCTGATATGCTAGTTTCCGGTTCCGCTTAGTCAAAGAGTGGGACTGTATTCTGCTAGTTATAGACCCGAGGCTAGAAACTCCAGCGTTATATATTCCTTACCGTCGTCAGCCAGAATTGCGCATTTTTCAGCCCAAATTGAGGGGTATTCGGACAGGATTCCAGACAGTTAGCAAGCCAAAAGGTAACGGTTGGAAATTTGAAAACAGACATACACTTCAAAACTAATTGTAATTGCTGAGTATCGTTGGCGAATGCTGCTTGTCATTGCGCGCTTATTCAATTCAAAGATATCGCTATGTCTGCCAAGTTAAGCGGTACCGCACAACTTAAGATTTGCTTACAGTTGGTGGACTCACTGCGAACGAGAACGGGTGTTTTCCTATGCGGTGTTTGCTACAATTTATCCATACACGATGTAGCTGAGCTGATCGGCCACTTCCCTCGAGGTCGCATAAAGCCTTCTACATCCTCAATCAACGAAATTTCAAGAAAACCAGCCAATATGTATTCTGCGTAAGCCAGAGGTCGGCCCATGTTAATTGTTTATGTCGCTATTGGCCGCTGGAAAACCGACTGATGGAATTGCTTGCTACTAACAAATCGTTTAGGCCCTGAACTGCCTCGGTCTTAAAACTCTTAACGGTCGGGAAAAGCAAAGCTTAGACTGAAAGCAAACAAGTCTCGATAACGCAGAAAATAAATCTGTTAGATGGACGGCAATACGGGAAACGTCTACCCGAAACATAAACAACGTAACAACAGCGACAACAAAATACAAACAAATTCCAAAAAATCCAAAAAATCCAAAAAATCAGTCAATCAGTTTAAGAAAAACACTTGCAACACCAAACAGGTTGGAAAAAAACGAAGAAGACGAAGAAATAAAAAGAAAAAGAAATTTAAAAAAAACTAAATCAATCAATCAATCAATCAATCAATAAATCAGTAAATAAAAAAAATAAAAAATAAACCAAAGCGGCTAAAAAAAAAACCCCAAAAATTCTAACTAAATAAGTCAATCGATTAATTAAAGCAACAAAAATGTTCGGCGTGGCTGGGATTTTCTTTCCGGCCCGAGTTCGAATCTCAATCGGGGGAGAAGTTATTCGACCCCCAAGCCGTTCGAGAATAACCCCTTTAATAACATATTGAGACTTGAACTTACGACCGCCAGATGCGACCCTGGATCAGCCGCGCGCAGCCCATCCCGCAGGACCACCTGGAAATCCCTTGGGTTGTTGCTAACAAATTAAGATGTGTATAGTACGTGCTGATATGCTAGTTTCCGGTTCCGCTTAGTCAAAGAGTGGGACTGTATTCTGCTAGTTATAGACCCGAGGCTAGAAACTCCAGCGTTATATATTCCTTACCGTCGTCAGCCAGAATTGCGCATTTTTCAGCCCAAATTGAGGGGTATTCGGACAGGATTCCAGACAGTTAGCAAGCCAAAAGGTAACGGTTGGAAATTTGAAAACAGACATACACTTCAAAACTAATTGTAATTGCTGAGTATCGTTGGCGAATGCTGCTTGTCATTGCGCGCTTATTCAATTCAAAGATATCGCTATGTCTGCCAAGTTAAGCGGTACCGCACAACTTAAGATTTGCTTACAGTTGGTGGACTCACTGCGAACGAGAACGGGTGTTTTCCTATGCGGTGTTTGCTACAATTTATCCATACACGATGTAGCTGAGCTGATCGGCCACTTCCCTCGAGGTCGCATAAAGCCTTCTACATCCTCAATCAACGAAATTTCAAGAAAACCAGCCAATATGTATTCTGCGTAAGCCAGAGGTCGGCCCATGTTAATTGTTTATGTCGCTATTGGCCGCTGGAAAACCGACTGATGGAATTGCTTGCTACTAACAAATCGTTTAGGCCCTGAACTGCCTCGGTCTTAAAACTCTTAACGGTCGGGAAAAGCAAAGCTTAGACTGAAAGCAAACAAGTCTCGATAACGCAGAAAATAAATCTGTTAGATGGACGGCAATACGGGAAACGTTTACCCGAAACATAAACAACGTAACAACAGCGACAACAAAATACAAACAAATTCCAAAAAATCCAAAAAATCCAAAAAATCAGTCAATCAGTTTAAGAAAAACACTTGCAACACCAAACAGGTTGGAAAAAAACGAAGAAGACGAAGAAATAAAAAGAAAAAGAAATTTAAAAAAAACTAAATCAATAAATCAATCAATCAATCAATAAATCAGTAAATAAAAAAAATAAAAAATAAACCAAAGCGGCTAAAAAAAAAACCCCAAAAATTCTAACTAAATAAGTCAATCGATTAATTAAAGCAACAAAAATGTTCGGCGTGGCTGGGATTTTCTTCCCGGCCCGAGTTCGAATCTCAATCGGGGGAGAAGTTATTCGACCCCCAAGCCGTTCGAGAATAACCCCTTTAATAACATATTGAGACTTGAACTTACGACCGCCAGATGCGACCCTGGATCAGCCGCGCGCAGCCCATCCCGCAGGACCACCTGGAAATCCCTTGGGTTGTTGCTAACAAATTAAGATGTGTATAGTACGTGCTGATATGCTAGTTTCCGGTTCCGCTTAGTCAAAGAGTGGGACTGTATTCTGCTAGTTATAGACCCGAGGCTAGAAACTCCAGCGTTATATATTCCTTACCGTCGTCAGCCAGAATTGCGCATTTTTCAGCCCAAATTGAGGGGTATTCGGACAGGATTCCAGACAGTTAGCAAGCCAAAAGGTAACGGTTGGAAATTTGAAAACAGACATACACTTCAAAACTAATTGTAATTGCTGAGTATCGTTGGCGAATGCTGCTTGTCATTGCGCGCTTATTCAATTCAAAGATATCGCTATGTCTGCCAAGTTAAGCGGTACCGCACAACTTAAGATTTGCTTACAGTTGGTGGACTCACTGCGAACGAGAACGGGTGTTTTCCTATGCGGTGTTTGCTACAATTTATCCATACACGATGTAGCTGAGCTGATCGGCCACTTCCCTCGAGGTCGCATAAAGCCTTCTACATCCTCAATCAACGAAATTTCAAGAAAACCAGCCAATATGTATTCTGCGTAAGCCAGAGGTCGGCCCATGTTAATTGTTTATGTCGCTATTGGCCGCTGGAAAACCGACTGATGGAATTGCTTGCTACTAACAAATCGTTTAGGCCCTGAACTGCCTCGGTCTTAAAACTCTTAACGGTCGGGAAAAGCAAAGCTTAGACTGAAAGCAAACAAGTCTCGATAACGCAGAAAATAAATCTGTTAGATGGACGGCAATACGGGAAACGTTTACCCGAAACATAAACAACGTAACAACAGCGACAACAAAATACAAACAAATTCCAAAAAATCCAAAAAATCCAAAAAATCAGTCAATCAGTTTAAGAAAAACACTTGCAACACCAAACAGGTTGGAAAAAAACGAAGAAGACGAAGAAATAAAAAGAAAAAGAAATTTAAAAAAAACTAAATCAATAAATCAATCAATCAATCAATAAATCAGTAAATAAAAAAAATAAAAAATAAACCAAAGCGGCTAAAAAAAAAACCCCAAAAATTCTAACTAAATAAGTCAATCGATTAATTAAAGCAACAAAAATGTTCGGCGTGGCTGGGATTTTCTTCCCGGCCCGAGTTCGAATCTCAATCGGGGGAGAAGTTATTCGACCCCCAAGCCGTTCGAGAATAACCCCTTTAATAACATATTGAGACTTGAACTTACGACCGCCAGATGCGACCCTGGATCAGCCGCGCGCAGCCCATCCCGCAGGACCACCTGGAAATCCCTTGGGTTGTTGCTAACAAATTAAGATGTGTATAGTACGTGCTGATATGCTAGTTTCCGGTTCCGCTTAGTCAAAGAGTGGGACTGTATTCTGCTAGTTATAGACCCGAGGCTAGAAACTCCAGCGTTATATATTCCTTACCGTCGTCAGCCAGAATTGCGCATTTTTCAGCCCAAATTGAGGGGTATTCGGACAGGATTCCAGACAGTTAGCAAGCCAAAAGGTAACGCTTGGAAATTTGAAAACAGACATACACTTCAAAACTAATTGTAATTGCTGAGTATCGTTGGCGAATGCTGCTTGTCATTGCGCGCTTATTCAATTCAAAGATATCGCTATGTCTGCCAAGTTAAGCGGTACCGCACAACTTAAGATTTGCTTACAGTTGGTGGACTCACTGCGAACGAGAACGGGTGTTTTCCTATGCGGTGTTTGCTACAATTTATCCATACACGATGTAGCTGAGCTGATCGGCCACTTCCCTCGAGGTCGCATAAAGCCTTCTACATCCTCAATCAACGAAATTTCAAGAAAACCAGCCAATATGTATTCTGCGTAAGCCAGAGGTCGGCCCATGTTAATTGTTTATGTCGCTATTGGCCGCTGGAAAACCGACTGATGGAATTGCTTGCTACTAACAAATCGTTTAGGCCCTGAACTGCCTCGGTCTTAAAACTCTTAACGGTCGGGAAAAGCAAAGCTTAGACTGAAAGCAAACAAGTCTCGATAACGCAGAAAATAAATCTGTTAGATGGACGGCAATACGGGAAACGTTTACCCGAAACATAAACAACGTAACAACAGCGACAACAAAATACAAACAAATTCCAAAAAATCCAAAAAATCCAAAAAATCAGTCAATCAGTTTAAGAAAAACACTTGCAACACCAAACAGGTTGGAAAAAAACGAAGAAGACGAAGAAATAAAAAGAAAAAGAAATTTAAAAAAACTAAATCAATCAATCAATCAATCAATCAATAAATCAGTAAATAAAAAAAATAAAAAATAAACCAAAGCGGCTAAAAAAAAAACCCCAAAAATTCTAACTAAATAAGTCAATCGATTAATTAAAGCAACAAAAATGTTCGGCGTGGCTGGGATTTTCTTCCCGGCCCGAGTTCGAATCTCAATCGGGGGAGAAGTTATTCGACCCCCAAGCCGTTCGAGAATAACCCCTTTAATAACATATTGAGACTTGAACTTACGACCGCCAGATGCGACCCTGGATCAGCCGCGCGCAGCCCATCCCGCAGGACCACCTGGAAATCCCTTGGGTTGTTGCTAACAAATTAAGATGTGTATAGTACGTGCTGATATGCTAGTTTCCGGTTCCGCTTAGTCAAAGAGTGGGACTGTATTCTGCTAGTTATAGACCCGAGGCTAGAAACTCCAGCGTTATATATTCCTTACCGTCATCAGCCAGAATTGCGCATTTTTCAGCCCAAATTGAGGGGTATTCGGACAGGATTCCAGACAGTTAGCAAGCCAAAAGGTAACGCTTGGAAATTTGAAAACAGACATACACTTCAAAACTAATTGTAATTGCTGAGTATCGTTGGCGAATGCTGCTTGTCATTGCGCGCTTATTCAATTCAAAGATATCGCTATGTCTGCCAAGTTAAGCGGTACCGCACAACTTAAGATTTGCTTACAGTTGGTGGACTCACTGCGAACGAGAACGGGTGTTTTCCTATGCGGTGTTTGCTACAATTTATCCATACACGATGTAGCTGAGCTGATCGGCCACTTCCCTCGAGGTCGCATAAAGCCTTCTACATCCTCAATCAACGAAATTTCAAGAAAACCAGCCAATATGTATTCTGCGTAAGCCAGAGGTCGGCCCATGTTAATTGTTTATGTCGCTATTGGCCGCTGGAAAACCGACTGATGGAATTGCTTGCTACTAACAAATCGTTTAGGCCCTGAACTGCCTCGGTCTTAAAACTCTTAACGGTCGGGAAAAGCAAAGCTTAGACTGAAAGCAAACAAGTCTCGATAACGCAGAAAATAAATCTGTTAGATGGACGGCAATACGGGAAACGTTTACCCGAAACATAAACAACGTAACAACAGCGACAACAAAATACAAACAAATTCCAAAAAATCCAAAAAATCCAAAAAATCAGTCAATCAGTTTAAGAAAAACACTTGCAACACCAAACAGGTTGGAAAAAAAACGAAGAAGACGAAGAAATAAAAAGAAAAAGAAATTTAAAAAAAACTAAATCAATCAATCAATCAATCAATCAATAAATCAGTAAATAAAAAAAATAAAAAATAAACCAAAGCGGCTAAAAAAAAAACCCCAAAAATTCTAACTAAATAAGTCAATCGATTAATTAAAGCAACAAAAATGTTCGGCGTGGCTGGGATTTTCTTCCCGGCCCGAGTTCGAATCTCAATCGGGGGAGAAGTTATTCGACCCCCAAGCCGTTCGAGAATAACCCCTTTAATAACATATTGAGACTTGAACTTACGACCGCCAGATGCGACCCTGGATCAGCCGCGCGCAGCCCATCCCGCAGGACCACCTGGAAATCCCTTGGGTTGTTGCTAACAAATTAAGATGTGTATAGTACGTGCTGATATGCTAGTTTCCGGTTCCGCTTAGTCAAAGAGTGGGACTGTATTCTGCTAGTTATAGACCCGAGGCTAGAAACTCCAGCGTTATATATTCCTTACCGTCATCAGCCAGAATTGCGCATTTTTCAGCCCAAATTGAGGGGTATTCGGACAGGATTCCAGACAGTTAGCAAGCCAAAAGGTAACGGTTGGAAATTTGAAAACAGACATACACTTCAAAACTAATTGTAATTGCTGAGTATCGTTGGCGAATGCTGCTTGTCATTGCGCGCTTATTCAATTCAAAGATATCGCTATGTCTGCCAAGTTAAGCGGTACCGCACAACTTAAGATTTGCTTACAGTTGGTGGACTCACTGCGAACGAGAACGGGTGTTTTCCTATGCGGTGTTTGCTACAATTTATCCATACACGATGTAGCTGAGCTGATCGGCCACTTCCCTCGAGGTCGCATAAAGCCTTCTACATCCTCAATCAACGAAATTTCAAGAAAACCAGCCAATATGTATTCTGCGTAAGCCAGAGGTCGGCCCATGTTAATTGTTTATGTCGCTATTGGCCGCTGGAAAACCGACTGATGGAATTGCTTGCTACTAACAAATCGTTTAGGCCCTGAACTGCCTCGGTCTTAAAACTCTTAACGGTCGGGAAAAGCAAAGCTTAGACTGAAAGCAAACAAGTCTCGATAACGCAGAAAATAAATCTGTTAGATGGACGGCAATACGGGAAACGTTTACCCGAAACATAAACAACGTAACAACAGCGACAACAAAATACAAACAAATTCCAAAAAATCCAAAAAATCCAAAAAATCAGTCAATCAGTTTAAGAAAAACACTTGCAACACCAAACAGGTTGGAAAAAAAACGAAGAAGACGAAGAAATAAAAAGAAAAAGAAATTTAAAAAAAACTAAATCAATCAATCAATCAATCAATCAATAAATCAGTAAATAAAAAAAATAAAAAATAAACCAAAGCGGCTAAAAAAAAAACCCCAAAAATTCTAACTAAATAAGTCAATCGATTAATTAAAGCAACAAAAATGTTCGGCGTGGCTGGGATTTTCTTCCCGGCCCGAGTTCGAATCTCAATCGGGGGAGAAGTTATTCGACCCCCAAGCCGTTCGAGAATAACCCCTTTAATAACATATTGAGACTTGAACTTACGACCGCCAGATGCGACCCTGGATCAGCCGCGCGCAGCCCATCCCGCAGGACCACCTGGAAATCCCTTGGGTTGTTGCTAACAAATTAAGATGTGTATAGTACGTGCTGATATGCTAGTTTCCGGTTCCGCTTAGTCAAAGAGTGGGACTGTATTCTGCTAGTTATAGACCCGAGGCTAGAAACTCCAGCGTTATATATTCCTTACCGTCGTCAGCCAGAATTGCGCATTTTTCAGCCCAAATTGAGGGGTATTCGGACAGGATTCCAGACAGTTAGCAAGCCAAAAGGTAACGGTTGGAAATTTGAAAACAGACATACACTTCAAAACTAATTGTAATTGCTGAGTATCGTTGGCGAATGCTGCTTGTCATTGCGCGCTTATTCAATTCAAAGATATCGCTATGTCTGCCAAGTTAAGCGGTACCGCACAACTTAAGATTTGCTTACAGTTGGTGGACTCACTGCGAACGAGAACGGGTGTTTTCCTATGCGGTGTTTGCTACAATTTATCCATACACGATGTAGCTGAGCTGATCGGCCACTTCCCTCGAGGTCGCATAAAGCCTTCTACATCCTCAATCAACGAAATTTCAAGAAAACCAGCCAATATGTATTCTGCGTAAGCCAGAGGTCGGCCCATGTTAATTGTTTATGTCGCTATTGGCCGCTGGAAAACCGACTGATGGAATTGCTTGCTACTAACAAATCGTTTAGGCCCTGAACTGCCTCGGTCTTAAAACTCTTAACGGTCGGGAAAAGCAAAGCTTAGACTGAAAGCAAACAAGTCTCGATAACGCAGAAAATAAATCTGTTAGATGGACGGCAATACGGGAAACGTTTACCCGAAACATAAACAACGTAACAACAGCGACAACAAAATACAAACAAATTCCAAAAAATCCAAAAAATCCAAACAATCAGTCAATCAGTTTAAGAAAAACACTTGCAACACCAAACAGGTTGGAAAAAAACGAAGAAGACGAAGAAATAAAAAGAAAAAGAAATTTAAAAAAAACTACATCAATAAATCAATCAATCAATCAATAAATCAGTAAATAAAAAAAATAAAAAATAAACCAAAGCGGCTAAAAAAACAACCCCAAAAATTCTAACTAAATAAGTCAATCGATTAATTAAAGCAACAAAAATGTTCGGCGTGGCTGGGATTTTCTTCCCGGCCCGAGTTCGAATCTCAATCGGGGGAGAAGTTATTCGACCCCCAAGCCGTTCGAGAATAACCCCTTTAATAACATATTGAGACTTGAACTTACGACCGCCAGATGCGACCCTGGATCAGCCGCGCGCAGCCCATCCCGCAGGACCACCTGGAAATCCCTTGGGTTGTTGCTAACAAATTAAGATGTGTATAGTACGTGCTGATATGCTAGTTTCCGGTTCCGCTTAGTCAAAGAGTGGGACTGTATTCTGCTAGTTATAGACCCGAGGCTAGAAACTCCAGCGTTATATATTCCTTACCGTCGTCAGCCAGAATTGCGCATTTTTCAGCCCAAATTGAGGGGTATTCGGACAGGATTCCAGACAGTTAGCAAGCCAAAAGGTAACGGTTGGAAATTTGAAAACAGACATACACTTCAAAACTAATTGTAATTGCTGAGTATCGTTGGCGAATGCTGCTTGTCATTGCGCGCTTATTCAATTCAAAGATATCGCTATGTCTGCCAAGTTAAGCGGTACCGCACAACTTAAGATTTGCTTACAGTTGGTGGACTCACTGCGAACGAGAACGGGTGTTTTCCTATGCGGTGTTTGCTACAATTTATCCATACACGATGTAGCTGAGCTGATCGGCCACTTCCCTCGAGGTCGCATAAAGCCTTCTACATCCTCAATCAACGAAATTTCAAGAAAACCAGCCAATATGTATTCTGCGTAAGCCAGAGGTCGGCCCATGTTAATTGTTTATGTCGCTATTGGCCGCTGGAAAACCGACTGATGGAATTGCTTGCTACTAACAAATCGTTTAGGCCCTGAACTGCCTCGGTCTTAAAACTCTTAACGGTCGGGAAAAGCAAAGCTTAGACTGAAAGCAAACAAGTCTCGATAACGCAGAAAATAAATCTGTTAGATGGACGGCAATACGGGAAACGTTTACCCGAAACATAAACAACGTAACAACAGCGACAACAAAATACAAACAAATTCCAAAAAATCCAAAAAATCCAAAAAATCAGTCAATCAGTTTAAGAAAAACACTTGCAACACCAAACAGGTTGGAAAAAAACGAAGAAGACGAAGAAATAAAAAGAAAAAGAAATTTAAAAAAAACTAAATCAATCAATCAATCAATCAATCAATCAATAAATCAGTAAATAAAAAAAATAAAAAATAAACCAAAGCGGCTAAAAAAAAAACCCCAAAAATTCTAACTAAATAAGTCAATCGATTAATTAAAGCAACAAAAATGTTCGGCGTGGCTGGGATTTTCTTCCCGGCCCGAGTTCGAATCTCAATCGGGGGAGAAGTTATTCGACCCCCAAGCCGTTCGAGAATAACCCCTTTAATAACATATTGAGACTTGAACTTACGACCGCCAGATGCGACCCTGGATCAGCCGCGCGCAGCCCATCCCGCAGGACCACCTGGAAATCCCTTGGGTTGTTGCTAACAAATTAAGATGTGTATAGTACGTGCTGATATGCTAGTTTCCGGTTCCGCTTAGTCAAAGAGTGGGACTGTATTCTGCTAGTTATAGACCCGAGGCTAGAAACTCCAGCGTTATATATTCCTTACCGTCGTCAGCCAGAATTGCGCATTTTTCAGCCCAAATTGAGGGGTATTCGGACAGGATTCCAGACAGTTAGCAAGCCAAAAGGTAACGCTTGGAAATTTGAAAACAGACATACACTTCAAAACTAATTGTAATTGCTGAGTATCGTTGGCGAATGCTGCTTGTCATTGCGCGCTTATTCAATTCAAAGATATCGCTATGTCTGCCAAGTTAAGCGGTACCGCACAACTTAAGATTTGCTTACAGTTGGTGGACTCACTGCGAACGAGAACGGGTGTTTTCCTATGCGGTGTTTGCTACAATTTATCCATACACGATGTAGCTGAGCTGATCGGCCACTTCCCTCGAGGTCGCATAAAGCCTTCTACATCCTCAATCAACGAAATTTCAAGAAAACCAGCCAATATGTATTCTGCGTAAGCCAGAGGTCGGCCCATGTTAATTGTTTATGTCGCTATTGGCCGCTGGAAAACCGACTGATGGAATTGCTTGCTACTAACAAATCGTTTAGGCCCTGAACTGCCTCGGTCTTAAAACTCTTAACGGTCGGGAAAAGCAAAGCTTAGACTGAAAGCAAACAAGTCTCGATAACGCAGAAAATAAATCTGTTAGATGGACGGCAATACGGGAAACGTTTACCCGAAACATAAACAACGTAACAACAGCGACAACAAAATACAAACAAATTCCAAAAAATCCAAAAAATCCAAACAATCAGTCAATCAGTTTAAGAAAAACACTTGCAACACCAAACAGGTTGGAAAAAAACGAAGAAGACGAAGAAATAAAAAGAAAAAGAAATTTAAAAAAAACTACATCAATAAATCAATCAATCAATCAATAAATCAGTAAATAAAAAAAATAAAAAATAAACCAAAGCGGCTAAAAAAACAACCCCAAAAATTCTAACTAAATAAGTCAATCGATTAATTAAAGCAACAAAAATGTTCGGCGTGGCTGGGATTTTCTTCCCGGCCCGAGTTCGAATCTCAATCGGGGGAGAAGTTATTCGACCCCCAAGCCGTTCGAGAATAACCCCTTTAATAACATATTGAGACTTGAACTTACGACCGCCAGATGCGACCCTGGATCAGCCGCGCGCAGCCCATCCCGCAGGACCACCTGGAAATCCCTTGGGTTGTTGCTAACAAATTAAGATGTGTATAGTACGTGCTGATATGCTAGTTTCCGGTTCCGCTTAGTCAAAGAGTGGGACTGTATTCTGCTAGTTATAGACCCGAGGCTAGAAACTCCAGCGTTATATATTCCTTACCGTCGTCAGCCAGAATTGCGCATTTTTCAGCCCAAATTGAGGGGTATTCGGACAGGATTCCAGACAGTTAGCAAGCCAAAAGGTAACGCTTGGAAATTTGAAAACAGACATACACTTCAAAACTAATTGTAATTGCTGAGTATCGTTGGCGAATGCTGCTTGTCATTGCGCGCTTATTCAATTCAAAGATATCGCTATGTCTGCCAAGTTAAGCGGTACCGCACAACTTAAGATTTGCTTACAGTTGGTGGACTCACTGCGAACGAGAACGGGTGTTTTCCTATGCGGTGTTTGCTACAATTTATCCATACACGATGTAGCTGAGCTGATCGGCCACTTCCCTCGAGGTCGCATAAAGCCTTCTACATCCTCAATCAACGAAATTTCAAGAAAACCAGCCAATATGTATTCTGCGTAAGCCAGAGGTCGGCCCATGTTAATTGTTTATGTCGCTATTGGCCGCTGGAAAACCGACTGATGGAATTGCTTGCTACTAACAAATCGTTTAGGCCCTGAACTGCCTCGGTCTTAAAACTCTTAACGGTCGGGAAAAGCAAAGCTTAGACTGAAAGCAAACAAGTCTCGATAACGCAGAAAATAAATCTGTTAGATGGACGGCAATACGGGAAACGTTTACCCGAAACATAAACAACGTAACAACAGCGACAACAAAATACAAACAAATTCCAAAAAATCCAAAAAATCCAAAAAATCAGTCAATCAGTTTAAGAAAAACACTTGCAACACCAAACAGGTTGGAAAAAAACGAAGAAGACGAAGAAATAAAAAGAAAAAGAAATTTAAAAAAAACTAAATCAATCAATCAATCAATCAATCAATCAATAAATCAGTAAATAAAAAAAATAAAAAATAAACCAAAGCGGCTAAAAAAAAAACCCCAAAAATTCTAACTAAATAAGTCAATCGATTAATTAAAGCAACAAAAATGTTCGGCGTGGCTGGGATTTTCTTCCCGGCCCGAGTTCGAATCTCAATCGGGGGAGAAGTTATTCGACCCCCAAGCCGTTCGAGAATAACCCCTTTAATAACATATTGAGACTTGAACTTACGACCGCCAGATGCGACCCTGGATCAGCCGCGCGCAGCCCATCCCGCAGGACCACCTGGAAATCCCTTGGGTTGTTGCTAACAAATTAAGATGTGTATAGTACGTGCTGATATGCTAGTTTCCGGTTCCGCTTAGTCAAAGAGTGGGACTGTATTCTGCTAGTTATAGACCCGAGGCTAGAAACTCCAGCGTTATATATTCCTTACCGTCATCAGCCAGAATTGCGCATTTTTCAGCCCAAATTGAGGGGTATTCGGACAGGATTCCAGACAGTTAGCAAGCCAAAAGGTAACGCTTGGAAATTTGAAAACAGACATACACTTCAAAACTAATTGTAATTGCTGAGTATCGTTGGCGAATGCTGCTTGTCATTGCGCGCTTATTCAATTCAAAGATATCGCTATGTCTGCCAAGTTAAGCGGTACCGCACAACTTAAGATTTGCTTACAGTTGGTGGACTCACTGCGAACGAGAACGGGTGTTTTCCTATGCGGTGTTTGCTACAATTTATCCATACACGATGTAGCTGAGCTGATCGGCCACTTCCCTCGAGGTCGCATAAAGCCTTCTACATCCTCAATCAACGAAATTTCAAGAAAACCAGCCAATATGTATTCTGCGTAAGCCAGAGGTCGGCCCATGTTAATTGTTTATGTCGCTATTGGCTGCTGGAAAACCGACTGATGGAATTGCTTGCTACTAACAAATCGTTTAGGCCCTGAACTGCCTCGGTCTTAAAACTCTTAACGGTCGGGAAAAGCAAAGCTTAGACTGAAAGCAAACAAGTCTCGATAACGCAGAAAATAAATCTGTTAGATGGACGGCAATACGGGAAACGTTTACCCGAAACATAAACAACGTAACAACAGCGACAACAAAATACAAACAAATTCCAAAAAATCCAAAAAATCCAAAAAATCAGTCAATCAGTTTAAGAAAAACACTTGCAACACCAAACAGGTTGGAAAAAAACGAAGAAGACGAAGAAATAAAAAGAAAAAGAAATTTAAAAAAAACTAAATCAATAAATCAATCAATCAATCAATAAATCAGTAAATAAAAAAAATAAAAAATAAACCAAAGCGGCTAAAAAAAAAACCCCAAAAATTCTAACTAAATAAGTCAATCGATTAATTAAAGCAACAAAAATGTTCGGCGTGGCTGGGATTTTCTTCCCGGCCCGAGTTCGAATCTCAATCGGGGGAGAAGTTATTCGACCCCCAAGCCGTTCGAGAATAACCCCTTTAATAACATATTGAGACTTGAACTTACGACCGCCAGATGCGACCCTGGATCAGCCGCGCGCAGCCCATCCCGCAGGACCACCTGGAAATCCCTTGGGTTGTTGCTAACAAATTAAGATGTGTATAGTACGTGCTGATATGCTAGTTTCCGCTTCCGCTTAGTCAAAGAGTGGGACTGTATTCTGCTAGTTATAGACCCGAGGCTAGAAACTCCAGCGTTATATATTCCTTACCGTCGTCAGCCAGAATTGCGCATTTTTCAGCCCAAATTGAGGGGTATTCGGACAGGATTCCAGACAGTTAGCAAGCCAAAAGGTAACGGTTGGAAATTTGAAAACAGACATACACTTCAAAACTAATTGTAATTGCTGAGTATCGTTGGCGAATGCTGCTTGTCATTGCGCGCTTATTCAATTCAAAGATATCGCTATGTCTGCCAAGTTAAGCGGTACCGCACAACTTAAGATTTGCTTACAGTTGGTGGACTCACTGCGAACGAGAACGGGTGTTTTCCTATGCGGTGTTTGCTACAATTTATCCATACACGATGTAGCTGAGCTGATCGGCCACTTCCCTCGAGGTCGCATAAAGCCTTCTACATCCTCAATCAACGAAATTTCAAGAAAACCAGCCAATATGTATTCTGCGTAAGCCAGAGGTCGACCCATGTTAATTGTTTATGTCGCTATTGGCCGCTGGAAAACCGACTGATGGAATTGCTTGCTACTAACAAATCGTTTAGGCCCTGAACTGCCTCGGTCTTAAAACTCTTAACGGTCGGGAAAAGCAAAGCTTAGACTGAAAGCAAACAAGTCTCGATAACGCAGAAAATAAATCTGTTAGATGGACGGCAATACGGGAAACGTTTACCCGAAACATAAACAACGTAACAACAGCGACAACAAAATACAAACAAATTCCAAAAAATCAGTCAATCAGTTTAAGAAAAACACTTGCAACACCAAACAGGTTGGAAAAAAAACGAAGAAGACGAAGAAATAAAAAGAAAAAGAAATTTAAAAAAAACTAAATCAATCAATCAATCAATCAATCAATCAATAAATCAGTAAATAAAAAAAATAAAAAATAAACCAAAGCGGCTAAAAAAACAACCCCAAAAATTCTAACTAAATAAGTCAATCGATTAATTAAAGCAACAAAAATGTTCGGCGTGGCTGGGATTTTCTTCCCGGCCCGAGTTCGAATCTCAATCGGGGGAGAAGTTATTCGACCCCCAAGCCGTTCGAGAATAACCCCTTTAATAACATATTGAGACTTGAACTTACGACCGCCAGATGCGACCCTGGATCAGCCGCGCGCAGCCCATCCCGCAGGACCACCTGGAAATCCCTTGGGTTGTTGCTAACAAATTAAGATGTGTATAGTACGTGCTGATATGCTAGTTTCCGGTTCCGCTTAGTCAAAGAGTGGGACTGTATTCTGCTAGTTATAGACCCGAGGCTAGAAACTCCAGCGTTATATATTCCTTACCGTCATCAGCCAGAATTGCGCATTTTTCAGCCCAAATTGAGGGGTATTCGGACAGGATTCCAGACAGTTAGCAAGCCAAAAGGTAACGGTTGGAAATTTGAAAACAGACATACACTTCAAAACTAATTGTAATTGCTGAGTATCGTTGGCGAATGCTGCTTGTCATTGCGCGCTTATTCAATTCAAAGATATCGCTATGTCTGCCAAGTTAAGCGGTACCGCACAACTTAAGATTTGCTTACAGTTGGTGGACTCACTGCGAACGAGAACGGGTGTTTTCCTATGCGGTGTTTGCTACAATTTATCCATACACGATGTAGCTGAGCTGATCGGCCACTTCCCTCGAGGTCGCATAAAGCCTTCTACATCCTCAATCAACGAAATTTCAAGAAAACCAGCCAATATGTATTCTGCGTAAGCCAGAGGTCGGCCCATGTTAATTGTTTATGTCGCTATTGGCCGCTGGAAAACCGACTGATGGAATTGCTTGCTACTAACAAATCGTTTAGGCCCTGAACTGCCTCGGTCTTAAAACTCTTAACGGTCGGGAAAAGCAAAGCTTAGACTGAAAGCAAACAAGTCTCGATAACGCAGAAAATAAATCTGTTAGATGGACGGCAATACGGGAAACGTTTACCCGAAACATAAACAACGTAACAACAGCGACAACAAAATACAAACAAATTCCAAAAAATCCAAAAAATCCAAAAAATCAGTCAATCAGTTTAAGAAAAACACTTGCAACACCAAACAGGTTGGAAAAAAACGAAGAAGACGAAGAAATAAAAAGAAAAAGAAATTTAAAAAAAACTAAATCAATCAATCAATCAATCAATCAATCAATAAATCAGTAAATAAAAAAATAAAAAATAAACCAAAGCGGCTAAAAAAACAACCCCAAAAATTCTAACTAAATAAGTCAATCGATTAATTAAAGCAACAAAAATGTTCGGCGTGGCTGGGATTTTCTTCCCGGCCCGAGTTCGAATCTCAATCGGGGGAGAAGTTATTCGACCCCCAAGCCGTTCGAGAATAACCCCTTTAATAACATATTGAGACTTGAACTTACGACCGCCAGATGCGACCCTGGATCAGCCGCGCGCAGCCCATCCCGCAGGACCACCTGGAAATCCCTTGGGTTGTTGCTAACAAATTAAGATGTGTATAGTACGTGCTGATATGCTAGTTTCCGCTTCCGCTTAGTCAAAGAGTGGGACTGTATTCTGCTAGTTATAGACCCGAGGCTAGAAACTCCAGCGTTATATATTCCTTACCGTCGTCAGCCAGAATTGCGCATTTTTCAGCCCAAATTGAGGGGTATTCGGACAGGATTCCAGACAGTTAGCAAGCCAAAAGGTAACGGTTGGAAATTTGAAAACAGACATACACTTCAAAACTAATTGTAATTGCTGAGTATCGTTGGCGAATGCTGCTTGTCATTGCGCGCTTATTCAATTCAAAGATATCGCTATGTCTGCCAAGTTAAGCGGTACCGCACAACTTAAGATTTGCTTACAGTTGGTGGACTCACTGCGAACGAGAACGGGTGTTTTCCTATGCGGTGTTTGCTACAATTTATCCATACACGATGTAGCTGAGCTGATCGGCCACTTCCCTCGAGGTCGCATAAAGCCTTCTACATCCTCAATCAACGAAATTTCAAGAAAACCAGCCAATATGTATTCTGCGTAAGCCAGAGGTCGACCCATGTTAATTGTTTATGTCGCTATTGGCCGCTGGAAAACCGACTGATGGAATTGCTTGCTACTAACAAATCGTTTAGGCCCTGAACTGCCTCGGTCTTAAAACTCTTAACGGTCGGGAAAAGCAAAGCTTAGACTGAAAGCAAACAAGTCTCGATAACGCAGAAAATAAATCTGTTAGATGGACGGCAATACGGGAAACGTTTACCCGAAACATAAACAACGTAACAACAGCGACAACAAAATACAAACAAATTCCAAAAAATCAGTCAATCAGTTTAAGAAAAACACTTGCAACACCAAACAGGTTGGAAAAAAAACGAAGAAGACGAAGAAATAAAAAGAAAAAGAAATTTAAAAAAAACTAAATCAATCAATCAATCAATCAATCAATCAATAAATCAGTAAATAAAAAAAATAAAAAATAAACCAAAGCGGCTAAAAAAACAACCCCAAAAATTCTAACTAAATAAGTCAATCGATTAATTAAAGCAACAAAAATGTTCGGCGTGGCTGGGATTTTCTTCCCGGCCCGAGTTCGAATCTCAATCGGGGGAGAAGTTATTCGACCCCCAAGCCGTTCGAGAATAACCCCTTTAATAACATATTGAGACTTGAACTTACGACCGCCAGATGCGACCCTGGATCAGCCGCGCGCAGCCCATCCCGCAGGACCACCTGGAAATCCCTTGGGTTGTTGCTAACAAATTAAGATGTGTATAGTACGTGCTGATATGCTAGTTTCCGCTTCCGCTTAGTCAAAGAGTGGGACTGTATTCTGCTAGTTATAGACCCGAGGCTAGAAACTCCAGCGTTATATATTCCTTACCGTCATCAGCCAGAATTGCGCATTTTTCTGCCCAAATTGAGGGGTATTCGGACAGGATTCCAGACAGTTAGCAAGCCAAAAGGTAACGGTTGGAAATTTGAAAACAGACATACACTTCAAAACTAATTGTAATTGCTGAGTATCGTTGGCGAATGCTGCTTGTCATTGCGCGCTTATTCAATTCAAAGATATCGCTATGTCTGCCAAGTTAAGCGGTACCGCACAACTTAAGATTTGCTTACAGTTGGTGGACTCACTGCGAACGAGAACGGGTGTTTTCCTATGCGGTGTTTGCTAGAATTTATCCATACACGATGTAGCTGAGCTGATCGGCCACTTCCCTCGAGGTCGCATAAAGCCTTCTACATCCTCAATCAACGACATTTCAAGAAAACCAGCCAATATGTATTCTGCGTAAGCCAGAGGTCGGCCCATGTTAATTGTTTATGTCGCTATTGGCCGCTGGAAAACCGACTGATGGAATTGCTTGCTACTAACAAATCGTTTAGGCCCTGAACTGCCTCGGTCTTAAAACTCTTAACGGTCGGGAAAAGCAAAGCTTAGACTGAAAGCAAACAAGTCTCGATAACGCAGAAAATAAATCTGTTAGATGGACGGCAATACGGGAAACGTTTACCCGAAACATAAACAACGTAACAACAGCGACAACAAAATACAAACAAATTCCAAAAAATCCAAAAAATCCAAAAAATCAGTCAATCAGTTTAAGAAAAACACTTGCAACACCAAACAGGTTGGAAAAAAACGAAGAAGACGAAGAAATAAAAAGAAAAAGAAATTTAAAAAAACTAAATCAATCAATCAATCAATCAATAAATCAGTAAATAAAAAAAATAAAAAATAAACCAAAGCGGCTAAAAAAAAAACCCCAAAAATTCTAACTAAATAAGTCAATCGATTAATTAAAGCAACAAAAATGTTCGGCGTGGCTGGGATTTTCTTCCCGGCCCGAGTTCGAATCTCAATCGGGGGAGAAGTTATTCGACCCCCAAGCCGTTCGAGAATAACCCCTTTAATAACATATTGAGACTTGAACTTACGACCGCCAGATGCGACCCTGGATCAGCCGCGCGCAGCCCATCCTGCAGGACCACCTGGAAATCCCTTGGGTTGTTGCTAACAAATTAAGATGTGTATAGTACGTGCTGATATGCTAGTTTCCGCTTCCGCTTAGTCAAAGAGTGGGACTGTATTCTGCTAGTTATAGACCCGAGGCTAGAAACTCCAGCGTTATATATTCCTTACCGTCGTCAGCCAGAATTGCGCATTTTTCAGCCCAAATTGAGGGGTATTCGGACAGGATTCCAGACAGTTAGCAAGCCAAAAGGTAACGGTTGGAAATTTGAAAACAGACATACACTTCAAAACTAATTGTAATTGCTGAGTATCGTTGGCGAATGCTGCTTGTCATTGCGCGCTTATTCAATTCAAAGATATCGCTATGTCTGCCAAGTTAAGCGGTACCGCACAACTTAAGATTTGCTTACAGTTGGTGGACTCACTGCGAACGAGAACGGGTGTTTTCCTATGCGGTGTTTGCTACAATTTATCCATACACGATGTAGCTGAGCTGATCGGCCACTTCCCTCGAGGTCGCATAAAGCCTTCTACATCCTCAATCAACGAAATTTCAAGAAAACCAGCCAATATGTATTCTGCGTAAGCCAGAGGTCGGCCCATGTTAATTGTTTATGTCGCTATTGGCCGCTGGAAAACCGACTGATGGAATTGCTTGCTACTAACAAATCGTTTAGGCCCTGAACTGCCTCGGTCTTAAAACTCTTAACGGTCGGGAAAAGCAAAGCTTAGACTGAAAGCAAACAAGTCTCGATAACGCAGAAAATAAATCTGTTAGATGGACGGCAATACGGGAAACGTTTACCCGAAACATAAACAACGTAACAACAGCGACAACAAAATACAAACAAATTCCAAAAAATCCAAAAAATCCAAAAAATCAGTCAATCAGTTTAAGAAAAACACTTGCAACACCAAACAGGTTGGAAAAAAACGAAGAAGACGAAGAAATAAAAAGAAAAAGAAATTTAAAAAAACTAAATCACTCAATCAATCAATCAATAAATCAGTAAATAAAAAAAATAAAAAATAAACCAAAGCGGCTAAAAAAAAAACCCCAAAAATTCTAACTAAATAAGTCAATCGATTAATTAAAGCAACAAAAATGTTCGGCGTGGCTGGGATTTTCTTCCCGGCCCGAGTTCGAATCTCAATCGGGGGAGAAGTTATTCGACCCCCAAGCCGTTCGAGAATAACCCCTTTAATAACATATTGAGACTTGAACTTACGACCGCCAGATGCGACCCTGGATCAGCCGCGCGCAGCCCATCCCGCAGGACCACCTGGAAATCCCCTGGGTTGTTGCTAACAAATTAAGATGTGTATAGTACGTGCTGATATGCTAGTTTCCGGTTCCGCTTAGTCAAAGAGTGGGACTGTATTCTGCTAGTTATAGACCCGAGGCTAGAAACTCCAGCGTTATATATTCCTTACCGTCGTCAGCCAGAATTGCGCATTTTTCAGCCCAAATTGAGGGGTATTCGGACAGGATTCCAGACAGTTAGCAAGCCAAAAGGTAACGCTTGGAAATTTGAAAACAGACATACACTTCAAAACTAATTGTAATTGCTGAGTATCGTTGGCGAATGCTGCTTGTCATTGCGCGCTTATTCAATTCAAAGATATCGCTATGTCTGCCAAGTTAAGCGGTACCGCACAACTTAAGATTTGCTTACAGTTGGTGGACTCACTGCGAACGAGAACGGGTGTTTTCCTATGCGGTGTTTGCTACAATTTATCCATACACGATGTAGCTGAGCTGATCGGCCACTTCCCTCGAGGTCGCATAAAACCTTCTACATCCTCAATCAACGAAATTTCAAGAAAACCAGCCAATATGTATTCTGCGTAAGCCAGAGGTCGGCCCATGTTAATTGTTTATGTCGCTATTGGCCGCTGGAAAACCGACTGATGGAATTGCTTGCTACTAACAAATCGTTTAGGCCCTGAACTGCCTCGGTCTTAAAACTCTTAACGGTCGGGAAAAGCAAAGCTTAGACTGAAAGCAAACAAGTCTCGATAACGCAGAAAATAAATCTGTTAGATGGACGGCAATACGGGAAACGTTTACCCGAAACATAAACAACGTAACAACAGCGACAACAAAATACAAACAAATTCCAAAAAATCCAAAAAATCCAAAAAATCAGTCAATCAGTTTAAGAAAAACACTTGCAACACCAAACAGGTTGGAAAAAAACGAAGAAGACGAAGAAATAAAAAGAAAAAGAAATTTAAAAAAAACTAAATCAATAAATCAATCAATCAATCAATAAATCAGTAAATAAAAAAAATAAAAAATAAACCAAAGCGGCTAAAAAAAAAACCCCAAAAATTCTAACTAAATAAGTCAATCGATTAATTAAAGCAACAAAAATGTTCGGCGTGGCTGGGATTTTCTTCCCGGCCCGAGTTCGAATCTCAATCGGGGGAGAAGTTATTCGACCCCCAAGCCGTTCGAGAATAACCCCTTTAATAACATATTGAGACTTGAACTTACGACCGCCAGATGCGACCCTGGATCAGCCGCGCGCAGCCCATCCCGCAGGACCACCTGGAAATCCCTTGGGTTGTTGCTAACAAATTAAGATGTGTATAGTACGTGCTGATATGCTAGTTTCCGCTTCCGCTTAGTCAAAGAGTGGGACTGTATTCTGCTAGTTATAGACCCGAGGCTAGAAACTCCAGCGTTATATATTCCTTACCGTCATCAGCCAGAATTGCGCATTTTTCAGCCCAAATTGAGGGGTATTCGGACAGGATTCCAGACAGTTAGCAAGCCAAAAGGTAACGGTTGGAAATTTGAAAACAGACATACACTTCAAAACTAATTGTAATTGCTGAGTATCGTTGGCGAATGCTGCTTGTCATTGCGCGCTTATTCAATTCAAAGATATCGCTATGTCTGCCAAGTTAAGCGGTACCGCACAACTTAAGATTTGCTTACAGTTGGTGGACTCACTGCGAACGAGAACGGGTGTTTTCCTATGCGGTGTTTGCTACAATTTATCCATACACGATGTAGCTGAGCTGATCGGCCACTTCCCTCGAGGTCGCATAAAGCCTTCTACATCCTCAATCAACGAAATTTCAAGAAAACCAGCCAATATGTATTCTGCGTAAGCCAGAGGTCGGCCCATGTTAATTGTTTATGTCGCTATTGGCCGCTGGAAAACCGACTGATGGAATTGCTTGCTACTAACAAATCGTTTAGGCCCTGAACTGCCTCGGTCTTAAAACTCTTAACGGTCGGGAAAAGCAAAGCTTAGACTGAAAGCAAACAAGTCTCGATAACGCAGAAAATAAATCTGTTAGATGGACGGCAATACGGGAAACGTTTACCCGAAACATAAACAACGTAACAACAGCGACAACAAAATACAAACAAATTCCAAAAAATCCAAAAAATCCAAAAAATCAGTCAATCAGTTTAAGAAAAACACTTGCAACACCAAACAGGTTGGAAAAAAACGAAGAAGACGAAGAAATAAAAAGAAAAAGAAATTTAAAAAAACTAAATCAATCAATCAATCAATCAATAAATCAGTAAATAAAAAAAATAAAAAATAAACCAAAGCGGCTAAAAAAAAAACCCCAAAAATTCTAACTAAATAAGTCAATCGATTAATTAAAGCAACAAAAATGTTCGGCGTGGCTGGGATTTTCTTCCCGGCCCGAGTTCGAATCTCAATCGGGGGAGAAGTTATTCGACCCCCAAGCCGTTCGAGAATAACCCCTTTAATAACATATTGAGACTTGAACTTACGACCGCCAGATGCGACCCTGGATCAGCCGCGCGCAGCCCATCCTGCAGGACCACCTGGAAATCCCTTGGGTTGTTGCTAACAAATTAAGATGTGTATAGTACGTGCTGATATGCTAGTTTCCGCTTCCGCTTAGTCAAAGAGTGGGACTGTATTCTGCTAGTTATAGACCCGAGGCTAGAAACTCCAGCGTTATATATTCCTTACCGTCGTCAGCCAGAATTGCGCATTTTTCAGCCCAAATTGAGGGGTATTCGGACAGGATTCCAGACAGTTAGCAAGCCAAAAGGTAACGGTTGGAAATTTGAAAACAGACATACACTTCAAAACTAATTGTAATTGCTGAGTATCGTTGGCGAATGCTGCTTGTCATTGCGCGCTTATTCAATTCAAAGATATCGCTATGTCTGCCAAGTTAAGCGGTACCGCACAACTTAAGATTTGCTTACAGTTGGTGGACTCACTGCGAACGAGAACGGGTGTTTTCCTATGCGGTGTTTGCTACAATTTATCCATACACGATGTAGCTGAGCTGATCGGCCACTTCCCTCGAGGTCGCATAAAGCCTTCTACATCCTCAATCAACGAAATTTCAAGAAAACCAGCCAATATGTATTCTGCGTAAGCCAGAGGTCGGCCCATGTTAATTGTTTATGTCGCTATTGGCCGCTGGAAAACCGACTGATGGAATTGCTTGCTACTAACAAATCGTTTAGGCCCTGAACTGCCTCGGTCTTAAAACTCTTAACGGTCGGGAAAAGCAAAGCTTAGACTGAAAGCAAACAAGTCTCGATAACGCAGAAAATAAATCTGTTAGATGGACGGCAATACGGGAAACGTTTACCCGAAACATAAACAACGTAACAACAGCGACAACAAAATACAAACAAATTCCAAAAAATCCAAAAAATCCAAAAAATCAGTCAATCAGTTTAAGAAAAACACTTGCAACACCAAACAGGTTGGAAAAAAACGAAGAAGACGAAGAAATAAAAAGAAAAAGAAATTTAAAAAAACTAAATCACTCAATCAATCAATCAATAAATCAGTAAATAAAAAAAATAAAAAATAAACCAAAGCGGCTAAAAAAAAAACCCCAAAAATTCTAACTAAATAAGTCAATCGATTAATTAAAGCAACAAAAATGTTCGGCGTGGCTGGGATTTTCTTCCCGGCCCGAGTTCGAATCTCAATCGGGGGAGAAGTTATTCGACCCCCAAGCCGTTCGAGAATAACCCCTTTAATAACATATTGAGACTTGAACTTACGACCGCCAGATGCGACCCTGGATCAGCCGCGCGCAGCCCATCCCGCAGGACCACCTGGAAATCCCCTGGGTTGTTGCTAACAAATTAAGATGTGTATAGTACGTGCTGATATGCTAGTTTCCGGTTCCGCTTAGTCAAAGAGTGGGACTGTATTCTGCTAGTTATAGACCCGAGGCTAGAAACTCCAGCGTTATATATTCCTTACCGTCGTCAGCCAGAATTGCGCATTTTTCAGCCCAAATTGAGGGGTATTCGGACAGGATTCCAGACAGTTAGCAAGCCAAAAGGTAACGCTTGGAAATTTGAAAACAGACATACACTTCAAAACTAATTGTAATTGCTGAGTATCGTTGGCGAATGCTGCTTGTCATTGCGCGCTTATTCAATTCAAAGATATCGCTATGTCTGCCAAGTTAAGCGGTACCGCACAACTTAAGATTTGCTTACAGTTGGTGGACTCACTGCGAACGAGAACGGGTGTTTTCCTATGCGGTGTTTGCTACAATTTATCCATACACGATGTAGCTGAGCTGATCGGCCACTTCCCTCGAGGTCGCATAAAACCTTCTACATCCTCAATCAACGAAATTTCAAGAAAACCAGCCAATATGTATTCTGCGTAAGCCAGAGGTCGGCCCATGTTAATTGTTTATGTCGCTATTGGCCGCTGGAAAACCGACTGATGGAATTGCTTGCTACTAACAAATCGTTTAGGCCCTGAACTGCCTCGGTCTTAAAACTCTTAACGGTCGGGAAAAGCAAAGCTTAGACTGAAAGCAAACAAGTCTCGATAACGCAGAAAATAAATCTGTTAGATGGACGGCAATACGGGAAACGTTTACCCGAAACATAAACAACGTAACAACAGCGACAACAAAATACAAACAAATTCCAAAAAATCCAAAAAATCCAAAAAATCAGTCAATCAGTTTAAGAAAAACACTTGCAACACCAAACAGGTTGGAAAAAAACGAAGAAGACGAAGAAATAAAAAGAAAAAGAAATTTAAAAAAAACTAAATCAATAAATCAATCAATCAATCAATAAATCAGTAAATAAAAAAAATAAAAAATAAACCAAAGCGGCTAAAAAAAAAACCCCAAAAATTCTAACTAAATAAGTCAATCGATTAATTAAAGCAACAAAAATGTTCGGCGTGGCTGGGATTTTCTTCCCGGCCCGAGTTCGAATCTCAATCGGGGGAGAAGTTATTCGACCCCCAAGCCGTTCGAGAATAACCCCTTTAATAACATATTGAGACTTGAACTTACGACCGCCAGATGCGACCCTGGATCAGCCGCGCGCAGCCCATCCCGCAGGACCACCTGGAAATCCCTTGGGTTGTTGCTAACAAATTAAGATGTGTATAGTACGTGCTGATATGCTAGTTTCCGCTTCCGCTTAGTCAAAGAGTGGGACTGTATTCTGCTAGTTATAGACCCGAGGCTAGAAACTCCAGCGTTATATATTCCTTACCGTCATCAGCCAGAATTGCGCATTTTTCAGCCCAAATTGAGGGGTATTCGGACAGGATTCCAGACAGTTAGCAAGCCAAAAGGTAACGGTTGGAAATTTGAAAACAGACATACACTTCAAAACTAATTGTAATTGCTGAGTATCGTTGGCGAATGCTGCTTGTCATTGCGCGCTTATTCAATTCAAAGATATCGCTATGTCTGCCAAGTTAAGCGGTACCGCACAACTTAAGATTTGCTTACAGTTGGTGGACTCACTGCGAACGAGAACGGGTGTTTTCCTATGCGGTGTTTGCTACAATTTATCCATACACGATGTAGCTGAGCTGATCGGCCACTTCCCTCGAGGTCGCATAAAGCCTTCTACATCCTCAATCAACGAAATTTCAAGAAAACCAGCCAATATGTATTCTGCGTAAGCCAGAGGTCGGCCCATGTTAATTGTTTATGTCGCTATTGGCCGCTGGAAAACCGACTGATGGAATTGCTTGCTACTAACAAATCGTTTAGGCCCTGAACTGCCTCGGTCTTAAAACTCTTAACGGTCGGGAAAAGCAAAGCTTAGACTGAAAGCAAACAAGTCTCGATAACGCAGAAAATAAATCTGTTAGATGGACGGCAATACGGGAAACGTTTACCCGAAACATAAACAACGTAACAACAGCGACAACAAAATACAAACAAATTCCAAAAAATCCAAGAAATCCAAAAAATCAGTCAATCAGTTTAAGAAAAACACTTGCAACACCAAACAGGTTGGAAAAAAACGAAGAAGACGAAGAAATAAAAAGAAAAAGAAATTTAAAAAAAACTAAATCAATCAATCAATCAATCAATCAATCAATAAATCAGTAAATAAAAAAATAAAAAATAAACCAAAGCGGCTAAAAAAACAACCCCAAAAATTCTAACTAAATAAGTCAATCGATTAATTAAAGCAACAAAAATGTTCGGCGTGGCTGGGATTTTCTTCCCGGCCCGAGTTCGAATCTCAATCGGGGGAGAAGTTATTCGACCCCCAAGCCGTTCGAGAATAACCCCTTTAATAACATATTGAGACTTGAACTTACGACCGCCAGATGCGACCCTGGATCAGCCGCGCGCAGCCCATCCCGCAGGACCACCTGGAAATCCCTTGGGTTGTTGCTAACAAATTAAGATGTGTATAGTACGTGCTGATATGCTAGTTTCCGGTTCCGCTTAGTCAAAGAGTGGGACTGTATTCTGCTAGTTATAGACCCGAGGCTAGAAACTCCAGCGTTATATATTCCTTACCGTCATCAGCCAGAATTGCGCATTTTTCTGCCCAAATTGAGGGGTATTCGGACAGGATTCCAGACAGTTAGCAAGCCAAAAGGTAACGGTTGGAAATTTGAAAACAGACATACACTTCAAAACTAATTGTAATTGCTGAGTATCGTTGGCGAATGCTGCTTGTCATTGCGCGCTTATTCAATTCAAAGATATCGCTATGTCTGCCAAGTTAAGCGGTACCGCACAACTTAAGATTTGCTTACAGTTGGTGGACTCACTGCGAACGAGAACGGGTGTTTTCCTATGCGGTGTTTGCTACAATTTATCCATACACGATGTAGCTGAGCTGATCGGCCACTTCCCTCGAGGTCGCATAAAGCCTTCTACATCCTCAATCAACGAAATTTCAAGAAAACCAGCCAATATGTATTCTGCGTAAGCCAGAGGTCGGCCCATGTTAATTGTTTATGTCGCTATTGGCCGCTGGAAAACCGACTGATGGAATTGCTTGCTACTAACAAATCGTTTAGGCCCTGAACTGCCTCGGTCTTAAAACTCTTAACGGTCGGGAAAAGCAAAGCTTAGACTGAAAGCAAACAAGTCTCGATAACGCAGAAAATAAATCTGTTAGATGGACGGCAATACGGGAAACGTTTACCCGAAACATAAACAACGTAACAACAGCGACAACAAAATACAAACAAATTCCAAAAAATCCAAAAAATCCAAAAAATCAGTCAATCAGTTTAAGAAAAACACTTGCAACACCAAACAGGTTGGAAAAAAACGAAGAAGACGAAGAAATAAAAAGAAAAAGAAATTTAAAAAAACTAAATCAATCAATCAATCAATCAATAAATCAGTAAATAAAAAAAATAAAAAATAAACCAAAGCGGCTAAAAAAAAAACCCCAAAAATTCTAACTAAATAAGTCAATCGATTAATTAAAGCAACAAAAATGTTCGGCGTGGCTGGGATTTTCTTCCCGGCCCGAGTTCGAATCTCAATCGGGGGAGAAGTTATTCGACCCCCAAGCCGTTCGAGAATAACCCCTTTAATAACATATTGAGACTTGAACTTACGACCGCCAGATGCGACCCTGGATCAGCCGCGCGCAGCCCATCCTGCAGGACCACCTGGAAATCCCTTGGGTTGTTGCTAACAAATTAAGATGTGTATAGTACGTGCTGATATGCTAGTTTCCGGTTCCGCTTAGTCAAAGAGTGGGACTGTATTCTGCTAGTTATAGACCCGAGGCTAGAAACTCCAGCGTTATATATTCCTTACCGTCGTCAGCCAGAATTGCGCATTTTTCAGCCCAAATTGAGGGGTATTCGGACAGGATTCCAGACAGTTAGCAAGCCAAAAGGTAACGGTTGGAAATTTGAAAACAGACATACACTTCAAAACTAATTGTAATTGCTGAGTATCGTTGGCGAATGCTGCTTGTCATTGCGCGCTTATTCAATTCAAAGATATCGCTATGTCTGCCAAGTTAAGCGGTACCGCACAACTTAAGATTTGCTTACAGTTGGTGGACTCACTGCGAACGAGAACGGGTGTTTTCCTATGCGGTGTTTGCTACAATTTATCCATACACGATGTAGCTGAGCTGATCGGCCACTTCCCTCGAGGTCGCATAAAGCCTTCTACATCCTCAATCAACGAAATTTCAAGAAAACCAGCCAATATGTATTCTGCGTAAGCCAGAGGTCGGCCCATGTTAATTGTTTATGTCGCTATTGGCCGCTGGAAAACCGACTGATGGAATTGCTTGCTACTAACAAATCGTTTAGGCCCTGAACTGCCTCGGTCTTAAAACTCTTAACGGTCGGGAAAAGCAAAGCTTAGACTGAAAGCAAACAAGTCTCGATAACGCAGAAAATAAATCTGTTAGATGGACGGCAATACGGGAAACGTTTACCCGAAACATAAACAACGTAACAACAGCGACAACAAAATACAAACAAATTCCAAAAAATCCAAAAAATCCAAAAAATCAGTCAATCAGTTTAAGAAAAACACTTGCAACACCAAACAGGTTGGAAAAAAACGAAGAAGACGAAGAAATAAAAAGAAAAAGAAATTTAAAAAAACTAAATCAATCAATCAATCAATCAATAAATCAGTAAATAAAAAAAATAAAAAATAAACCAAAGCGGCTAAAAAAAAACCCCAAAAATTCTAACTAAATAAGTCAATCGATTAATTAAAGCAACAAAAATGTTCGGCGTGGCTGGGATTTTCTTCCCGGCCCGAGTTCGAATCTCAATCGGGGGAGAAGTTATTCGACCCCCAAGCCGTTCGAGAATAACCCCTTTAATAACATATTGAGACTTGAACTTACGACCGCCAGATGCGACCCTGGATCAGCCGCGCGCAGCCCATCCCGCAGGACCACCTGGAAATCCCCTGGGTTGTTGCTAACAAATTAAGATGTGTATAGTACGTGCTGATATGCTAGTTTCCGGTTCCGCTTAGTCAAAGAGTGGGACTGTATTCTGCTAGTTATAGACCCGAGGCTAGAAACTCCAGCGTTATATATTCCTTACCGTCGTCAGCCAGAATTGCGCATTTTTCAGCCCAAATTGAGGGGTATTCGGACAGGATTCCAGACAGTTAGCAAGCCAAAAGGTAACGGTTGGAAATTTGAAAACAGACATACACTTCAAAACTAATTGTAATTGCTGAGTATCGTTGGCGAATGCTGCTTGTCATTGCGCGCTTATTCAATTCAAAGATATCGCTATGTCTGCCAAGTTAAGCGGTACCGCACAACTTAAGATTTGCTTACAGTTGGTGGACTCACTGCGAACGAGAACGGGTGTTTTCCTATGCGGTGTTTGCTACAATTTATCCATACACGATGTAGCTGAGCTGATCGGCCACTTCCCTCGAGGTCGCATAAAACCTTCTACATCCTCAATCAACGAAATTTCAAGAAAACCAGCCAATATGTATTCTGCGTAAGCCAGAGGTCGGCCCATGTTAATTGTTTATGTCGCTATTGGCCGCTGGAAAACCGACTGATGGAATTGCTTGCTACTAACAAATCGTTTAGGCCCTGAACTGCCTCGGTCTTAAAACTCTTAACGGTCGGGAAAAGCAAAGCTTAGACTGAAAGCAAACAAGTCTCGATAACGCAGAAAATAAATCTGTTAGATGGACGGCAATACGGGAAACGTTTACCCGAAACATAAACAACGTAACAACAGCGACAACAAAATACAAACAAATTCCAAAAAATCCAAAAAATCCAAAAAATCAGTCAATCAGTTTAAGAAAAACACTTGCAACACCAAACAGGTTGGAAAAAAACGAAGAAGACGAAGAAATAAAAAGAAAAAGAAATTTAAAAAAAACTAAATCAATAAATCAATCAATCAATCAATAAATCAGTAAATAAAAAAAATAAAAAATAAACCAAAGCGGCTAAAAAAAAAACCCCAAAAATTCTAACTAAATAAGTCAATCGATTAATTAAAGCAACAAAAATGTTCGGCGTGGCTGGGATTTTCTTCCCGGCCCGAGTTCGAATCTCAATCGGGGGAGAAGTTATTCGACCCCCAAGCCGTTCGAGAATAACCCCTTTAATAACATATTGAGACTTGAACTTACGACCGCCAGATGCGACCCTGGATCAGCCGCGCGCAGCCCATCCCGCAGGACCACCTGGAAATCCCTTGGGTTGTTGCTAACAAATTAAGATGTGTATAGTACGTGCTGATATGCTAGTTTCCGCTTCCGCTTAGTCAAAGAGTGGGACTGTATTCTGCTAGTTATAGACCCGAGGCTAGAAACTCCAGCGTTATATATTCCTTACCGTCGTCAGCCAGAATTGCGCATTTTTCAGCCCAAATTGAGGGGTATTCGGACAGGATTCCAGACAGTTAGCAAGCCAAAAGGTAACGGTTGGAAATTTGAAAACAGACATACACTTCAAAACTAATTGTAATTGCTGAGTATCGTTGGCGAATGCTGCTTGTCATTGCGCGCTTATTCAATTCAAAGATATCGCTATGTCTGCCAAGTTAAGCGGTACCGCACAACTTAAGATTTGCTTACAGTTGGTGGACTCACTGCGAACGAGAACGGGTGTTTTCCTATGCGGTGTTTGCTACAATTTATCCATACACGATGTAGCTGAGCTGATCGGCCACTTCCCTCGAGGTCGCATAAAGCCTTCTACATCCTCAATCAACGAAATTTCAAGAAAACCAGCCAATATGTATTCTGCGTAAGCCAGAGGTCGGCCCATGTTAATTGTTTATGTCGCTATTGGCCGCTGGAAAACCGACTGATGGAATTGCTTGCTACTAACAAATCGTTTAGGCCCTGAACTGCCTCGGTCTTAAAACTCTTAACGGTCGGGAAAAGCAAAGCTTAGACTGAAAGCAAACAAGTCTCGATAACGCAGAAAATAAATCTGTTAGATGGACGGCAATACGGGAAACGTTTACCCGAAACATAAACAACGTAACAACAGCGACAACAAAATACAAACAAATTCCAAAAAATCCAAAAAATCCAAAAAATCAGTCAATCAGTTTAAGAAAAACACTTGCAACACCAAACAGGTTGGAAAAAAACGAAGAAGACGAAGAAATAAAAAGAAAAAGAAATTTAAAAAAACTAAATCAATCAATCAATCAATCAATCAATAAATCAGTAAATAAAAATAATAAAAAATAAACCAAAGCGGCTAAAAAAACAACCCCAAAAATTCTAACTAAATAAGTCAATCGATTAATTAAAGCAACAAAAATGTTCGGCGTGGCTGGGATTTTCTTCCCGGCCCGAGTTCGAATCTCAATCGGGGGAGAAGTTATTCGACCCCCAAGCCGTTCGAGAATAACCCCTTTAATAACATATTGAGACTTGAACTTACGACCGCCAGATGCGACCCTGGATCAGCCGCGCGCAGCCCATCCCGCAGGACCACCTGGAAATCCCTTGGGTTGTTGCTAACAAATTAAGATGTGTATAGTACGTGCTGATATGCTAGTTTCCGGTTCCGCTTAGTCAAAGAGTGGGACTGTATTCTGCTAGTTATAGACCCGAGGCTAGAAACTCCAGCGTTATATATTCCTTACCGTCGTCAGCCAGAATTGCGCATTTTTCAGCCCAAATTGAGGGGTATTCGGACAGGATTCCAGACAGTTAGCAAGCCAAAAGGTAACGGTTGGAAATTTGAAAACAGACATACACTTCAAAACTAATTGTAATTGCTGAGTATCGTTGGCGAATGCTGCTTGTCATTGCGCGCTTATTCAATTCAAAGATATCGCTATGTCTGCCAAGTTAAGCGGTACCGCACAACTTAAGATTTGCTTACAGTTGGTGGACTCACTGCGAACGAGAACGGGTGTTTTCCTATGCGGTGTTTGCTACAATTTATCCATACACGATGTAGCTGAGCTGATCGGCCACTTCCCTCGAGGTCGCATAAAGCCTTCTACATCCTCAATCAACGAAATTTCAAGAAAACCAGCCAATATGTATTCTGCGTAAGCCAGAGGTCGGCCCATGTTAATTGTTTATGTCGCTATTGGCCGCTGGAAAACCGACTGATGGAATTGCTTGCTACTAACAAATCGTTTAGGCCCTGAACTGCCTCGGTCTTAAAACTCTTAACGGTCGGGAAAAGCAAAGCTTAGACTGAAAGCAAACAAGTCTCGATAACGCAGAAAATAAATCTGTTAGATGGACGGCAATACGGGAAACGTTTACCCGAAACATAAACAACGTAACAACAGCGACAACAAAATACAAACAAATTCCAAAAAATCCAAAAAATCCAAAAAATCAGTCAATCAGTTTAAGAAAAACACTTGCAACACCAAACAGGTTGGAAAAAAACGAAGAAGACGAAGAAATAAAACGAAAAAGAAATTTAAAAAAACTAAATCAATCAATCAATCAATAAATCAGTAAATAAAAATAATAAAAAATAAACCAAAGCGGCTAAAAAAACAACCCCAAAAATTCTAACTAAATAAGTCAATCGATTAATTAAAGCAACAAAAATGTTCGGCGTGGCTGGGATTTTCTTCCCGGCCCGAGTTCGAATCTCAATCGGGGGAGAAGTTATTCGACCCCCAAGCCGTTCGAGAATAACCCCTTTAATAACATATTGAGACTTGAACTTACGACCGCCAGATGCGACCCTGGATCAGCCGCGCGCAGCCCATCCCGCAGGACCACCTGGAAATCCCCTGGGTTGTTGCTAACAAATTAAGATGTGTATAGTACGTGCTGATATGCTAGTTTCCGGTTCCGCTTAGTCAAAGAGTGGGACTGTATTCTGCTAGTTATAGACCCGAGGCTAGAAACTCCAGCGTTATATATTCCTTACCGTCGTCAGCCAGAATTGCGCATTTTTCAGCCCAAATTGAGGGGTATTCGGACAGGATTCCAGACAGTTAGCAAGCCAAAAGGTAACGGTTGGAAATTTGAAAACAGACATACACTTCAAAACTAATTGTAATTGCTGAGTATCGTTGGCGAATGCTGCTTGTCATTGCGCGCTTATTCAATTCAAAGATATCGCTATGTCTGCCAAGTTAAGCGGTACCGCACAACTTAAGATTTGCTTACAGTTGGTGGACTCACTGCGAACGAGAACGGGTGTTTTCCTATGCGGTGTTTGCTACAATTTATCCATACACGATGTAGCTGAGCTGATCGGCCACTTCCCTCGAGGTCGCATAAAGCCTTCTACATCCTCAATCAACGAAATTTCAAGAAAACCAGCCAATATGTATTCTGCGTAAGCCAGAGGTCGGCCCATGTTAATTGTTTATGTCGCTATTGGCCGCTGGAAAACCGACTGATGGAATTGCTTGCTACTAACAAATCGTTTAGGCCCTGAACTGCCTCGGTCTTAAAACTCTTAACGGTCGGGAAAAGCAAAGCTTAGACTGAAAGCAAACAAGTCTCGATAACGCAGAAAATAAATCTGTTAGATGGACGGCAATACGGGAAACGTTTACCCGAAACATAAACAACGTAACAACAGCGACAACAAAATACAAACAAATTCCAAAAAATCCAAAAAATCCAAAAAATCAGTCAATCAGTTTAAGAAAAACACTTGCAACACCAAACAGGTTGGAAAAAAACGAAGAAGACGAAGAAATAAAAAGAAAAAGAAATTTAAAAAAAACTACATCAATAAATCAATCAATCAATCAATAAATCAGTAAATAAAAAAAATAAAAAATAAACCAAAGCGGCTAAAAAAACAACCCCAAAAATTCTAACTAAATAAGTCAATCGATTAATTAAAGCAACAAAAATGTTCGGCGTGGCTGGGATTTTCTTCCCGGCCCGAGTTCGAATCTCAATCGGGGGAGAAGTTATTCGACCCCCAAGCCGTTCGAGAATAACCCCTTTAATAACATATTGAGACTTGAACTTACGACCGCCAGATGCGACCCTGGATCAGCCGCGCGCAGCCCATCCCGCAGGACCACCTGGAAATCCCCTGGGTTGTTGCTAACAAATTAAGATGTGTATAGTACGTGCTGATATGCTAGTTTCCGGTTCCGCTTAGTCAAAGAGTGGGACTGTATTCTGCTAGTTATAGACCCGAGGCTAGAAACTCCAGCGTTATATATTCCTTACCGTCGTCAGCCAGAATTGCGCATTTTTCAGCCCAAATTGAGGGGTATTCGGACAGGATTCCAGACAGTTAGCAAGCCAAAAGGTAACGGTTGGAAATTTGAAAACAGACATACACTTCAAAACTAATTGTAATTGCTGAGTATCGTTGGCGAATGCTGCTTGTTTTTGCGCGCTTATTCAATTCAAAGATATCGCTATGTCTGCCAAGTTAAGCGGTACCGCACAACTTAAGATTTGCTTACAGTTGGTGGACTCACTGCGAACGAGAACGGGTGTTTTCCTATGCGGTGTTTGCTACAATTTATCCATACACGATGTAGCTGAGCTGATCGGCCACTTCCCTCGAGGTCGCATAAAGCCTTCTACATCCTCAATCAACGAAATTTCAAGAAAACCAGCCAATATGTATTCTGCGTAAGCCAGAGGTCGGCCCATGTTAATTGTTTATGTCGCTATTGGCCGCTGGAAAACCGACTGATGGAATTGCTTGCTACTAACAAATCGTTTAGGCCCTGAACTGCCTCGGTCTTAAAACTCTTAACGGTCGGGAAAAGCAAAGCTTAGACTGAAAGCAAACAAGTCTCGATAACGCAGAAAATAAATCTGTTAGATGGACGGCAATACGGGAAACGTTTACCCGAAACATAAACAACGTAACAACAGCGATAACAAAATACAAACAAATTCCAAAAAATCCAAAAAATCCAAACAATCAGTCAATCAGTTTAAGAAAAACACTTGCAACACCAAACAGGTTGGAAAAAAACGAAGAAGACGAAGAAATAAAAAGAAAAAGAAATTTACAAAAACTAAATCAATCAATCAATCAATCAATCAATAAATCAGTAAATAAAAAAAATAAAAAATAAACCAAACCGGCTAAAAAAAAAACCCCAAAAATTCTAACTAAATAAGTCAATCGATTAATTAAAGCAACAAAAATGTTCGGCGTGGCTGGGATTTTCTTCCCGGCCCGAGTTCGAATCTCAATCGGGGGAGAAGTTATTCGACCCCCAAGCCGTTCGAGAATAACCCCTTTAATAACATATTGAGACTTGAACTTACGACCGCCAGATGCGACCCTGGATCAGCCGCGCGCAGCCCATCCTGCAGGACCACCTGGAAATCCCTTGGGTTGTTGCTAACAAATTAAGATGTGTATAGTACGTGCTGATATGCTAGTTTCCGCTTCCGCTTAGTCAAAGAGTGGGACTGTATTCTGCTAGTTATAGACCCGAGGCTAGAAACTCCAGCGTTATATATTCCTTACCGTCGTCAGCCAGAATTGCGCATTTTTCAGCCCAAATTGAGGGGTATTCGGACAGGATTCCAGACAGTTAGCAAGCCAAAAGGTAACGCTTGGAAATTTGAAAACAGACATACACTTCAAAACTAATTGTAATTGCTGAGTATCGTTGGCGAATGCTGCTTGTCATTGCGCGCTTATTCAATTCAAAGATATCGCTATGTCTGCCAAGTTAAGCGGTACCGCACAACTTAAGATTTGCTTACAGTTGGTGGACTCACTGCGAACGAGAACGGGTGTTTTCCTATGCGGTGTTTGCTACAATTTATCCATACACGATGTAGCTGAGCTGATCGGCCACTTCCCTCGAGGTCGCATAAAGCCTTCTACATCCTCAATCAACGAAATTTCAAGAAAACCAGCCAATATGTATTCTGCGTAAGCCAGAGGTCGGCCCATGTTAATTGTTTATGTCGCTATTGGCCGCTGGAAAACCGACTGATGGAATTGCTTGCTACTAACAAATCGTTTAGGCCCTGAACTGCCTCGGTCTTAAAACTCTTAACGGTCGGGAAAAGCAAAGCTTAGACTGAAAGCAAACAAGTCTCGATAACGCAGAAAATAAATCTGTTAGATGGACGGCAATACGGGAAACGTTTACCCGAAACATAAACAACGTAACAACAGCGATAACAAAATACAAACAAATTCCAAAAAATCCAAAAAATCCAAACAATCAGTCAATCAGTTTAAGAAAAACACTTGCAACACCAAACAGGTTGGAAAAAAACGAAGAAGACGAAGAAATAAAAAGAAAAAGAAATTTAAAAAAACTAAATCAATCAATCAATCAATCAATAAATCAGTAAATAAAAAAAATAAAAAATAAACCAAAGCGGCTAAAAAAAAAACCCCAAAAATTCTAACTAAATAAGTCAATCGATTAATTAAAGCAACAAAAATGTTCGGCGTGGCTGGGATTTTCTTCCCGGCCCGAGTTCGAATCTCAATCGGGGGAGAAGTTATTCGACCCCCAAGCCGTTCGAGAATAACCCCTTTAATAACATATTGAGACTTGAACTTACGACCGCCAGATGCGACCCTGGATCAGCCGCGCGCAGCCCATCCCGCAGGACCACCTGGAAATCCCTTGGGTTGTTGCTAACAAATTAAGATGTGTATAGTACGTGCTGATATGCTAGTTTCCGCTTCCGCTTAGTCAAAGAGTGGGACTGTATTCTGCTAGTTATAGACCCGAGGCTAGAAACTCCAGCGTTATATATTCCTTACCGTCGTCAGCCAGAATTGCGCATTTTTCAGCCCAAATTGAGGGGTATTCGGACAGGATTCCAGACAGTTAGCAAGCCAAAAGGTAACGGTTGGAAATTTGAAAACAGACATACACTTCAAAACTAATTGTAATTGCTGAGTATCGTTGGCGAATGCTGCTTGTCATTGCGCGCTTATTCAATTCAAAGATATCGCTATGTCTGCCAAGTTAAGCGGTACCGCACAACTTAAGATTTGCTTACAGTTGGTGGACTCACTGTGAACGAGAACGGGTGTTTTCCTATGCGGTGTTTGCTACAATTTATCCATACACGATGTAGCTGAGCTGATCGGCCACTTCCCTCGAGGTCGCATAAAGCCTTCTACATCCTCAATCAACGAAATTTCAAGAAAACCAGCCAATATGTATTCTGCGTAAGCCAGAGGTCGGCCCATGTTAATTGTTTATGTCGCTATTGGCCGCTGGAAAACCGACTGATGGAATTGCTTGCTACTAACAAATCGTTTAGGCCCTGAACTGCCTCGGTCTTAAAACTCTTAACGGTCGGGAAAAGCAAAGCTTAGACTGAAAGCAAACAAGTCTCGATAACGCAGAAAATAAATCTGTTAGATGGACGGCAATACGGGAAACGTTTACCCGAAACATAAACAACGTAACAACAGCGACAACAAAATACAAACAAATTCCAAAAAATCCAAAAAATCCAAAAAATCAGTCAATCAGTTTAAGAAAAACACTTGCAACACCAAACAGGTTGGAAAAAAACGAAGAAGACGAAGAAATAAAAAGAAAAAGAAATTTAAAAAAAACTAAATCAATAAATCAATCAATCAATCAATAAATCAGTAAATAAAAAAAATAAAAAATAAACCAAAGCGGCTAAAAAAACAACCCCAAAAATTCTAACTAAATAAGTCAATCGATTAATTAAAGCAACAAAAATGTTCGGCGTGGCTGGGATTTTCTTCCCGGCCCGAGTTCGAATCTCAATCGGGGGAGAAGTTATTCGACCCCCAAGCCGTTCGAGAATAACCCCTTTAATAACATATTGAGACTTGAACTTACGACCGCCAGATGCGACCCTGGATCAGCCGCGCGCAGCCCATCCCGCAGGACCACCTGGAAATCCCTTGGGTTGTTGCTAACAAATTAAGATGTGTATAGTACGTGCTGATATGCTAGTTTCCGGTTCCGCTTAGTCAAAGAGTGGGACTGTATTCTGCTAGTTATAGACCCGAGGCTAGAAACTCCAGCGTTATATATTCCTCACCGTCATCAGCCAGAATTGCGCATTTTTCAGCCCAAATTGAGGGGTATTCGGACAGGATTCCAGACAGTTAGCAAGCCAAAAGGTAACGGTTGGAAATTTGAAAACAGACATACACTTCAAAACTAATTGTAATTGCTGAGTATCGTTGGCGAATGCTGCTTGTCATTGCGCGCTTATTCAATTCAAAGATATCGCTATGTCTGCCAAGTTAAGCGGTACCGCACAACTTAAGATTTGCTTACAGTTGGTGGACTCACTGCGAACGAGAACGGGTGTTTTCCTATGCGGTGTTTGCTACAATTTATCCATACACGATGTAGCTGAGCTGATCGGCCACTTCCCTCGAGGTCGCATAAAGCCTTCTACATCCTCAATCAACGAAATTTCAAGAAAACCAGCCAATATGTATTCTGCGTAAGCCAGAGGTCGGCCCATGTTAATTGTTTATGTCGCTATTGGCCGCTGGAAAACCGACTGATGGAATTGCTTGCTACTAACAAATCGTTTAGGCCCTGAACTGCCTCGGTCTTAAAACTCTTAACGGTCGGGAAAAGCAAAGCTTAGACTGAAAGCAAACAAGTCTCGATAACGCAGAAAATAAATCTGTTAGATGGACGGCAATACGGGAAACGTTTACCCGAAACATAAACAACGTAACAACAGCGACAACAAAATACAAACAAATTCCAAAAAATCCAAAAAATCAGTCAATCAGTTTAAGAAAAACACTTGCAACACCAAACAGGTTGGAAAAAAACGAAGAAGACGAAGAAATAAAAAGAAAAAGAAATTTAAAAAAAACTACATCAATAAATCAATCAATCAATCAATAAATCAGTAAATAAAAAAAATAAAAAATAAACCAAAGCGGCTAAAAAAACAACCCCAAAAATTCTAACTAAATAAGTCAATCGATTAATTAAAGCAACAAAAATGTTCGGCGTGGCTGGGATTTTCTTCCCGGCCCGAGTTCGAATCTCAATCGGGGGAGAAGTTATTCGACCCCCAAGCCGTTCGAGAATAACCCCTTTAATAACATATTGAGACTTGAACTTACGACCGCCAGATGCGACCCTGGATCAGCCGCGCGCAGCCCATCCCGCAGGACCACCTGGAAATCCCTTGGGTTGTTGCTAACAAATTAAGATGTGTATAGTACGTGCTGATATGCTAGTTTCCGGTTCCGCTTAGTCAAAGAGTGGGACTGTATTCTGCTAGTTATAGACCCGAGGCTAGAAACTCCAGCGTTATATATTCCTTACCGTCGTCAGCCAGAATTGCGCATTTTTCAGCCCAAATTGAGGGGTATTCGGACAGGATTCCAGACAGTTAGCAAGCCAAAAGGTAACGGTTGGAAATTTGAAAACAGACATACACTTCAAAACTAATTGTAATTGCTGAGTATCGTTGGCGAATGCTGCTTGTCATTGCGCGCTTATTCAATTCAAAGATATCGCTATGTCTGCCAAGTTAAGCGGTACCGCACAACTTAAGATTTGCTTACAGTTGGTGGACTCACTGCGAACGAGAACGGGTGTTTTCCTATGCGGTGTTTGCTACAATTTATCCATACACGATGTAGCTGAGCTGATCGGCCACTTCCCTCGAGGTCGCATAAAGCCTTCTACATCCTCAATCAACGAAATTTCAAGAAAACCAGCCAATATGTATTCTGCGTAAGCCAGAGGTCGGCCCATGTTAATTGTTTATGTCGCTATTGGCCGCTGGAAAACCGACTGATGGAATTGCTTGCTACTAACAAATCGTTTAGGCCCTGAACTGCCTCGGTCTTAAAACTCTTAACGGTCGGGAAAAGCAAAGCTTAGACTGAAAGCAAACAAGTCTCGATAACGCAGAAAATAAATCTGTTAGATGGACGGCAATACGGGAAACGTTTACCCGAAACATAAACAACGTAACAACAGCGATAACAAAATACAAACAAATTCCAAAAAATCCAAAAAATCCAAACAATCAGTCAATCAGTTTAAGAAAAACACTTGCAACACCAAACAGGTTGGAAAAAAACGAAGAAGACGAAGAAATAAAAAGAAAAAGAAATTTAAAAAAACTAAATCAATCAATCAATCAATCAATCAATAAATCAGTAAATAAAAAAAATAAAAAATAAACCAAAGCGGCTAAAAAAAAAACCCCAAAAATTCTAACTAAATAAGTCAATCGATTAATTAAAGCAACAAAAATGTTCGGCGTGGCTGGGATTTTCTTCCCGGCCCGAGTTCGAATCTCAATCGGGGGAGAAGTTATTCGACCCCCAAGCCGTTCGAGAATAACCCCTTTAATAACATATTGAGACTTGAACTTACGACCGCCAGATGCGACCCTGGATCAGCCGCGCGCAGCCCATCCCGCAGGACCACCTGGAAATCCCTTGGGTTGTTGCTAACAAATTAAGATGTGTATAGTACGTGCTGATATGCTAGTTTCCGCTTCCGCTTAGTCAAAGAGTGGGACTGTATTCTGCTAGTTATAGACCCGAGGCTAGAAACTCCAGCGTTATATATTCCTTACCGTCGTCAGCCAGAATTGCGCATTTTTCAGCCCAAATTGAGGGGTATTCGGACAGGATTCCAGACAGTTAGCAAGCCAAAAGGTAACGGTTGGAAATTTGAAAACAGACATACACTTCAAAACTAATTGTAATTGCTGAGTATCGTTGGCGAATGCTGCTTGTCATTGCGCGCTTATTCAATTCAAAGATATCGCTATGTCTGCCAAGTTAAGCGGTACCGCACAACTTAAGATTTGCTTACAGTTGGTGGACTCACTGTGAACGAGAACGGGTGTTTTCCTATGCGGTGTTTGCTACAATTTATCCATACACGATGTAGCTGAGCTGATCGGCCACTTCCCTCGAGGTCGCATAAAGCCTTCTACATCCTCAATCAACGAAATTTCAAGAAAACCAGCCAATATGTATTCTGCGTAAGCCAGAGGTCGGCCCATGTTAATTGTTTATGTCGCTATTGGCCGCTGGAAAACCGACTGATGGAATTGCTTGCTACTAACAAATCGTTTAGGCCCTGAACTGCCTCGGTCTTAAAACTCTTAACGGTCGGGAAAAGCAAAGCTTAGACTGAAAGCAAACAAGTCTCGATAACGCAGAAAATAAATCTGTTAGATGGACGGCAATACGGGAAACGTTTACCCGAAACATAAACAACGTAACAACAGCGACAACAAAATACAAACAAATTCCAAAAAATCCAAAAAATCCAAAAAATCAGTCAATCAGTTTAAGAAAAACACTTGCAACACCAAACAGGTTGGAAAAAAACGAAGAAGACGAAGAAATAAAAAGAAAAAGAAATTTAAAAAAAACTAAATCAATAAATCAATCAATCAATCAATAAATCAGTAAATAAAAAAAATAAAAAATAAACCAAAGCGGCTAAAAAAACAACCCCAAAAATTCTAACTAAATAAGTCAATCGATTAATTAAAGCAACAAAAATGTTCGGCGTGGCTGGGATTTTCTTCCCGGCCCGAGTTCGAATCTCAATCGGGGGAGAAGTTATTCGACCCCCAAGCCGTTCGAGAATAACCCCTTTAATAACATATTGAGACTTGAACTTACGACCGCCAGATGCGACCCTGGATCAGCCGCGCGCAGCCCATCCCGCAGGACCACCTGGAAATCCCTTGGGTTGTTGCTAACAAATTAAGATGTGTATAGTACGTGCTGATATGCTAGTTTCCGGTTCCGCTTAGTCAAAGAGTGGGACTGTATTCTGCTAGTTATAGACCCGAGGCTAGAAACTCCAGCGTTATATATTCCTCACCGTCATCAGCCAGAATTGCGCATTTTTCAGCCCAAATTGAGGGGTATTCGGACAGGATTCCAGACAGTTAGCAAGCCAAAAGGTAACGGTTGGAAATTTGAAAACAGACATACACTTCAAAACTAATTGTAATTGCTGAGTATCGTTGGCGAATGCTGCTTGTCATTGCGCGCTTATTCAATTCAAAGATATCGCTATGTCTGCCAAGTTAAGCGGTACCGCACAACTTAAGATTTGCTTACAGTTGGTGGACTCACTGCGAACGAGAACGGGTGTTTTCCTATGCGGTGTTTGCTACAATTTATCCATACACGATGTAGCTGAGCTGATCGGCCACTTCCCTCGAGGTCGCATAAAGCCTTCTACATCCTCAATCAACGAAATTTCAAGAAAACCAGCCAATATGTATTCTGCGTAAGCCAGAGGTCGGCCCATGTTAATTGTTTATGTCGCTATTGGCCGCTGGAAAACCGACTGATGGAATTGCTTGCTACTAACAAATCGTTTAGGCCCTGAACTGCCTCGGTCTTAAAACTCTTAACGGTCGGGAAAAGCAAAGCTTAGACTGAAAGCAAACAAGTCTCGATAACGCAGAAAATAAATCTGTTAGATGGACGGCAATACGGGAAACGTTTACCCGAAACATAAACAACGTAACAACAGCGACAACAAAATACAAACAAATTCCAAAAAATCCAAAAAATCCAAAAAATCAGTCAATCAGTTTAAGAAAAACACTTGCAACACCAAACAGGTTGGAAAAAAACGAAGAAGACGAAGAAATAAAAAGAAAAAGAAATTTAAAAAAACTAAATCAATCAATCAATCAATCAATAAATCAGTAAATAAAAAAAATAAAAAATAAACCAAAGCGGCTAAAAAAAAAACCCCAAAAATTCTAACTAAATAAGTCAATCGATTAATTAAAGCAACAAAAATGTTCGGCGTGGCTGGGATTTTCTTCCCGGCCCGAGTTCGAATCTCAATCGGGGGAGAAGTTATTCGACCCCCAAGCCGTTCGAGAATAACCCCTTTAATAACATATTGAGACTTGAACTTACGACCGCCAGATGCGACCCTGGATCAGCCGCGCGCAGCCCATCCTGCAGGACCACCTGGAAATCCCTTGGGTTGTTGCTAACAAATTAAGATGTGTATAGTACGTGCTGATATGCTAGTTTCCGGTTCCGCTTAGTCAAAGAGTGGGACTGTATTCTGCTAGTTATAGACCCGAGGCTAGAAACTCCAGCGTTATATATTCCTTACCGTCGTCAGCCAGAATTGCGCATTTTTCAGCCCAAATTGAGGGGTATTCGGACAGGATTCCAGACAGTTAGCAAGCCAAAAGGTAACGGTTGGAAATTTGAAAACAGACATACACTTCAAAACTAATTGTAATTGCTGAGTATCGTTGGCGAATGCTGCTTGTCATTGCGCGCTTATTCAATTCAAAGATATCGCTATGTCTGCCAAGTTAAGCGGTACCGCACAACTTAAGATTTGCTTACAGTTGGTGGACTCACTGCGAACGAGAACGGGTGTTTTCCTATGCGGTGTTTGCTACAATTTATCCATACACGATGTAGCTGAGCTGATCGGCCACTTCCCTCGAGGTCGCATAAAGCCTTCTACATCCTCAATCAACGAAATTTCAAGAAAACCAGCCAATATGTATTCTGCGTAAGCCAGAGGTCGGCCCATGTTAATTGTTTATGTCGCTATTGGCCGCTGGAAAACCGACTGATGGAATTGCTTGCTACTAACAAATCGTTTAGGCCCTGAACTGCCTCGGTCTTAAAACTCTTAACGGTCGGGAAAAGCAAAGCTTAGACTGAAAGCAAACAAGTCTCGATAACGCAGAAAATAAATCTGTTAGATGGACGGCAATACGGGAAACGTTTACCCGAAACATAAACAACGTAACAACAGCGACAACAAAATACAAACAAATTCCAAAAAATCCAAAAAATCAGTCAATCAGTTTAAGAAAAACACTTGCAACACCAAACAGGTTGGAAAAAAACGAAGAAGACGAAGAAATAAAAAGAAAAAGAAATTTAAAAAAAACTACATCAATAAATCAATCAATCAATCAATAAATCAGTAAATAAAAAAAATAAAAAATAAACCAAAGCGGCTAAAAAAACAACCCCAAAAATTCTAACTAAATAAGTCAATCGATTAATTAAAGCAACAAAAATGTTCGGCGTGGCTGGGATTTTCTTCCCGGCCCGAGTTCGAATCTCAATCGGGGGAGAAGTTATTCGACCCCCAAGCCGTTCGAGAATAACCCCTTTAATAACATATTGAGACTTGAACTTACGACCGCCAGATGCGACCCTGGATCAGCCGCGCGCAGCCCATCCTGCAGGACCACCTGGAAATCCCTTGGGTTGTTGCTAACAAATTAAGATGTGTATAGTACGTGCTGATATGCTAGTTTCCGGTTCCGCTTAGTCAAAGAGTGGGACTGTATTCTGCTAGTTATAGACCCGAGGCTAGAAACTCCAGCGTTATATATTCCTTACCGTCATCAGCCAGAATTGCGCATTTTTCAGCCCAAATTGAGGGGTATTCGGACAGGATTCCAGACAGTTAGCAAGCCAAAAGGTAACGGTTGGAAATTTGAAAACAGACATACACTTCAAAACTAATTGTAATTGCTGAGTATCGTTGGCGAATGCTGCTTGTCATTGCGCGCTTATTCAATTCAAAGATATCGCTATGTCTGCCAAGTTAAGCGGTACCGCACAACTTAAGATTTGCTTACAGTTGGTGGACTCACTGCGAACGAGAACGGGTGTTTTCCTATGCGGTGTTTGCTACAATTTATCCATACACGATGTAGCTGAGCTGATCGGCCACTTCCCTCGAGGTCGCATAAAGCCTTCTACATCCTCAATCAACGAAATTTCAAGAAAACCAGCCAATATGTATTCTGCGTAAGCCAGAGGTCGGCCCATGTTAATTGTTTATGTCGCTATTGGCCGCTGGAAAACCGACTGATGGAATTGCTTGCTACTAACAAATCGTTTAGGCCCTGAACTGCCTCGGTCTTAAAACTCTTAACGGTCGGGAAAAGCAAAGCTTAGACTGAAAGCAAACAAGTCTCGATAACGCAGAAAATAAATCTGTTAGATGGACGGCAATACGGGAAACGTTTACCCGAAACATAAACAACGTAACAACAGCGACAACAAAATACAAACAAATTCCAAAAAATCCAAAAAATCAGTCAATCAGTTTAAGAAAAACACTTGCAACACCAAACAGGTTGGAAAAAAACGAAGAAGACGAAGAAATAAAAAGAAAAAGAAATTTAAAAAAAACTACATCAATAAATCAATCAATCAATCAATAAATCAGTAAATAAAAAAAATAAAAAATAAACCAAAGCGGCTAAAAAAACAACCCCAAAAATTCTAACTAAATAAGTCAATCGATTAATTAAAGCAACAAAAATGTTCGGCGTGGCTGGGATTTTCTTCCCGGCCCGAGTTCGAATCTCAATCGGGGGAGAAGTTATTCGACCCCCAAGCCGTTCGAGAATAACCCCTTTAATAACATATTGAGACTTGAACTTACGACCGCCAGATGCGACCCTGGATCAGCCGCGCGCAGCCCATCCCGCAGGACCACCTGGAAATCCCTTGGGTTGTTGCTAACAAATTAAGATGTGTATAGTACGTGCTGATATGCTAGTTTCCGGTTCCGCTTAGTCAAAGAGTGGGACTGTATTCTGCTAGTTATAGACCCGAGGCTAGAAACTCCAGCGTTATATATTCCTTACCGTCATCAGCCAGAATTGCGCATTTTTCAGCCCAAATTGAGGGGTATTCGGACAGGATTCCAGACAGTTAGCAAGCCAAAAGGTAACGGTTGGAAATTTGAAAACAGACATACACTTCAAAACTAATTGTAATTGCTGAGTATCGTTGGCGAATGCTGCTTGTCATTGCGCGCTTATTCAATTCAAAGATATCGCTATGTCTGCCAAGTTAAGCGGTACCGCACAACTTAAGATTTGCTTACAGTTGGTGGACTCACTGCGAACGAGAACGGGTGTTTTCCTATGCGGTGTTTGCTACAATTTATCCATACACGATGTAGCTGAGCTGATCGGCCACTTCCCTCGAGGTCGCATAAAGCCTTCTACATCCTCAATCAACGAAATTTCAAGAAAACCAGCCAATATGTATTCTGCGTAAGCCAGAGGTCGGCCCATGTTAATTGTTTATGTCGCTATTGGCCGCTGGAAAACCGACTGATGGAATTGCTTGCTACTAACAAATCGTTTAGGCCCTGAACTGCCTCGGTCTTAAAACTCTTAACGGTCGGGAAAAGCAAAGCTTAGACTGAAAGCAAACAAGTCTCGATAACGCAGAAAATAAATCTGTTAGATGGACGGCAATACGGGAAACGTTTACCCGAAACATAAACAACGTAACAACAGCGATAACAAAATACAAACAAATTCCGAAAAATCCAAAAAATCCAAACAATCAGTCAATCAGTTTAAGAAAAACACTTGCAACACCAAACAGGTTGGAAAAAAACGAAGAAGACGAAGAAATAAAAAGAAAAAGAAATTTAAAAAAAACTACATCAATAAATCAATCAATCAATCAATAAATCAGTAAATAAAAAAAATAAAAAATAAACCAAAGCGGCTAAAAAAACAACCCCAAAAATTCTAACTAAATAAGTCAATCGATTAATTAAAGCAACAAAAATGTTCGGCGTGGCTGGGATTTTCTTCCCGGCCCGAGTTCGAATCTCAATCGGGGGAGAAGTTATTCGACCCCCAAGCCGTTCGAGAATAACCCCTTTAATAACATATTGAGACTTGAACTTACGACCGCCAGATGCGACCCTGGATCAGCCGCGCGCAGCCCATCCCGCAGGACCACCTGGAAATCCCTTGGGTTGTTGCTAACAAATTAAGATGTGTATAGTACGTGCTGATATGCTAGTTTCCGCTTCCGCTTAGTCAAAGAGTGGGACTGTATTCTGCTAGTTATAGACCCGAGGCTAGAAACTCCAGCGTTATATATTCCTTACCGTCATCAGCCAGAATTGCGCATTTTTCAGCCCAAATTGAGGGGTATTCGGACAGGATTCCAGACAGTTAGCAAGCCAAAAGGTAACGGTTGGAAATTTGAAAACAGACATACACTTCAAAACTAATTGTAATTGCTGAGTATCGTTGGCGAATGCTGCTTGTCATTGCGCGCTTATTCAATTCAAAGATATCGCTATGTCTGCCAAGTTAAGCGGTACCGCACAACTTAAGATTTGCTTACAGTTGGTGGACTCACTGCGAACGAGAACGGGTGTTTTCCTATGCGGTGTTTGCTACAATTTATCCATACACGATGTAGCTGAGCTGATCGGCCACTTCCCTCGAGGTCGCATAAAGCCTTCTACATCCTCAATCAACGAAATTTCAAGAAAACCAGCCAATATGTATTCTGCGTAAGCCAGAGGTCGGCCCATGTTAATTGTTTATGTCGCTATTGGCCGCTGGAAAACCGACTGATGGAATTGCTTGCTACTAACAAATCGTTTAGGCCCTGAACTGCCTCGGTCTTAAAACTCTTAACGGTCGGGAAAAGCAAAGCTTAGACTGAAAGCAAACAAGTCTCGATAACGCAGAAAATAAATCTGTTAGATGGACGGCAATACGGGAAACGTTTACCCGAAACATAAACAACGTAACAACAGCGATAACAAAATACAAACAAATTCCAAAAAATCCAAAAAATCCAAACAATCAGTCAATCAGTTTAAGAAAAACACTTGCAACACCAAACAGGTTGGAAAAAAACGAAGAAGACGAAGAAATAAAAAGAAAAAGAAATTTAAAAAAACTAAATCAATCAATCAATCAATCAATCAATAAATCAGTAAATAAAAAAAATAAAAAATAAACCAAAGCGGCTAAAAAAAAACCCCAAAAATTCTAACTAAATAAGTCAATCGATTAATTAAAGCAACAAAAATGTTCGGCGTGGCTGGGATTTTCTTCCCGGCCCGAGTTCGAATCTCAATCGGGGGAGAAGTTATTCGACCCCCAAGCCGTTCGAGAATAACCCCTTTAATAACATATTGAGACTTGAACTTACGACCGCCAGATGCGACCCTGGATCAGCCGCGCGCAGCCCATCCTGCAGGACCACCTGGAAATCCCTTGGGTTGTTGCTAACAAATTAAGATGTGTATAGTACGTGCTGATATGCTAGTTTCCGGTTCCGCTTAGTCAAAGAGTGGGACTGTATTCTGCTAGTTATAGACCCGAGGCTAGAAACTCCAGCGTTATATATTCCTTACCGTCGTCAGCCAGAATTGCGCATTTTTCAGCCCAAATTGAGGGGTATTCGGACAGGATTCCAGACAGTTAGCAAGCCAAAAGGTAACGCTTGGAAATTTGAAAACAGACATACACTTCAAAACTAATTGTAATTGCTGAGTATCGTTGGCGAATGCTGCTTGTCATTGCGCGCTTATTCAATTCAAAGATATCGCTGTCTGCCAAGTTAAGCGGTACCGCACAACTTAAGATTTGCTTACAGTTGGTGGACTCACTGCGAACGAGAACGGGTGTTTTCCTATGCGGTGTTTGCTACAATTTATCCATACACGATGTAGCTGAGCTGATCGGCCACTTCCCTCGAGGTCGCATAAAGCCTTCTACATCCTCAATCAACGAAATTTCAAGAAAACCAGCCAATATGTATTCTGCGTAAGCCAGAGGTCGGCCCATGTTAATTGTTTATGTCGCTATTGGCCGCTGGAAAACCGACTGATGGAATTGCTTGCTACTAACAAATCGTTTAGGCCCTGAACTGCCTCGGTCTTAAAACTCTTAACGGTCGGGAAAAGCAAAGCTTAGACTGAAAGCAAACAAGTCTCGATAACGCAGAAAATAAATCTGTTAGATGGACGGCAATACGGGAAACGTTTACCCGAAACATAAACAACGTAACAACAGCGACAACAAAATACAAACAAATTCCAAAAAATCCAAAAAATCCAAACAATCAGTCAATCAGTTTAAGAAAAACACTTGCAACACCAAACAGGTTGGAAAAAAACGAAGAAGACGAAGAAATAAAAAGAAAAAGAAATTTAAAAAAAACTACATCAATAAATCAATCAATCAATCAATAAATCAGTAAATAAAAAAAATAAAAAATAAACCAAAGCGGCTAAAAAAACAACCCCAAAAATTCTAACTAAATAAGTCAATCGATTAATTAAAGCAACAAAAATGTTCGGCGTGGCTGGGATTTTCTTCCCGGCCCGAGTTCGAATCTCAATCGGGGGAGAAGTTATTCGACCCCCAAGCCGTTCGAGAATAACCCCTTTAATAACATATTGAGACTTGAACTTACGACCGCCAGATGCGACCCTGGATCAGCCGCGCGCAGCCCATCCTGCAGGACCACCTGGAAATCCCTTGGGTTGTTGCTAACAAATTAAGATGTGTATAGTACGTGCTGATATGCTAGTTTCCGGTTCCGCTTAGTCAAAGAGTGGGACTGTATTCTGCTAGTTATAGACCCGAGGCTAGAAACTCCAGCGTTATATATTCCTTACCGTCGTCAGCCAGAATTGCGCATTTTTCAGCCCAAATTGAGGGGTATTCGGACAGGATTCCAGACAGTTAGCAAGCCAAAAGGTAACGCTTGGAAATTTGAAAACAGACATACACTTCAAAACTAATTGTAATTGCTGAGTATCGTTGGCGAATGCTGCTTGTCATTGCGCGCTTATTCAATTCAAAGATATCGCTGTCTGCCAAGTTAAGCGGTACCGCACAACTTAAGATTTGCTTACAGTTGGTGGACTCACTGCGAACGAGAACGGGTGTTTTCCTATGCGGTGTTTGCTACAATTTATCCATACACGATGTAGCTGAGCTGATCGGCCACTTCCCTCGAGGTCGCATAAAGCCTTCTACATCCTCAATCAACGAAATTTCAAGAAAACCAGCCAATATGTATTCTGCGTAAGCCAGAGGTCGGCCCATGTTAATTGTTTATGTCGCTATTGGCCGCTGGAAAACCGACTGATGGAATTGCTTGCTACTAACAAATCGTTTAGGCCCTGAACTGCCTCGGTCTTAAAACTCTTAACGGTCGGGAAAAGCAAAGCTTAGACTGAAAGCAAACAAGTCTCGATAACGCAGAAAATAAATCTGTTAGATGGACGGCAATACGGGAAACGTTTACCCGAAACATAAACAACGTAACAACAGCGACAACAAAATACAAACAAATTCCAAAAAATCCAAAAAATCCAAACAATCAGTCAATCAGTTTAAGAAAAACACTTGCAACACCAAACAGGTTGGAAAAAAACGAAGAAGACGAAGAAATAAAAAGAAAAAGAAATTTAAAAAAAACTACATCAATAAATCAATCAATCAATCAATAAATCAGTAAATAAAAAAAATAAAAAATAAACCAAAGCGGCTAAAAAAACAACCCCAAAAATTCTAACTAAATAAGTCAATCGATTAATTAAAGCAACAAAAATGTTCGGCGTGGCTGGGATTTTCTTCCCGGCCCGAGTTCGAATCTCAATCGGGGGAGAAGTTATTCGACCCCCAAGCCGTTCGAGAATAACCCCTTTAATAACATATTGAGACTTGAACTTACGACCGCCAGATGCGACCCTGGATCAGCCGCGCGCAGCCCATCCTGCAGGACCACCTGGAAATCCCTTGGGTTGTTGCTAACAAATTAAGATGTGTATAGTACGTGCTGATATGCTAGTTTCCGCTTCCGCTTAGTCAAAGAGTGGGACTGTATTCTGCTAGTTATAGACCCGAGGCTAGAAACTCCAGCGTTATATATTCCTTACCGTCGTCAGCCAGAATTGCGCATTTTTCAGCCCAAATTGAGGGGTATTCGGACAGGATTCCAGACAGTTAGCAAGCCAAAAGGTAACGGTTGGAAATTTGAAAACAGACATACACTTCAAAACTAATTGTAATTGCTGAGTATCGTTGGCGAATGCTGCTTGTCATTGCGCGCTTATTCAATTCAAAGATATCGCTATGTCTGCCAAGTTAAGCGGTACCGCACAACTTAAGATTTGCTTACAGTTGGTGGACTCACTGCGAACGAGAACGGGTGTTTTCCTATGCGGTGTTTGCTACAATTTATCCATACACGATGTAGCTGAGCTGATCGGCCACTTCCCTCGAGGTCGCATAAAGCCTTCTACATCCTCAATCAACGAAATTTCAAGAAAACCAGCCAATATGTATTCTGCGTAAGCCAGAGGTCGGCCCATGTTAATTGTTTATGTCGCTATTGGCCGCTGGAAAACCGACTGATGGAATTGCTTGCTACTAACAAATCGTTTAGGCCCTGAACTGCCTCGGTCTTAAAACTCTTAACGGTCGGGAAAAGCAAAGCTTAGACTGAAAGCAAACAAGTCTCGATAACGCAGAAAATAAATCTGTTAGATGGACGGCAATACGGGAAACGTTTACCCGAAACATAAACAACGTAACAACAGCGACAACAAAATACAAACAAATTCCAAAAAATCCAAAAAATCAGTCAATCAGTTTAAGAAAAACACTTGCAACACCAAACAGGTTGGAAAAAAACGAAGAAGACGAAGAAATAAAAAGAAAAAGAAATTTAAAAAAAACTACATCAATAAATCAATCAATCAATCAATAAATCAGTAAATAAAAAAAATAAAAAATAAACCAAAGCGGCTAAAAAAAAAACCCCAAAAATTCTAACTAAATAAGTCAATCGATTAATTAAAGCAACAAAAATGTTCGGCGTGGCTGGGATTTTCTTCCCGGCCCGAGTTCGAATCTCAATCGGGGGAGAAGTTATTCGACCCCCAAGCCGTTCGAGAATAACCCCTTTAATAACATATTGAGACTTGAACTTACGACCGCCAGATGCGACCCTGGATCAGCCGCGCGCAGCCCATCCTGCAGGACCACCTGGAAATCCCTTGGGTTGTTGCTAACAAATTAAGATGTGTATAGTACGTGCTGATATGCTAGTTTCCGGTTCCGCTTAGTCAAAGAGTGGGACTGTATTCTGCTAGTTATAGACCCGAGGCTAGAAACTCCAGCGTTATATATTCCTTACCGTCGTCAGCCAGAATTGCGCATTTTTCAGCCCAAATTGAGGGGTATTCGGACAGGATTCCAGACAGTTAGCAAGCCAAAAGGTAACGGTTGGAAATTTGAAAACAGACATACACTTCAAAACTAATTGTAATTGCTGAGTATCGTTGGCGAATGCTGCTTGTCATTGCGCGCTTATTCAATTCAAAGATATCGCTATGTCTGCCAAGTTAAGCGGTACCGCACAACTTAAGATTTGCTTACAGTTGGTGGACTCACTGCGAACGAGAACGGGTGTTTTCCTATGCGGTGTTTGCTACAATTTATCCATACACGATGTAGCTGAGCTGATCGGCCACTTCCCTCGAGGTCGCATAAAGCCTTCTACATCCTCAATCAACGAAATTTCAAGAAAACCAGCCAATATGTATTCTGCGTAAGCCAGAGGTCGGCCCATGTTAATTGTTTATGTCGCTATTGGCCGCTGGAAAACCGACTGATGGAATTGCTTGCTACTAACAAATCGTTTAGGCCCTGAACTGCCTCGGTCTTAAAACTCTTAACGGTCGGGAAAAGCAAAGCTTAGACTGAAAGCAAACAAGTCTCGATAACGCAGAAAATAAATCTGTTAGATGGACGGCAATACGGGAAACGTTTACCCGAAACATAAACAACGTAACAACAGCGACAACAAAATACAAACAAATTCCAAAAAATCCAAAAAATCAGTCAATCAGTTTAAGAAAAACACTTGCAACACCAAACAGGTTGGAAAAAAACGAAGAAGACGAAGAAATAAAAAGAAAAAGAAATTTAAAAAAAACTACATCAATAAATCAATCAATCAATCAATAAATCAGTAAATAAAAAAAATAAAAAATAAACCAAAGCGGCTAAAAAAACAACCCCAAAAATTCTAACTAAATAAGTCAATCGATTAATTAAAGCAACAAAAATGTTCGGCGTGGCTGGGATTTTCTTCCCGGCCCGAGTTCGAATCTCAATCGGGGGAGAAGTTATTCGACCCCCAAGCCGTTCGAGAATAACCCCTTTAATAACATATTGAGACTTGAACTTACGACCGCCAGATGCGACCCTGGATCAGCCGCGCGCAGCCCATCCCGCAGGACCACCTGGAAATCCCTTGGGTTGTTGCTAACAAATTAAGATGTGTATAGTACGTGCTGATATGCTAGTTTCCGGTTCCGCTTAGTCAAAGAGTGGGACTGTATTCTGCTAGTTATAGACCCGAGGCTAGAAACTCCAGCGTTATATATTCCTTACCGTCATCAGCCAGAATTGCGCATTTTTCAGCCCAAATTGAGGGGTATTCGGACAGGATTCCAGACAGTTAGCAAGCCAAAAGGTAACGGTTGGAAATTTGAAAACAGACATACACTTCAAAACTAATTGTAATTGCTGAGTATCGTTGGCGAATGCTGCTTGTCATTGCGCGCTTATTCAATTCAAAGATATCGCTATGTCTGCCAAGTTAAGCGGTACCGCACAACTTAAGATTTGCTTACAGTTGGTGGACTCACTGCGAACGAGAACGGGTGTTTTCCTATGCGGTGTTTGCTACAATTTATCCATACACGATGTAGCTGAGCTGATCGGCCACTTCCCTCGAGGTCGCATAAAGCCTTCTACATCCTCAATCAACGAAATTTCAAGAAAACCAGCCAATATGTATTCTGCGTAAGCCAGAGGTCGGCCCATGTTAATTGTTTATGTCGCTATTGGCCGCTGGAAAACCGACTGATGGAATTGCTTGCTACTAACAAATCGTTTAGGCCCTGAACTGCCTCGGTCTTAAAACTCTTAACGGTCGGGAAAAGCAAAGCTTAGACTGAAAGCAAACAAGTCTCGATAACGCAGAAAATAAATCTGTTAGATGGACGGCAATACGGGAAACGTTTACCCGAAACATAAACAACGTAACAACAGCGATAACAAAATACAAACAAATTCCGAAAAATCCAAAAAATCCAAACAATCAGTCAATCAGTTTAAGAAAAACACTTGCAACACCAAACAGGTTGGAAAAAAACGAAGAAGACGAAGAAATAAAAAGAAAAAGAAATTTAAAAAAAACTACATCAATAAATCAATCAATCAATCAATAAATCAGTAAATAAAAAAAATAAAAAATAAACCAAAGCGGCTAAAAAAACAACCCCAAAAATTCTAACTAAATAAGTCAATCGATTAATTAAAGCAACAAAAATGTTCGGCGTGGCTGGGATTTTCTTCCCGGCCCGAGTTCGAATCTCAATCGGGGGAGAAGTTATTCGACCCCCAAGCCGTTCGAGAATAACCCCTTTAATAACATATTGAGACTTGAACTTACGACCGCCAGATGCGACCCTGGATCAGCCGCGCGCAGCCCATCCCGCAGGACCACCTGGAAATCCCTTGGGTTGTTGCTAACAAATTAAGATGTGTATAGTACGTGCTGATATGCTAGTTTCCGCTTCCGCTTAGTCAAAGAGTGGGACTGTATTCTGCTAGTTATAGACCCGAGGCTAGAAACTCCAGCGTTATATATTCCTTACCGTCATCAGCCAGAATTGCGCATTTTTCAGCCCAAATTGAGGGGTATTCGGACAGGATTCCAGACAGTTAGCAAGCCAAAAGGTAACGGTTGGAAATTTGAAAACAGACATACACTTCAAAACTAATTGTAATTGCTGAGTATCGTTGGCGAATGCTGCTTGTCATTGCGCGCTTATTCAATTCAAAGATATCGCTATGTCTGCCAAGTTAAGCGGTACCGCACAACTTAAGATTTGCTTACAGTTGGTGGACTCACTGCGAACGAGAACGGGTGTTTTCCTATGCGGTGTTTGCTACAATTTATCCATACACGATGTAGCTGAGCTGATCGGCCACTTCCCTCGAGGTCGCATAAAGCCTTCTACATCCTCAATCAACGAAATTTCAAGAAAACCAGCCAATATGTATTCTGCGTAAGCCAGAGGTCGGCCCATGTTAATTGTTTATGTCGCTATTGGCCGCTGGAAAACCGACTGATGGAATTGCTTGCTACTAACAAATCGTTTAGGCCCTGAACTGCCTCGGTCTTAAAACTCTTAACGGTCGGGAAAAGCAAAGCTTAGACTGAAAGCAAACAAGTCTCGATAACGCAGAAAATAAATCTGTTAGATGGACGGCAATACGGGAAACGTTTACCCGAAACATAAACAACGTAACAACAGCGACAACAAAATACAAACAAATTCCAAAAAATCCAAAAAATCCAAACAATCAGTCAATCAGTTTAAGAAAAACACTTGCAACACCAAACAGGTTGGAAAAAAACGAAGAAGACGAAGAAATAAAAAGAAAAAGAAATTTAAAAAAAACTACATCAATAAATCAATCAATCAATCAATAAATCAGTAAATAAAAAAAATAAAAAATAAACCAAAGCGGCTAAAAAAACAACCCCAAAAATTCTAACTAAATAAGTCAATCGATTAATTAAAGCAACAAAAATGTTCGGCGTGGCTGGGATTTTCTTCCCGGCCCGAGTTCGAATCTCAATCGGGGGAGAAGTTATTCGACCCCCAAGCCGTTCGAGAATAACCCCTTTAATAACATATTGAGACTTGAACTTACGACCGCCAGATGCGACCCTGGATCAGCCGCGCGCAGCCCATCCTGCAGGACCACCTGGAAATCCCTTGGGTTGTTGCTAACAAATTAAGATGTGTATAGTACGTGCTGATATGCTAGTTTCCGGTTCCGCTTAGTCAAAGAGTGGGACTGTATTCTGCTAGTTATAGACCCGAGGCTAGAAACTCCAGCGTTATATATTCCTTACCGTCGTCAGCCAGAATTGCGCATTTTTCAGCCCAAATTGAGGGGTATTCGGACAGGATTCCAGACAGTTAGCAAGCCAAAAGGTAACGGTTGGAAATTTGAAAACAGACATACACTTCAAAACTAATTGTAATTGCTGAGTATCGTTGGCGAATGCTGCTTGTCATTGCGCGCTTATTCAATTCAAAGATATCGCTATGTCTGCCAAGTTAAGCGGTACCGCACAACTTAAGATTTGCTTACAGTTGGTGGACTCACTGCGAACGAGAACGGGTGTTTTCCTATGCGGTGTTTGCTACAATTTATCCATACACGATGTAGCTGAGCTGATCAGCCACTTCCCTCGAGGTCGCATAAAGCCTTCTACATCCTCAATCAACGAAATTTCAAGAAAACCAGCCAATATGTATTCTGCGTAAGCCAGAGGTCGGCCCATGTTAATTGTTTATGTCGCTATTGGCCGCTGGAAAACCGACTGATGGAATTGCTTGCTACTAACAAATCGTTTAGGCCCTGAACTGCCTCGGTCTTAAAACTCTTAACGGTCGGGAAAAGCAAAGCTTAGACTGAAAGCAAACAAGTCTCGATAACGCAGAAAATAAATCTGTTAGATGGACGGCAATACGGGAAACGTTTACCCGAAACATAAACAACGTAACAACAGCGACAACAAAATACAAACAAATTCCAAAAAATCCAAAAAATCCAAACAATCAGTCAATCAGTTTAAGAAAAACACTTGCAACACCAAACAGGTTGGAAAAAAACGAAGAAGACGAAGAAATAAAAAGAAAAAGAAATTTAAAAAAAACTACATCAATAAATCAATCAATCAATCAATAAATCAGTAAATAAAAAAAATAAAAAATAAACCAAAGCGGCTAAAAAAACAACCCCAAAAATTCTAACTAAATAAGTCAATCGATTAATTAAAGCAACAAAAATGTTCGGCGTGGCTGGGATTTTCTTCCCGGCCCGAGTTCGAATCTCAATCGGGGGAGAAGTTATTCGACCCCCAAGCCGTTCGAGAATAACCCCTTTAATAACATATTGAGACTTGAACTTACGACCGCCAGATGCGACCCTGGATCAGCCGCGCGCAGCCCATCCTGCAGGACCACCTGGAAATCCCTTGGGTTGTTGCTAACAAATTAAGATGTGTATAGTACGTGCTGATATGCTAGTTTCCGCTTCCGCTTAGTCAAAGAGTGGGACTGTATTCTGCTAGTTATAGACCCGAGGCTAGAAACTCCAGCGTTATATATTCCTTACCGTCATCAGCCAGAATTGCGCATTTTTCAGCCCAAATTGAGGGGTATTCGGACAGGATTCCAGACAGTTAGCAAGCCAAAAGGTAACGGTTGGAAATTTGAAAACAGACATACACTTCAAAACTAATTGTAATTGCTGAGTATCGTTGGCGAATGCTGCTTGTCATTGCGCGCTTATTCAATTCAAAGATATCGCTATGTCTGCCAAGTTAAGCGGTACCGCACAACTTAAGATTTGCTTACAGTTGGTGGACTCACTGCGAACGAGAACGGGTGTTTTCCTATGCGGTGTTTGCTACAATTTATCCATACACGATGTAGCTGAGCTGATCGGCCACTTCCCTCGAGGTCGCATAAAGCCTTCTACATCCTCAATCAACGAAATTTCAAGAAAACCAGCCAATATGTATTCTGCGTAAGCCAGAGGTCGGCCCATGTTAATTGTTTATGTCGCTATTGGCCGCTGGAAAACCGACTGATGGAATTGCTTGCTACTAACAAATCGTTTAGGCCCTGAACTGCCTCGGTCTTAAAACTCTTAACGGTCGGGAAAAGCAAAGCTTAGACTGAAAGCAAACAAGTCTCGATAACGCAGAAAATAAATCTGTTAGATGGACGGCAATACGGGAAACGTTTACCCGAAACATAAACAACGTAACAACAGCGACAACAAAATACAAACAAATTCCAAAAAATCCAAAAAATCCAAACAATCAGTCAATCAGTTTAAGAAAAACACTTGCAACACCAAACAGGTTGGAAAAAAACGAAGAAGACGAAGAAATAAAAAGAAAAAGAAATTTAAAAAAAACTACATCAATAAATCAATCAATCAATCAATAAATCAGTAAATAAAAAAAATAAAAAATAAACCAAAGCGGCTAAAAAAACAACCCCAAAAATTCTAACTAAATAAGTCAATCGATTAATTAAAGCAACAAAAATGTTCGGCGTGGCTGGGATTTTCTTCCCGGCCCGAGTTCGAATCTCAATCGGGGGAGAAGTTATTCGACCCCCAAGCCGTTCGAGAATAACCCCTTTAATAACATATTGAGACTTGAACTGACGACCGCCAGATGCGACCCTGGATCAGCCACGCGCAGCCCATCCCGCAGGACCACCTGGAAATCCCTTGGGTTGTTGCTAACAAATTAAGATGTGTATAGTACGTGCTGATATGCTAGTTTCCGGTTCCGCTTAGTCAAAGAGTGGGACTGTATTCTGCTAGTTATAGACCCGAGGCTAGAAACTCCAGCGTTATATATTCCTTACCGTCGTCAGCCAGAATTGCGCATTTTTCAGCCCAAATTGAGGGGTATTCGGACAGGATTCCAGACAGTTAGCAAGCCAAAAGGTAACGGTTGGAAATTTGAAAACAGACATACACTTCAAAACTAATTGTAATTGCTGAGTATCGTTGGCGAATGCTGCTTGTCATTGCGCGCTTATTCAATTCAAAGATATCGCTATGTCTGCCAAGTTAAGCGGTACCGCACAACTTAAGATTTGCTTACAGTTGGTGGACTCACTGCGAACGAGAACGGGTGTTTTCCTATGCGGTGTTTGCTACAATTTATCCATACACGATGTAGCTGAGCTGATCGGCCACTTCCCTCGAGGTCGCATAAAGCCTTCTACATCCTCAATCAACGAAATTTCAAGAAAACCAGCCAATATGTATTCTGCGTAAGCCAGAGGTCGGCCCATGTTAATTGTTTATGTCGCTATTGGCCGCTGGAAAACCGACTGATGGAATTGCTTGCTACTAACAAATCGTTTAGGCCCTGAACTGCCTCGGTCTTAAAACTCTTAACGGTCGGGAAAAGCAAAGCTTAGACTGAAAGCAAACAAGTCTCGATAACGCAGAAAATAAATCTGTTAGATGGACGGCAATACGGGAAACGTTTACCCGAAACATAAACAACGTAACAACAGCGACAACAAAATACAAACAAATTCCAAAAAATCCAAAAAATCCAAAAAATCAGTCAATCAGTTTAAGAAAAACACTTGCAACACCAAACAGGTTGGAAAAAAACGAAGAAGACGAAGAAATAAAAAGAAAAAGAAATTTAAAAAAAACTACATCAATAAATCAATCAATCAATCAATAAATCAGTAAATAAAAAAAATAAAAAATAAACCAAAGCGGCTAAAAAAACAACCCCAAAAATTCTAACTAAATAAGTCAATCGATTAATTAAAGCAACAAAAATGTTCGGCGTGGCTGGGATTTTCTTCCCGGCCCGAGTTCGAATCTCAATCGGGGGAGAAGTTATTCCACCCCCAAGCCGTTCGAGAATAACCCCTTTAATAACATATTGAGACTTGAACTTACGACCGCCAGATGCGACCCTGGATCAGCCGCGCGCAGCCCATCCCGCAGGACCACCTGGAAATCCCTTGGGTTGTTGCTAACAAATTAAGATGTGTATAGTACGTGCTGATATGCTAGTTTCCGCTTCCGCTTAGTCAAAGAGTGGGACTGTATTCTGCTAGTTATAGACCCGAGGCTAGAAACTCCAGCGTTATATATTCCTTACCGTCATCAGCCAGAATTGCGCATTTTTCAGCCCAAATTGAGGGGTATTCGGACAGGATTCCAGACAGTTAGCAAGCCAAAAGGTAACGGTTGGAAATTTGAAAACAGACATACACTTCAAAACTAATTGTAATTGCTGAGTATCGTTGGCGAATGCTGCTTGTCATTGCGCGCTTATTCAATTCAAAGATATCGCTATGTCTGCCAAGTTAAGCGGTACAGCACAACTTAAGATTTGCTTACAGTTGGTGGACTCACTGCGAACGAGAACGGGTGTTTTCCTATGCGGTGTTTGCTACAATTTATCCATACACGATGTAGCTGAGCTGATCGGCCACTTCCCTCGAGGTCGCATAAAGCCTTCTACATCCTCAATCAACGAAATTTCAAGAAAACCAGCCAATATGTATTCTGCGTAAGCCAGAGGTCGGCCCATGTTAATTGTTTATGTCGCTATTGGCCGCTGGAAAACCGACTGATGGAATTGCTTGCTACTAACAAATCGTTTAGGCCCTGAACTGCCTCGGTCTTAAAACTCTTAACGGTCGGGAAAAGCAAAGCTTAGACTGAAAGCAAACAAGTCTCGATAACGCAGAAAATAAATCTGTTAGATGGACGGCAATACGGGAAACGTTTACCCGAAACATAAACAACGTAACAACAGCGACAACAAAATACAAACAAATTCCAAAAAATCCAAAAAATCCAAAAAATCAGTCAATCAGTTTAAGAAAAACACTTGCAACACCAAACAGGTTGGAAAAAAACGAAGAAGACGAAGAAATAAAAAGAAAAAGAAATTTAAAAAAACTAAATCAATCAATCAATCAATCAATAAATCAGTAAATAAAAAAAATAAAAAATAAACCAAAGCGGCTAAAAAAAAAACCCCAAAAATTCTAACTAAATAAGTCAATCGATTAATTAAAGCAACAAAAATGTTCGGCGTGGCTGGGATTTTCTTCCCGGCCCGAGTTCGAATCTCAATCGGGGGAGAAGTTATTCGACCCCCAAGCCGTTCGAGAATAACCCCTTTAATAACATATTGAGACTTGAACTTACGACCGCCAGATGCGACCCTGGATCAGCCGCGCGCAGCCCATCCTGCAGGACCACCTGGAAATCCCTTGGGTTGTTGCTAACAAATTAAGATGTGTATAGTACGTGCTGATATGCTAGTTTCCGCTTCCGCTTAGTCAAAGAGTGGGACTGTATTCTGCTAGTTATAGACCCGAGGCTAGAAACTCCAGCGTTATATATTCCTTACCGTCGTCAGCCAGAATTGCGCATTTTTCAGCCCAAATTGAGGGGTATTCGGACAGGATTCCAGACAGTTAGCAAGCCAAAAGGTAACGGTTGGAAATTTGAAAACAGACATACACTTCAAAACTAATTGTAATTGCTGAGTATCGTTGGCGAATGCTGCTTGTCATTGCGCGCTTATTCAATTCAAAGATATCGCTATGTCTGCCAAGTTAAGCGGTACCGCACAACTTAAGATTTGCTTACAGTTGGTGGACTCACTGCGAACGAGAACGGGTGTTTTCCTATGCGGTGTTTGCTACAATTTATCCATACACGATGTAGCTGAGCTGATCAGCCACTTCCCTCGAGGTCGCATAAAGCCTTCTACATCCTCAATCAACGAAATTTCAAGAAAACCAGCCAATATGTATTCTGCGTAAGCCAGAGGTCGGCCCATGTTAATTGTTTATGTCGCTATTGGCCGCTGGAAAACCGACTGATGGAATTGCTTGCTACTAACAAATCGTTTAGGCCCTGAACTGCCTCGGTCTTAAAACTCTTAACGGTCGGGAAAAGCAAAGCTTAGACTGAAAGCAAACAAGTCTCGATAACGCAGAAAATAAATCTGTTAGATGGACGGCAATACGGGAAACGTTTACCCGAAACATAAACAACGTAACAACAGCGACAACAAAATACAAACAAATTCCAAAAAATCCAAAAAATCCAAAAAATCAGTCAATCAGTTTAAGAAAAACACTTGCAACACCAAACAGGTTGGAAAAAAACGAAGAAGACGAAGAAATAAAAAGAAAAAGAAATTTAAAAAAACTAAATCAATCAATCAATCAATCAATAAATCAGTAAATAAAAAAAATAAAAAATAAACCAAAGCGGCTAAAAAAAAAACCCCAAAAATTCTAACTAAATAAGTCAATCGATTAATTAAAGCAACAAAAATGTTCGGCGTGGCTGGGATTTTCTTCCCGGCCCGAGTTCGAATCTCAATCGGGGGAGAAGTTATTCGACCCCCAAGCCGTTCGAGAATAACCCCTTTAATAACATATTGAGACTTGAACTTACGACCGCCAGATGCGACCCTGGATCAGCCGCGCGCAGCCCATCCTGCAGGACCACCTGGAAATCCCTTGGGTTGTTGCTAACAAATTAAGATGTGTATAGTACGTGCTGATATGCTAGTTTCCGCTTCCGCTTAGTCAAAGAGTGGGACTGTATTCTGCTAGTTATAGACCCGAGGCTAGAAACTCCAGCGTTATATATTCCTTACCGTCATCAGCCAGAATTGCGCATTTTTCAGCCCAAATTGAGGGGTATTCGGACAGGATTCCAGACAGTTAGCAAGCCAAAAGGTAACGGTTGGAAATTTGAAAACAGACATACACTTCAAAACTAATTGTAATTGCTGAGTATCGTTGGCGAATGCTGCTTGTCATTGCGCGCTTATTCAATTCAAAGATATCGCTATGTCTGCCAAGTTAAGCGGTACCGCACAACTTAAGATTTGCTTACAGTTGGTGGACTCACTGCGAACGAGAACGGGTGTTTTCCTATGCGGTGTTTGCTACAATTTATCCATACACGATGTAGCTGAGCTGATCGGCCACTTCCCTCGAGGTCGCATAAAGCCTTCTACATCCTCAATCAACGAAATTTCAAGAAAACCAGCCAATATGTATTCTGCGTAAGCCAGAGGTCGGCCCATGTTAATTGTTTATGTCGCTATTGGCCGCTGGAAAACCGACTGATGGAATTGCTTGCTACTAACAAATCGTTTAGGCCCTGAACTGCCTCGGTCTTAAAACTCTTAACGGTCGGGAAAAGCAAAGCTTAGACTGAAAGCAAACAAGTCTCGATAACGCAGAAAATAAATCTGTTAGATGGACGGCAATACGGGAAACGTTTACCCGAAACATAAACAACGTAACAACAGCGACAACAAAATACAAACAAATTCCAAAAAATCCAAAAAATCCAAACAATCAGTCAATCAGTTTAAGAAAAACACTTGCAACACCAAACAGGTTGGAAAAAAACGAAGAAGACGAAGAAATAAAAAGAAAAAGAAATTTAAAAAAAACTACATCAATAAATCAATCAATCAATCAATAAATCAGTAAATAAAAAAAATAAAAAATAAACCAAAGCGGCTAAAAAAACAACCCCAAAAATTCTAACTAAATAAGTCAATCGATTAATTAAAGCAACAAAAATGTTCGGCGTGGCTGGGATTTTCTTCCCGGCCCGAGTTCGAATCTCAATCGGGGGAGAAGTTATTCGACCCCCAAGCCGTTCGAGAATAACCCCTTTAATAACATATTGAGACTTGAACTGACGACCGCCAGATGCGACCCTGGATCAGCCGCGCGCAGCCCATCCCGCAGGACCACCTGGAAATCCCTTGGGTTGTTGCTAACAAATTAAGATGTGTATAGTACGTGCTGATATGCTAGTTTCCGGTTCCGCTTAGTCAAAGAGTGGGACTGTATTCTGCTAGTTATAGACCCGAGGCTAGAAACTCCAGCGTTATATATTCCTTACCGTCGTCAGCCAGAATTGCGCATTTTTCAGCCCAAATTGAGGGGTATTCGGACAGGATTCCAGACAGTTAGCAAGCCAAAAGGTAACGGTTGGAAATTTGAAAACAGACATACACTTCAAAACTAATTGTAATTGCTGAGTATCGTTGGCGAATGCTGCTTGTCATTGCGCGCTTATTCAATTCAAAGATATCGCTATGTCTGCCAAGTTAAGCGGTACCGCACAACTTAAGATTTGCTTACAGTTGGTGGACTCACTGCGAACGAGAACGGGTGTTTTCCTATGCGGTGTTTGCTACAATTTATCCATACACGATGTAGCTGAGCTGATCGGCCACTTCCCTCGAGGTCGCATAAAGCCTTCTACATCCTCAATCAACGAAATTTCAAGAAAACCAGCCAATATGTATTCTGCGTAAGCCAGAGGTCGGCCCATGTTAATTGTTTATGTCGCTATTGGCCGCTGGAAAACCGACTGATGGAATTGCTTGCTACTAACAAATCGTTTAGGCCCTGAACTGCCTCGGTCTTAAAACTCTTAACGGTCGGGAAAAGCAAAGCTTAGACTGAAAGCAAACAAGTCTCGATAACGCAGAAAATAAATCTGTTAGATGGACGGCAATACGGGAAACGTTTACCCGAAACATAAACAACGTAACAACAGCGACAACAAAATACAAACAAATTCCAAAAAATCCAAAAAATCCAAAAAATCAGTCAATCAGTTTAAGAAAAACACTTGCAACACCAAACAGGTTGGAAAAAAACGAAGAAGACGAAGAAATAAAAAGAAAAAGAAATTTAAAAAAACTAAATCAATCAATCAATCAATCAATAAATCAGTAAATAAAAAAAATAAAAAATAAACCAAAGCGGCTAAAAAAAAAACCCCAAAAATTCTAACTAAATAAGTCAATCGATTAATTAAAGCAACAAAAATGTTCGGCGTGGCTGGGATTTTCTTCCCGGCCCGAGTTCGAATCTCAATCGGGGGAGAAGTTATTCGACCCCCAAGCCGTTCGAGAATAACCCCTTTAATAACATATTGAGACTTGAACTTACGACCGCCAGATGCGACCCTGGATCAGCCGCGCGCAGCCCATCCCGCAGGACCACCTGGAAATCCCTTGGGTTGTTGCTAACAAATTAAGATGTGTATAGTACGTGCTGATATGCTAGTTTCCGGTTCCGCTTAGTCAAAGAGTGGGACTGTATTCTGCTAGTTATAGACCCGAGGCTAGAAACTCCAGCGTTATATATTCCTTACCGTCGTCAGCCAGAATTGCGCATTTTTCAGCCCAAATTGAGGGGTATTCGGACAGGATTCCAGACAGTTAGCAAGCCAAAAGGTAACGGTTGGAAATTTGAAAACAGACATACACTTCAAAACTAATTGTAATTGCTGAGTATCGTTGGCGAATGCTGCTTGTCATTGCGCGCTTATTCAATTCAAAGATATCGCTATGTCTGCCAAGTTAAGCGGTACCGCACAACTTAAGATTTGCTTACAGTTGGTGGACTCACTGCGAACGAGAACGGGTGTTTTCCTATGCGGTGTTTGCTACAATTTATCCATACACGATGTAGCTGAGCTGATCGGCCACTTCCCTCGAGGTCGCATAAAGCCTTCTACATCCTCAATCAACGAAATTTCAAGAAAACCAGCCAATATGTATTCTGCGTAAGCCAGAGGTCGGCCCATGTTAATTGTTTATGTCGCTATTGGCCGCTGGAAAACCGACTGATGGAATTGCTTGCTACTAACAAATCGTTTAGGCCCTGAACTGCCTCGGTCTTAAAACTCTTAACGGTCGGGAAAAGCAAAGCTTAGACTGAAAGCAAACAAGTCTCGATAACGCAGAAAATAAATCTGTTAGATGGACGGCAATACGGGAAACGTTTACCCGAAACATAAACAACGTAACAACAGCGACAACAAAATACAAACAAATTCCAAAAAATCCAAAAAATCCAAAAAATCAGTCAATCAGTTTAAGAAAAACACTTGCAACACCAAACAGGTTGGAAAAAAACGAAGAAGACGAAGAAATAAAAAGAAAAAGAAATTTAAAAAAAACTACATCAATAAATCAATCAATCAATCAATAAATCAGTAAATAAAAAAAATAAAAAATAAACCAAAGCGGCTAAAAAAACAACCCCAAAAATTCTAACTAAATAAGTCAATCGATTAATTAAAGCAACAAAAATGTTCGGCGTGGCTGGGATTTTCTTCCCGGCCCGAGTTCGAATCTCAATCGGGGGAGAAGTTATTCGACCCCCAAGCCGTTCGAGAATAACCCCTTTAATAACATATTGAGACTTGAACTTACGACCGCCAGATGCGACCCTGGATCAGCCGCGCGCAGCCCATCCCGCAGGACCACCTGGAAATCCCTTGGGTTGTTGCTAACAAATTAAGATGTGTATAGTACGTGCTGATATGCTAGTTTCCGCTTCCGCTTAGTCAAAGAGTGGGACTGTATTCTGCTAGTTATAGACCCGAGGCTAGAAACTCCAGCGTTATATATTCCTTACCGTCATCAGCCAGAATTGCGCATTTTTCAGCCCAAATTGAGGGGTATTCGGACAGGATTCCAGACAGTTAGCAAGCCAAAAGGTAACGGTTGGAAATTTGAAAACAGACATACACTTCAAAACTAATTGTAATTGCTGAGTATCGTTGGCGAATGCTGCTTGTCATTGCGCGCTTATTCAATTCAAAGATATCGCTATGTCTGCCAAGTTAAGCGGTACAGCACAACTTAAGATTTGCTTACAGTTGGTGGACTCACTGCGAACGAGAACGGGTGTTTTCCTATGCGGTGTTTGCTACAATTTATCCATACACGATGTAGCTGAGCTGATCGGCCACTTCCCTCGAGGTCGCATAAAGCCTTCTACATCCTCAATCAACGAAATTTCAAGAAAACCAGCCAATATGTATTCTGCGTAAGCCAGAGGTCGGCCCATGTTAATTGTTTATGTCGCTATTGGCCGCTGGAAAACCGACTGATGGAATTGCTTGCTACTAACAAATCGTTTAGGCCCTGAACTGCCTCGGTCTTAAAACTCTTAACGGTCGGGAAAAGCAAAGCTTAGACTGAAAGCAAACAAGTCTCGATAACGCAGAAAATAAATCTGTTAGATGGACGGCAATACGGGAAACGTTTACCCGAAACATAAACAACGTAACAACAGCGACAACAAAATACAAACAAATTCCAAAAAATCCAAAAAATCCAAAAAATCAGTCAATCAGTTTAAGAAAAACACTTGCAACACCAAACAGGTTGGAAAAAAACGAAGAAGACGAAGAAATAAAAAGAAAAAGAAATTTAAAAAAACTAAATCAATCAATCAATCAATCAATAAATCAGTAAATAAAAAAAATAAAAAATAAACCAAAGCGGCTAAAAAAAAAACCCCAAAAATTCTAACTAAATAAGTCAATCGATTAATTAAAGCAACAAAAATGTTCGGCGTGGCTGGGATTTTCTTCCCGGCCCGAGTTCGAATCTCAATCGGGGGAGAAGTTATTCGACCCCCAAGCCGTTCGAGAATAACCCCTTTAATAACATATTGAGACTTGAACTTACGACCGCCAGATGCGACCCTGGATCAGCCGCGCGCAGCCCATCCTGCAGGACCACCTGGAAATCCCTTGGGTTGTTGCTAACAAATTAAGATGTGTATAGTACGTGCTGATATGCTAGTTTCCGCTTCCGCTTAGTCAAAGAGTGGGACTGTATTCTGCTAGTTATAGACCCGAGGCTAGAAACTCCAGCGTTATATATTCCTTACCGTCGTCAGCCAGAATTGCGCATTTTTCAGCCCAAATTGAGGGGTATTCGGACAGGATTCCAGACAGTTAGCAAGCCAAAAGGTAACGGTTGGAAATTTGAAAACAGACATACACTTCAAAACTAATTGTAATTGCTGAGTATCGTTGGCGAATGCTGCTTGTCATTGCGCGCTTATTCAATTCAAAGATATCGCTATGTCTGCCAAGTTAAGCGGTACCGCACAACTTAAGATTTGCTTACAGTTGGTGGACTCACTGCGAACGAGAACGGGTGTTTTCCTATGCGGTGTTTGCTACAATTTATCCATACACGATGTAGCTGAGCTGATCAGCCACTTCCCTCGAGGTCGCATAAAGCCTTCTACATCCTCAATCAACGAAATTTCAAGAAAACCAGCCAATATGTATTCTGCGTAAGCCAGAGGTCGGCCCATGTTAATTGTTTATGTCGCTATTGGCCGCTGGAAAACCGACTGATGGAATTGCTTGCTACTAACAAATCGTTTAGGCCCTGAACTGCCTCGGTCTTAAAACTCTTAACGGTCGGGAAAAGCAAAGCTTAGACTGAAAGCAAACAAGTCTCGATAACGCAGAAAATAAATCTGTTAGATGGACGGCAATACGGGAAACGTTTACCCGAAACATAAACAACGTAACAACAGCGACAACAAAATACAAACAAATTCCAAAAAATCCAAAAAATCCAAAAAATCAGTCAATCAGTTTAAGAAAAACACTTGCAACACCAAACAGGTTGGAAAAAAACGAAGAAGACGAAGAAATAAAAAGAAAAAGAAATTTAAAAAAACTAAATCAATCAATCAATCAATCAATAAATCAGTAAATAAAAAAAATAAAAAATAAACCAAAGCGGCTAAAAAAAAAACCCCAAAAATTCTAACTAAATAAGTCAATCGATTAATTAAAGCAACAAAAATGTTCGGCGTGGCTGGGATTTTCTTCCCGGCCCGAGTTCGAATCTCAATCGGGGGAGAAGTTATTCGACCCCCAAGCCGTTCGAGAATAACCCCTTTAATAACATATTGAGACTTGAACTTACGACCGCCAGATGCGACCCTGGATCAGCCGCGCGCAGCCCATCCTGCAGGACCACCTGGAAATCCCTTGGGTTGTTGCTAACAAATTAAGATGTGTATAGTACGTGCTGATATGCTAGTTTCCGCTTCCGCTTAGTCAAAGAGTGGGACTGTATTCTGCTAGTTATAGACCCGAGGCTAGAAACTCCAGCGTTATATATTCCTTACCGTCATCAGCCAGAATTGCGCATTTTTCAGCCCAAATTGAGGGGTATTCGGACAGGATTCCAGACAGTTAGCAAGCCAAAAGGTAACGGTTGGAAATTTGAAAACAGACATACACTTCAAAACTAATTGTAATTGCTGAGTATCGTTGGCGAATGCTGCTTGTCATTGCGCGCTTATTCAATTCAAAGATATCGCTATGTCTGCCAAGTTAAGCGGTACCGCACAACTTAAGATTTGCTTACAGTTGGTGGACTCACTGCGAACGAGAACGGGTGTTTTCCTATGCGGTGTTTGCTACAATTTATCCATACACGATGTAGCTGAGCTGATCGGCCACTTCCCTCGAGGTCGCATAAAGCCTTCTACATCCTCAATCAACGAAATTTCAAGAAAACCAGCCAATATGTATTCTGCGTAAGCCAGAGGTCGGCCCATGTTAATTGTTTATGTCGCTATTGGCCGCTGGAAAACCGACTGATGGAATTGCTTGCTACTAACAAATCGTTTAGGCCCTGAACTGCCTCGGTCTTAAAACTCTTAACGGTCGGGAAAAGCAAAGCTTAGACTGAAAGCAAACAAGTCTCGATAACGCAGAAAATAAATCTGTTAGATGGACGGCAATACGGGAAACGTTTACCCGAAACATAAACAACGTAACAACAGCGACAACAAAATACAAACAAATTCCAAAAAATCCAAAAAATCCAAACAATCAGTCAATCAGTTTAAGAAAAACACTTGCAACACCAAACAGGTTGGAAAAAAACGAAGAAGACGAAGAAATAAAAAGAAAAAGAAATTTAAAAAAAACTACATCAATAAATCAATCAATCAATCAATAAATCAGTAAATAAAAAAAATAAAAAATAAACCAAAGCGGCTAAAAAAACAACCCCAAAAATTCTAACTAAATAAGTCAATCGATTAATTAAAGCAACAAAAATGTTCGGCGTGGCTGGGATTTTCTTCCCGGCCCGAGTTCGAATCTCAATCGGGGGAGAAGTTATTCGACCCCCAAGCCGTTCGAGAATAACCCCTTTAATAACATATTGAGACTTGAACTGACGACCGCCAGATGCGACCCTGGATCAGCCGCGCGCAGCCCATCCCGCAGGACCACCTGGAAATCCCTTGGGTTGTTGCTAACAAATTAAGATGTGTATAGTACGTGCTGATATGCTAGTTTCCGGTTCCGCTTAGTCAAAGAGTGGGACTGTATTCTGCTAGTTATAGACCCGAGGCTAGAAACTCCAGCGTTATATATTCCTTACCGTCGTCAGCCAGAATTGCGCATTTTTCAGCCCAAATTGAGGGGTATTCGGACAGGATTCCAGACAGTTAGCAAGCCAAAAGGTAACGGTTGGAAATTTGAAAACAGACATACACTTCAAAACTAATTGTAATTGCTGAGTATCGTTGGCGAATGCTGCTTGTCATTGCGCGCTTATTCAATTCAAAGATATCGCTATGTCTGCCAAGTTAAGCGGTACCGCACAACTTAAGATTTGCTTACAGTTGGTGGACTCACTGCGAACGAGAACGGGTGTTTTCCTATGCGGTGTTTGCTACAATTTATCCATACACGATGTAGCTGAGCTGATCGGCCACTTCCCTCGAGGTCGCATAAAGCCTTCTACATCCTCAATCAACGAAATTTCAAGAAAACCAGCCAATATGTATTCTGCGTAAGCCAGAGGTCGGCCCATGTTAATTGTTTATGTCGCTATTGGCCGCTGGAAAACCGACTGATGGAATTGCTTGCTACTAACAAATCGTTTAGGCCCTGAACTGCCTCGGTCTTAAAACTCTTAACGGTCGGGAAAAGCAAAGCTTAGACTGAAAGCAAACAAGTCTCGATAACGCAGAAAATAAATCTGTTAGATGGACGGCAATACGGGAAACGTTTACCCGAAACATAAACAACGTAACAACAGCGACAACAAAATACAAACAAATTCCAAAAAATCCAAAAAATCCAAAAAATCAGTCAATCAGTTTAAGAAAAACACTTGCAACACCAAACAGGTTGGAAAAAAACGAAGAAGACGAAGAAATAAAAAGAAAAAGAAATTTAAAAAAACTAAATCAATCAATCAATCAATCAATAAATCAGTAAATAAAAAAAATAAAAAATAAACCAAAGCGGCTAAAAAAAAAACCCCAAAAATTCTAACTAAATAAGTCAATCGATTAATTAAAGCAACAAAAATGTTCGGCGTGGCTGGGATTTTCTTCCCGGCCCGAGTTCGAATCTCAATCGGGGGAGAAGTTATTCGACCCCCAAGCCGTTCGAGAATAACCCCTTTAATAACATATTGAGACTTGAACTTACGACCGCCAGATGCGACCCTGGATCAGCCGCGCGCAGCCCATCCTGCAGGACCACCTGGAAATCCCTTGGGTTGTTGCTAACAAATTAAGATGTGTATAGTACGTGCTGATATGCTAGTTTCCGGTTCCGCTTAGTCAAAGAGTGGGACTGTATTCTGCTAGTTATAGACCCGAGGCTAGAAACTCCAGCGTTATATATTCCTTACCGTCGTCAGCCAGAATTGCGCATTTTTCAGCCCAAATTGAGGGGTATTCGGACAGGATTCCAGACAGTTAGCAAGCCAAAAGGTAACGGTTGGAAATTTGAAAACAGACATACACTTCAAAACTAATTGTAATTGCTGAGTATCGTTGGCGAATGCTGCTTGTCATTGCGCGCTTATTCAATTCAAAGATATCGCTATGTCTGCCAAGTTAAGCGGTACCGCACAACTTAAGATTTGCTTACAGTTGGTGGACTCACTGCGAACGAGAACGGGTGTTTTCCTATGCGGTGTTTGCTACAATTTATCCATACACGATGTAGCTGAGCTGATCGGCCACTTCCCTCGAGGTCGCATAAAGCCTTCTACATCCTCAATCAACGACATTTCAAGAAAACCAGCCAATATGTATTCTGCGTAAGCCAGAGGTCGGCCCATGTTAATTGTTTATGTCGCTATTGGCCGCTGGAAAACCGACTGATGGAATTGCTTGCTACTAACAAATCGTTTAGGCCCTGAACTGCCTCGGTCTTAAAACTCTTAACGGTCGGGAAAAGCAAAGCTTAGACTGAAAGCAAACAAGTCTCGATAACGCAGAAAATAAATCTGTTAGATGGACGGCAATACGGGAAACGTTTACCCGAAACATAAACAACGTAACAACAGCGACAACAAAATACAAACAAATTCCAAAAAATCAGTCAATCAGTTTAAGAAAAACACTTGCAACACCAAACAGGTTGGAAAAAAACGAAGAAGACGAAGAAATAAAAAGAAAAAGAAATTTAAAAAAAACTAAATCAATCAATCAATCAATCAATAAATCAGTAAATAAAAAAAATAAAAAATAAACCAAAGCGGCTAAAAAAAAACCCCAAAAATTCTAACTAAATAAGTCAATCGATTAATTAAAGCAACAAAAATGTTCGGCGTGGCTGGGATTTTCTTCCCGGCCCGAGTTCGAATCTCAATCGGGGGAGAAGTTATTCGACCCCCAAGCTGTTCGAGAATAACCCCTTTAATAACATATTGAGACTTGAACTTACGACCGCCAGATGCGACCCTGGATCAGCCGCGCGCAGCCCATCCCGCAGGACCACCTGGAAATCCCTTGGGTTGTTGCTAACAAATTAAGATGTGTATAGTACGTGCTGATATGCTAGTTTCCGGTTCCGCTTAGTCAAAGAGTGGGACTGTATTCTGCTAGTTATAGACCCGAGGCTAGAAACTCCAGCGTTATATATTCCTTACCGTCGTCAGCCAGAATTGCGCATTTTTCAGCCCAAATTGAGGGGTATTCGGACAGGCTTCCAGACAGTTAGCAAGCCAAAAGGTAACGCTTGGAAATTTGAAAACAGACATACACTTCAAAACTAATTGTAATTGCTGAGTATCGTTGGCGAATGCTGCTTGTCATTGCGCGCTTATTCAATTCAAAGATATCGCTATGTCTGCCAAGTTAAGCGGTACCGCACAACTTAAGATTTGCTTACAGTTGGTGGACTCACTGCGAACGAGAACGGGTGTTTTCCTATGCGGTGTTTGCTACAATTTATCCATACACGATGTAGCTGAGCTGATCGGCCACTTCCCTCGAGGTCGCATAAAGCCTTCTACATCCTCAATCAACGACATTTCAAGAAAACCAGCCAATATGTATTCTGCGTAAGCCAGAGGTCGGCCCATGTTAATTGTTTATGTCGCTATTGGCCGCTGGAAAACCGACTGATGGAATTGCTTGCTACTAACAAATCGTTTAGGCCCTGAACTGCCTCGGTCTTAAAACTCTTAACGGTCGGGAAAAGCAAAGCTTAGACTGAAAGCAAACAAGTCTCGATAACGCAGAAAATAAATCTGTTAGATGGACGGCAATACGGGAAACGTTTACCCGAAACATAAACAACGTAACAACAGCGACAACAAAATACAAACAAATTCCAAAAAATCAGTCAATCAGTTTAAGAAAAACACTTGCAACACCAAACAGGTTGGAAAAAAACGAAGAAGACGAAGAAATAAAAAGAAAAAGAAATTTAAAAAAAACTAAATCAATCAATCAATCAATCAATCAATAAATCAGTAAATAAAAAAAATAAAAAATAAACCAAAGCGGCTAAAAAAAAACCCCAAAAATTCTAACTAAATAAGTCAATCGATTAATTAAAGCAACAAAAATGTTCGGCGTGGCTGGGATTTTCTTCCCGGCCCGAGTTCGAATCTCAATCGGGGGAGAAGTTATTCGACCCCCAAGCCGTTCGAGAATAACCCCTTTAATAACATATTGAGACTTGAACTTACGACCGCCAGATGCGACCCTGGATCAGCCGCGCGCAGCCCATCCCGCAGGACCACCTGGAAATCCCTTGGGTTGTTGCTAACAAATTAAGATGTGTATAGTACGTGCTGATATGCTAGTTTCCGCTTCCGCTTAGTCAAAGAGTGGGACTGTATTCTGCTAGTTATAGACCCGAGGCTAGAAACTCCAGCGTTATATATTCCTTACCGTCGTCAGCCAGAATTGCGCATTTTTCAGCCCAAATTGAGGGGTATTCGGACAGGCTTCCAGACAGTTAGCAAGCCAAAAGGTAACGGTTGGAAATTTGAAAACAGACATACACTTCAAAACTAATTGTAATTGCTGAGTATCGTTGGCGAATGCTGCTTGTCATTGCGCGCTTATTCAATTCAAAGATATCGCTATGTCTGCCAAGTTAAGCGGTACCGCACAACTTAAGATTTGCTTACAGTTGGTGGACTCACTGCGAACGAGAACGGGTGTTTTCCTATGCGGTGTTTGCTACAATTTATCCATACACGATGTAGCTGAGCTGATCGGCCACTTCCCTCGAGGTCGCATAAAGCCTTCTACATCCTCAATCAACGAAATTTCAAGAAAACCAGCCAATATGTATTCTGCGTAAGCCAGAGGTCGGCCCATGTTAATTGTTTATGTCGCTATTGGCCGCTGGAAAACCGACTGATGGAATTGCTTGCTACTAACAAATCGTTTAGGCCCTGAACTGCCTCGGTCTTAAAACTCTTAACGGTCGGGAAAAGCAAAGCTTAGACTGAAAGCAAACAAGTCTCGATAACGCAGAAAATAAATCTGTTAGATGGACGGCAATACGGGAAACGTTTACCCGAAACATAAACAACGTAACAACAGCGACAACAAAATACAAACAAATTCCAAAAAATCCAAAATATCCAAAAAATCAGTCAATCAATTTAAGAAAAACTATTCCGGCACCAAACAGCTTGGAAAAAAAACGAAGAAGACCAAGAAATAAAAAGAAAAAGAATTTAAAAAATATATCAATCAATAAAAAAATAAAAAATAAACCAAAGCGGCTTAAAAAAAACCCCCAAAAAATAAGAACTAAATAAGTCAATCGATTAATTAAACCAAGAAAAATGTTCGGCGTGGCTGGGATTTTCTTCCCGGCCCGAGTTCGAATCTCAATCGGGGGAGAAGTTATTCGACCCCCAAGCCGTTCGAGAATAACCCCTTTAATAACATATTGAGACTTGAACTTACGACCGCCAGATGCGACCCTGGATCAGCCGCGCGCAGCCCATCCCGCAGGACCACCTGGAAATCGCTTGGGTTGTTGCTAACAAATTAAGATGTGTATAGTACGTGCTGATATGCTAGTTTCCGGTTCCGCTTAGTCAAAGAGTGGGACTGTATTCTGCTAGTTATAGACCCGAGGCTAGAAACTCCAGCGTTATATATTCCTTACCGTCGTCAGCCAGAATTGCGCATTTTTCAGCCCAAATTGAGGGGTATTCGGACAGGATTCCAGACAGTTAGCAAGCCAAAAGGTAACGGTTGGAAATTTGAAAACAGACATACACTTCAAAACTAATTGTAATTGCTGAGTATCGTTGGCGAATGCTGCTTGTCATTGCGCGCTTATTCAATTCAAAGATATCGCTATGTCTGCCAAGTTAAGCGGTACCGCACAACTTAAGATTTGCTTACAGTTGGTGGACTCACTGCGAACGAGAACGGGTGTTTTCCTATGCGGTGTTTGCTACAATTTATCCATACACGATGTAGCTGAGCTGATCGGCCACTTCCCTCGAGGTCGCATAAAGCCTTCTACATCCTCAATCAACGAAATTTCAAGAAAACCAGCCAATATGTATTCTGCGTAAGCCAGAGGTCGGCCCATGTTAATTGTTTATGTCGCTATTGGCCGCTGGAAAACCGACTGATGGAATTGCTTGCTACTAACAAATCGTTTAGGCCCTGAACTGCCTCGGTCTTAAAACTCTTAACGGTCGGGAAAAGCAAAGCTTAGACTGAAAGCAAACAAGTCTCGATAACGCAGAAAATAAATCTGTTAGATGGACGGCAATACGGGAAACGTTTACCCGAAACATAAACAACGTAACAACAGCGACAACAAAATACAAACAAATTCCAAAAAATCCAAAAAATCCAAAAAATCAGTCAATCAGTTTAAGAAAAACACTTGCAACACCAAACAGGTTGGAAAAAAACGAAGAAGACGAAGAAATAAAAAGAAAAAGAAATTTAAAAAAACTAAATCAATCAATAAATCAGTAAATAAAAAAAATAAAAAATAAACCAAAGCGGCTAAAAAAACAACCCCAAAAATTCTAACTAAATAAGTCAATCGATTAATTAAAGCAACAAAAATGTTCGGCGTGGCTGGGATTTTCTTCCCGGCCCGAGTTCGAATCTCAATCGGGGGAGAAGTTATTCGACCCCCAAGCCGTTCGAGAATAACCCCTTTAATAACATATTGAGACTTGAACTTACGACCGCCAGATGCGACCCTGGATCAGCCGCGCGCAGCCCATCCCGCAGGACCACCTGGAAATCCCTTGGGTTGTTGCTAACAAATTAAGATGTGTATAGTACGTGCTGATATGCTAGTTTCCGCTTCCGCTTAGTCAAAGAGTGGGACTGTATTCTGCTAGTTATAGACCCGAGGCTAGAAACTCCAGCGTTATATATTCCTTACCGTCATCAGCCAGAATTGCGCATTTTTCAGCCCAAATTGAGGGGTATTCGGACAGGATTCCAGACAGTTAGCAAGCCAAAAGGTAACGGTTGGAAATTTGAAAACAGACATACACTTCAAAACTAATTGTAATTGCTGAGTATCGTTGGCGAATGCTGCTTGTCATTGCGCGCTTATTCAATTCAAAGATATCGCTATGTCTGCCAAGTTAAGCGGTACAGCACAACTTAAGATTTGCTTACAGTTGGTGGACTCACTGCGAACGAGAACGGGTGTTTTCCTATGCGGTGTTTGCTACAATTTATCCATACACGATGTAGCTGAGCTGATCGGCCACTTCCCTCGAGGTCGCATAAAGCCTTCTACATCCTCAATCAACGAAATTTCAAGAAAACCAGCCAATATGTATTCTGCGTAAGCCAGAGGTCGGCCCATGTTAATTGTTTATGTCGCTATTGGCCGCTGGAAAACCGACTGATGGAATTGCTTGCTACTAACAAATCGTTTAGGCCCTGAACTGCCTCGGTCTTAAAACTCTTAACGGTCGGGAAAAGCAAAGCTTAGACTGAAAGCAAACAAGTCTCGATAACGCAGAAAATAAATCTGTTAGATGGACGGCAATACGGGAAACGTTTACCCGAAACATAAACAACGTAACAACAGCGACAACAAAATACAAACAAATTCCAAAAAATCCAAAAAATCCAAAAAATCAGTCAATCAGTTTAAGAAAAACACTTGCAACACCAAACAGGTTGGAAAAAAACGAAGAAGACGAAGAAATAAAAAGAAAAAGAAATTTAAAAAAACTAAATCAATCACTCAATCAATCAATAAATCAGTAAATAAAAAAAATAAAAAATAAACCAAAGCGGCTAAAAAAAAAACCCCAAAAATTCTAACTAAATAAGTCAATCGATTAATTAAAGCAACAAAAATGTTCGGCGTGGCTGGGATTTTCTTCCCGGCCCGAGTTCGAATCTCAATCGGGGGAGAAGTTATTCGACCCCCAAGCCGTTCGAGAATAACCCCTTTAATAACATATTGAGACTTGAACTTACGACCGCCAGATGCGACCCTGGATCAGCCGCGCGCAGCCCATCCTGCAGGACCACCTGGAAATCCCTTGGGTTGTTGCTAACAAATTAAGATGTGTATAGTACGTGCTGATATGCTAGTTTCCGCTTCCGCTTAGTCAAAGAGTGGGACTGTATTCTGCTAGTTATAGACCCGAGGCTAGAAACTCCAGCGTTATATATTCCTTACCGTCGTCAGCCAGAATTGCGCATTTTTCAGCCCAAATTGAGGGGTATTCGGACAGGATTCCAGACAGTTAGCAAGCCAAAAGGTAACGCTTGGAAATTTGAAAACAGACATACACTTCAAAACTAATTGTAATTGCTGAGTATCGTTGGCGAATGCTGCTTGTCATTGCGCGCTTATTCAATTCAAAGATATCGCTATGTCTGCCAAGTTAAGCGGTACCGCACAACTTAAGATTTGCTTACAGTTGGTGGACTCACTGCGAACGAGAACGGGTGTTTTCCTATGCGGTGTTTGCTACAATTTATCCATACACGATGTAGCTGAGCTGATCGGCCACTTCCCTCGAGGTCGCATAAAGCCTTCTACATCCTCAATCAACGACATTTCAAGAAAACCAGCCAATATGTATTCTGCGTAAGCCAGAGGTCGGCCCATGTTAATTGTTTATGTCGCTATTGGCCGCTGGAAAACCGACTGATGGAATTGCTTGCTACTAACAAATCGTTTAGGCCCTGAACTGCCTCGGTCTTAAAACTCTTAACGGTCGGGAAAAGCAAAGCTTAGACTGAAAGCAAACAAGTCTCGATAACGCAGAAAATAAATCTGTTAGATGGACGGCAATACGGGAAACGTTTACCCGAAACATAAACAACGTAACAACAGCGACAACAAAATACAAACAAATTCCAAAAAATCAGTCAATCAGTTTAAGAAAAACACTTGCAACACCAAACAGGTTGGAAAAAAACGAAGAAGACGAAGAAATAAAAAGAAAAAGAAATTTAAAAAAAACTAAATCAATCAATCAATCAATCAATAAATCAGTAAATAAAAAAAATAAAAAATAAACCAAAGCGGCTAAAAAAAAACCCCAAAAATTCTAACTAAATAAGTCAATCGATTAATTAAAGCAACAAAAATGTTCGGCGTGGCTGGGATTTTCTTCCCGGCCCGAGTTCGAATCTCAATCGGGGGAGAAGTTATTCGACCCCCAAGCCGTTCGAGAATAACCCCTTTAATAACATATTGAGACTTGAACTTACGACCGCCAGATGCGACCCTGGATCAGCCGCGCGCAGCCCATCCTGCAGGACCACCTGGAAATCCCTTGGGTTGTTGCTAACAAATTAAGATGTGTATAGTACGTGCTGATATGCTAGTTTCCGCTTCCGCTTAGTCAAAGAGTGGGACTGTATTCTGCTAGTTATAGACCCGAGGCTAGAAACTCCAGCGTTATATATTCCTTACCGTCGTCAGCCAGAATTGCGCATTTTTCAGCCCAAATTGAGGGGTATTCGGACAGGATTCCAGACAGTTAGCAAGCCAAAAGGTAACGCTTGGAAATTTGAAAACAGACATACACTTCAAAACTAATTGTAATTGCTGAGTATCGTTGGCGAATGCTGCTTGTCATTGCGCGCTTATTCAATTCAAAGATATCGCTATGTCTGCCAAGTTAAGCGGTACCGCACAACTTAAGATTTGCTTACAGTTGGTGGACTCACTGCGAACGAGAACGGGTGTTTTCCTATGCGGTGTTTGCTACAATTTATCCATACACGATGTAGCTGAGCTGATCGGCCACTTCCCTCGAGGTCGCATAAAGCCTTCTACATCCTCAATCAACGACATTTCAAGAAAACCAGCCAATATGTATTCTGCGTAAGCCAGAGGTCGGCCCATGTTAATTGTTTATGTCGCTATTGGCCGCTGGAAAACCGACTGATGGAATTGCTTGCTACTAACAAATCGTTTAGGCCCTGAACTGCCTCGGTCTTAAAACTCTTAACGGTCGGGAAAAGCAAAGCTTAGACTGAAAGCAAACAAGTCTCGATAACGCAGAAAATAAATCTGTTAGATGGACGGCAATACGGGAAACGTTTACCCGAAACATAAACAACGTAACAACAGCGACAACAAAATACAAACAAATTCCAAAAAATCCAAAAAATCCAAAAAATCAGTCAATCAGTTTAAGAAAAACACTTGCAACACCAAACAGGTTGGAAAAAAAACGAAGAAGACGAAGAAATAAAAAGAAAAAGAAATTTAAAAAAACTAAATCAATCAATCAATCAATCAATCAATAAATCAGTAAATAAAAAAAATAAAAAATAAACCAAAGCGGCTAAAAAAAAAACCCAAAAATTCTAACTAAATAAGTCAATCGATTAATTAAAGCAACAAAAATGTTCGGCGTGGCTGGGATTTTCTTCCCGGCCCGAGTTCGAATCTCAATCGGGGGAGAAGTTATTCGACCCCCAAGCCGTTCGAGAATAACCCCTTTAATAACATATTGAGACTTGAACTTACGACCGCCAGATGCGACCCTGGATCAGCCGCGCGCAGCCCATCCCGCAGGACCACCTGGAAATCCCTTGGGTTGTTGCTAACAAATTAAGATGTGTATAGTACGTGCTGATATGCTAGTTTCCGCTTCCGCTTAGTCAAAGAGTGGGACTGTATTCTGCTAGTTATAGACCCGAGGCTAGAAACTCCAGCGTTATATATTCCTTACCGTCATCAGCCAGAATTGCGCATTTTTCAGCCCAAATTGAGGGGTATTCGGACAGGATTCCAGACAGTTAGCAAGCCAAAAGGTAACGGTTGGAAATTTGAAAACAGACATACACTTCAAAACTAATTGTAATTGCTGAGTATCGTTGGCGAATGCTGCTTGTCATTGCGCGCTTATTCAATTCAAAGATATCGCTATGTCTGCCAAGTTAAGCGGTACAGCACAACTTAAGATTTGCTTACAGTTGGTGGACTCACTGCGAACGAGAACGGGTGTTTTCCTATGCGGTGTTTGCTACAATTTATCCATACACGATGTAGCTGAGCTGATCGGCCACTTCCCTCGAGGTCGCATAAAGCCTTCTACATCCTCAATCAACGAAATTTCAAGAAAACCAGCCAATATGTATTCTGCGTAAGCCAGAGGTCGGCCCATGTTAATTGTTTATGTCGCTATTGGCCGCTGGAAAACCGACTGATGGAATTGCTTGCTACTAACAAATCGTTTAGGCCCTGAACTGCCTCGGTCTTAAAACTCTTAACGGTCGGGAAAAGCAAAGCTTAGACTGAAAGCAAACAAGTCTCGATAACGCAGAAAATAAATCTGTTAGATGGACGGCAATACGGGAAACGTTTACCCGAAACATAAACAACGTAACAACAGCGACAACAAAATACAAACAAATTCCAAAAAATCCAAAAAATCCAAAAAATCAGTCAATCAGTTTAAGAAAAACACTTGCAACACCAAACAGGTTGGAAAAAAACGAAGAAGACGAAGAAATAAAAAGAAAAAGAAATTTAAAAAAACTAAATCAATCAATAAATCAGTAAATAAAAAAAATAAAAAATAAACCAAAGCGGCTAAAAAAAAAACCCCAAAAATTCTAACTAAATAAGTCAATCGATTAATTAAAGCAACAAAAATGTTCGGCGTGGCTGGGATTTTCTTCCCGGCCCGAGTTCGAATCTCAATCGGGGGAGAAGTTATTCGACCCCCAAGCCGTTCGAGAATAACCCCTTTAATAACATATTGAGACTTGAACTTACGACCGCCAGATGCGACCCTGGATCAGCCGCGCGCAGCCCATCCTGCAGGACCACCTGGAAATCCCTTGGGTTGTTGCTAACAAATTAAGATGTGTATAGTACGTGCTGATATGCTAGTTTCCGCTTCCGCTTAGTCAAAGAGTGGGACTGTATTCTGCTAGTTATAGACCCGAGGCTAGAAACTCCAGCGTTATATATTCCTTACCGTCGTCAGCCAGAATTGCGCATTTTTCAGCCCAAATTGAGGGGTATTCGGACAGGATTCCAGACAGTTAGCAAGCCAAAAGGTAACGCTTGGAAATTTGAAAACAGACATACACTTCAAAACTAATTGTAATTGCTGAGTATCGTTGGCGAATGCTGCTTGTCATTGCGCGCTTATTCAATTCAAAGATATCGCTATGTCTGCCAAGTTAAGCGGTACCGCACAACTTAAGATTTGCTTACAGTTGGTGGACTCACTGCGAACGAGAACGGGTGTTTTCCTATGCGGTGTTTGCTACAATTTATCCATACACGATGTAGCTGAGCTGATCGGCCACTTCCCTCGAGGTCGCATAAAGCCTTCTACATCCTCAATCAACGACATTTCAAGAAAACCAGCCAATATGTATTCTGCGTAAGCCAGAGGTCGGCCCATGTTAATTGTTTATGTCGCTATTGGCCGCTGGAAAACCGACTGATGGAATTGCTTGCTACTAACAAATCGTTTAGGCCCTGAACTGCCTCGGTCTTAAAACTCTTAACGGTCGGGAAAAGCAAAGCTTAGACTGAAAGCAAACAAGTCTCGATAACGCAGAAAATAAATCTGTTAGATGGACGGCAATACGGGAAACGTTTACCCGAAACATAAACAACGTAACAACAGCGACAACAAAATACAAACAAATTCCAAAAAATCCAAAAAATCCAAACAATCAGTCAATCAGTTTAAGAAAAACACTTGCAACACCAAACAGGTTGGAAAAAAACGAAGAAGACGAAGAAATAAAAAGAAAAAGAAATTTAAAAAAACTAAATCAATCAATCAATCAATCAATAAATCAGTAAATAAAAAAAATAAAAAATAAACCAAAGCGGCTAAAAAAAAAACCCCAAAAATTCTAACTAAATAAGTCAATCGATTAATTAAAGCAACAAAAATGTTCGGCGTGGCTGGGATTTTCTTCCCGGCCCGAGTTCGAATCTCAATCGGGGGAGAAGTTATTCGACCCCCAAGCCGTTCGAGAATAACCCCTTTAATAACATATTGAGACTTGAACTTACGACCGCCAGATGCGACCCTGGATCAGCCGCGCGCAGCCCATCCTGCAGGACCACCTGGAAATCCCTTGGGTTGTTGCTAACAAATTAAGATGTGTATAGTACGTGCTGATATGCTAGTTTCCGCTTCCGCTTAGTCAAAGAGTGGGACTGTATTCTGCTAGTTATAGACCCGAGGCTAGAAACTCCAGCGTTATATATTCCTTACCGTCGTCAGCCAGAATTGCGCATTTTTCAGCCCAAATTGAGGGGTATTCGGACAGGATTCCAGACAGTTAGCAAGCCAAAAGGTAACGCTTGGAAATTTGAAAACAGACATACACTTCAAAACTAATTGTAATTGCTGAGTATCGTTGGCGAATGCTGCTTGTCATTGCGCGCTTATTCAATTCAAAGATATCGCTATGTCTGCCAAGTTAAGCGGTACCGCACAACTTAAGATTTGCTTACAGTTGGTGGACTCACTGCGAACGAGAACGGGTGTTTTCCTATGCGGTGTTTGCTACAATTTATCCATACACGATGTAGCTGAGCTGATCGGCCACTTCCCTCGAGGTCGCATAAAGCCTTCTACATCCTCAATCAACGACATTTCAAGAAAACCAGCCAATATGTATTCTGCGTAAGCCAGAGGTCGGCCCATGTTAATTGTTTATGTCGCTATTGGCCGCTGGAAAACCGACTGATGGAATTGCTTGCTACTAACAAATCGTTTAGGCCCTGAACTGCCTCGGTCTTAAAACTCTTAACGGTCGGGAAAAGCAAAGCTTAGACTGAAAGCAAACAAGTCTCGATAACGCAGAAAATAAATCTGTTAGATGGACGGCAATACGGGAAACGTTTACCCGAAACATAAACAACGTAACAACAGCGACAACAAAATACAAACAAATTCCAAAAAATCCAAAAAATCCAAAAAATCAGTCAATCAGTTTAAGAAAAACACTTGCAACACCAAACAGGTTGGAAAAAAAACGAAGAAGACGAAGAAATAAAAAGAAAAAGAAATTTAAAAAAACTAAATCAATCAATCAATCAATCAATCAATAAATCAGTAAATAAAAAAAATAAAAAATAAACCAAAGCGGCTAAAAAAAAAACCCAAAAATTCTAACTAAATAAGTCAATCGATTAATTAAAGCAACAAAAATGTTCGGCGTGGCTGGGATTTTCTTCCCGGCCCGAGTTCGAATCTCAATCGGGGGAGAAGTTATTCGACCCCCAAGCCGTTCGAGAATAACCCCTTTAATAACATATTGAGACTTGAACTTACGACCGCCAGATGCGACCCTGGATCAGCCGCGCGCAGCCCATCCCGCAGGACCACCTGGAAATCCCTTGGGTTGTTGCTAACAAATTAAGATGTGTATAGTACGTGCTGATATGCTAGTTTCCGCTTCCGCTTAGTCAAAGAGTGGGACTGTATTCTGCTAGTTATAGACCCGAGGCTAGAAACTCCAGCGTTATATATTCCTTACCGTCATCAGCCAGAATTGCGCATTTTTCAGCCCAAATTGAGGGGTATTCGGACAGGATTCCAGACAGTTAGCAAGCCAAAAGGTAACGGTTGGAAATTTGAAAACAGACATACACTTCAAAACTAATTGTAATTGCTGAGTATCGTTGGCGAATGCTGCTTGTCATTGCGCGCTTATTCAATTCAAAGATATCGCTATGTCTGCCAAGTTAAGCGGTACAGCACAACTTAAGATTTGCTTACAGTTGGTGGACTCACTGCGAACGAGAACGGGTGTTTTCCTATGCGGTGTTTGCTACAATTTATCCATACACGATGTAGCTGAGCTGATCGGCCACTTCCCTCGAGGTCGCATAAAGCCTTCTACATCCTCAATCAACGAAATTTCAAGAAAACCAGCCAATATGTATTCTGCGTAAGCCAGAGGTCGGCCCATGTTAATTGTTTATGTCGCTATTGGCCGCTGGAAAACCGACTGATGGAATTGCTTGCTACTAACAAATCGTTTAGGCCCTGAACTGCCTCGGTCTTAAAACTCTTAACGGTCGGGAAAAGCAAAGCTTAGACTGAAAGCAAACAAGTCTCGATAACGCAGAAAATAAATCTGTTAGATGGACGGCAATACGGGAAACGTTTACCCGAAACATAAACAACGTAACAACAGCGACAACAAAATACAAACAAATTCCAAAAAATCCAAAAAATCCAAAAAATCAGTCAATCAGTTTAAGAAAAACACTTGCAACACCAAACAGGTTGGAAAAAAACGAAGAAGACGAAGAAATAAAAAGAAAAAGAAATTTAAAAAAACTAAATCAATCAATAAATCAGTAAATAAAAAAAATAAAAAATAAACCAAAGCGGCTAAAAAAAAAACCCCAAAAATTCTAACTAAATAAGTCAATCGATTAATTAAAGCAACAAAAATGTTCGGCGTGGCTGGGATTTTCTTCCCGGCCCGAGTTCGAATCTCAATCGGGGGAGAAGTTATTCGACCCCCAAGCCGTTCGAGAATAACCCCTTTAATAACATATTGAGACTTGAACTTACGACCGCCAGATGCGACCCTGGATCAGCCGCGCGCAGCCCATCCTGCAGGACCACCTGGAAATCCCTTGGGTTGTTGCTAACAAATTAAGATGTGTATAGTACGTGCTGATATGCTAGTTTCCGCTTCCGCTTAGTCAAAGAGTGGGACTGTATTCTGCTAGTTATAGACCCGAGGCTAGAAACTCCAGCGTTATATATTCCTTACCGTCGTCAGCCAGAATTGCGCATTTTTCAGCCCAAATTGAGGGGTATTCGGACAGGATTCCAGACAGTTAGCAAGCCAAAAGGTAACGCTTGGAAATTTGAAAACAGACATACACTTCAAAACTAATTGTAATTGCTGAGTATCGTTGGCGAATGCTGCTTGTCATTGCGCGCTTATTCAATTCAAAGATATCGCTATGTCTGCCAAGTTAAGCGGTACCGCACAACTTAAGATTTGCTTACAGTTGGTGGACTCACTGCGAACGAGAACGGGTGTTTTCCTATGCGGTGTTTGCTACAATTTATCCATACACGATGTAGCTGAGCTGATCGGCCACTTCCCTCGAGGTCGCATAAAGCCTTCTACATCCTCAATCAACGACATTTCAAGAAAACCAGCCAATATGTATTCTGCGTAAGCCAGAGGTCGGCCCATGTTAATTGTTTATGTCGCTATTGGCCGCTGGAAAACCGACTGATGGAATTGCTTGCTACTAACAAATCGTTTAGGCCCTGAACTGCCTCGGTCTTAAAACTCTTAACGGTCGGGAAAAGCAAAGCTTAGACTGAAAGCAAACAAGTCTCGATAACGCAGAAAATAAATCTGTTAGATGGACGGCAATACGGGAAACGTTTACCCGAAACATAAACAACGTAACAACAGCGACAACAAAATACAAACAAATTCCAAAAAATCCAAAAAATCCAAACAATCAGTCAATCAGTTTAAGAAAAACACTTGCAACACCAAACAGGTTGGAAAAAAACGAAGAAGACGAAGAAATAAAAAGAAAAAGAAATTTAAAAAAACTAAATCAATCAATCAATCAATCAATAAATCAGTAAATAAAAAAAATAAAAAATAAACCAAAGCGGCTAAAAAAAAAACCCCAAAAATTCTAACTAAATAAGTCAATCGATTAATTAAAGCAACAAAAATGTTCGGCGTGGCTGGGATTTTCTTCCCGGCCCGAGTTCGAATCTCAATCGGGGGAGAAGTTATTCGACCCCCAAGCCGTTCGAGAATAACCCCTTTAATAACATATTGAGACTTGAACTTACGACCGCCAGATGCGACCCTGGATCAGCCGCGCGCAGCCCATCCTGCAGGACCACCTGGAAATCCCTTGGGTTGTTGCTAACAAATTAAGATGTGTATAGTACGTGCTGATATGCTAGTTTCCGCTTCCGCTTAGTCAAAGAGTGGGACTGTATTCTGCTAGTTATAGACCCGAGGCTAGAAACTCCAGCGTTATATATTCCTTACCGTCGTCAGCCAGAATTGCGCATTTTTCAGCCCAAATTGAGGGGTATTCGGACAGGATTCCAGACAGTTAGCAAGCCAAAAGGTAACGCTTGGAAATTTGAAAACAGACATACACTTCAAAACTAATTGTAATTGCTGAGTATCGTTGGCGAATGCTGCTTGTCATTGCGCGCTTATTCAATTCAAAGATATCGCTATGTCTGCCAAGTTAAGCGGTACCGCACAACTTAAGATTTGCTTACAGTTGGTGGACTCACTGCGAACGAGAACGGGTGTTTTCCTATGCGGTGTTTGCTACAATTTATCCATACACGATGTAGCTGAGCTGATCGGCCACTTCCCTCGAGGTCGCATAAAGCCTTCTACATCCTCAATCAACGAAATTTCAAGAAAACCAGCCAATATGTATTCTGCGTAAGCCAGAGGTCGGCCCATGTTAATTGTTTATGTCGCTATTGGCCGCTGGAAAACCGACTGATGGAATTGCTTGCTACTAACAAATCGTTTAGGCCCCGAACTGCCTCGGTCTTAAAACTCTTAACGGTCGGGAAAAGCAAAGCTTAGACTGAAAGCAAACAAGTCTCGATAACGCAGAAAATAAATCTGTTAGATGGACGGCAATACGGGAAACGTTTACCCGAAACATAAACAACGTAACAACAGCGACAACAAAATACAAACAAATTCCAAAAAATCCAAAAAATCCAAACAATCAGTCAATCAGTTTAAGAAAAACACTTGCAACACCAAACAGGTTGGAAAAAAAACGAAGAAGACGAAGAAATAAAAAGAAAAAGAAATTTAAAAAAACTAAATCAATCAATCAATCAATCAATCAATAAATCAGTAAATAAAAAAAATAAAAAATAAACCAAAGCGGCTAAAAAAAAAACCCAAAAATTCTAACTAAATAAGTCAATCGATTAATTAAAGCAACAAAAATGTTCGGCGTGGCTGGGATTTTCTTCCCGGCCCGAGTTCGAATCTCAATCGGGGGAGAAGTTATTCGACCCCCAAGCCGTTCGAGAATAACCCCTTTAATAACATATTGAGACTTGAACTTACGACCGCCAGATGCGACCCTGGATCAGCCGCGCGCAGCCCATCCCGCAGGACCACCTGGAAATCCCTTGGGTTGTTGCTAACAAATTAAGATGTGTATAGTACGTGCTGATATGCTAGTTTCCGCTTCCGCTTAGTCAAAGAGTGGGACTGTATTCTGCTAGTTATAGACCCGAGGCTAGAAACTCCAGCGTTATATATTCCTTACCGTCGTCAGCCAGAATTGCGCATTTTTCAGCCCAAATTGAGGGGTATTCGGACAGGATTCCAGACAGTTAGCAAGCCAAAAGGTAACGCTTGGAAATTTGAAAACAGACATACACTTCAAAACTAATTGTAATTGCTGAGTATCGTTGGCGAATGCTGCTTGTCATTGCGCGCTTATTCAATTCAAAGATATCGCTATGTCTGCCAAGTTAAGCGGTACAGCACAACTTAAGATTTGCTTACAGTTGGTGGACTCACTGCGAACGAGAACGGGTGTTTTCCTATGCGGTGTTTGCTACAATTTATCCATACACGATGTAGCTGAGCTGATCGGCAACTTCTCTCGAGGTCGCATAAAACCTTCTACATCCTCAATCAACAAAATTTCAAGAAAACCAGCCAATATGTATTCTGCGTAAGCCAGACGTCGGCCCATGTTAATTGTTTATGTCGCTATTGGCCGCTGGAAAACCGACTGATGGAATTGCTTGCTACTAACAAATCGTTTAGGCCCTGAACTGCCTCGGTCTTAAAACTCTTAACGGTCGGGAAAAGCAAAGCTTAGACTGAAAGCAAACAAGTCTCGATAACGCAGAAAATAAATCTGTTAGATGGACGGCAATACGGGAAACGTTTACCCGAAACATAAACAACGTAACAACAGCGACAACAAAATACAAACAAATTCCAAAAAATCCAAAAAATCCAAAAAATCAGTCAATCAGTTTAAGAAAAACACTTGCAACACCAAACAGGTTGGAAAAAAAACGAAGAAGACGAAGAAATAAAAAGAAAAAGAAATTTAAAAAAACTAAATCAATCAATCAATCAATCAATCAATAAATCAGTAAATAAAAAAAATAAAAAATAAACCAAAGCGGCTAAAAAAAAAACCCAAAAATTCTAACTAAATAAGTCAATCGATTAATTAAAGCAACAAAAATGTTCGGCGTGGCTGGGATTTTCTTCCCGGCCCGAGTTCGAATCTCAATCGGGGGAGAAGTTATTCGACCCCCAAGCCGTTCGAGAATAACCCCTTTAATAACATATTGAGACTTGAACTTACGACCGCCAGATGCGACCCTGGATCAGCCGCGCGCAGCCCATCCCGCAGGACCACCTGGAAATCCCTTGGGTTGTTGCTAACAAATTAAGATGTGTATAGTACGTGCTGATATGCTAGTTTCCGCTTCCGCTTAGTCAAAGAGTGGGACTGTATTCTGCTAGTTATAGACCCGAGGCTAGAAACTCCAGCGTTATATATTCCTTACCGTCATCAGCCAGAATTGCGCATTTTTCAGCCCAAATTGAGGGGTATTCGGACAGGATTCCAGACAGTTAGCAAGCCAAAAGGTAACGGTTGGAAATTTGAAAACAGACATACACTTCAAAACTAATTGTAATTGCTGAGTATCGTTGGCGAATGCTGCTTGTCATTGCGCGCTTATTCAATTCAAAGATATCGCTATGTCTGCCAAGTTAAGCGGTACAGCACAACTTAAGATTTGCTTACAGTTGGTGGACTCACTGCGAACGAGAACGGGTGTTTTCCTATGCGGTGTTTGCTACAATTTATCCATACACGATGTAGCTGAGCTGATCGGCCACTTCCCTCGAGGTCGCATAAAGCCTTCTACATCCTCAATCAACGAAATTTCAAGAAAACCAGCCAATATGTATTCTGCGTAAGCCAGAGGTCGGCCCATGTTAATTGTTTATGTCGCTATTGGCCGCTGGAAAACCGACTGATGGAATTGCTTGCTACTAACAAATCGTTTAGGCCCTGAACTGCCTCGGTCTTAAAACTCTTAACGGTCGGGAAAAGCAAAGCTTAGACTGAAAGCAAACAAGTCTCGATAACGCAGAAAATAAATCTGTTAGATGGACGGCAATACGGGAAACGTTTACCCGAAACATAAACAACGTAACAACAGCGACAACAAAATACAAACAAATTCCAAAAAATCCAAAAAATCCAAAAAATCAGTCAATCAGTTTAAGAAAAACACTTGCAACACCAAACAGGTTGGAAAAAAACGAAGAAGACGAAGAAATAAAAAGAAAAAGAAATTTAAAAAAACTAAATCAATCAATCAATCAATCAATAAATCAGTAAATAAAAAAAATAAAAAATAAACCAAAGCGGCTAAAAAAAAAACCCCAAAAATTCTAACTAAATAAGTCAATCGATTAATTAAAGCAACAAAAATGTTCGGCGTGGCTGGGATTTTCTTCCCGGCCCGAGTTCGAATCTCAATCGGGGGAGAAGTTATTCGACCCCCAAGCCGTTCGAGAATAACCCCTTTAATAACATATTGAGACTTGAACTTACGACCGCCAGATGCGACCCTGGATCAGCCGCGCGCAGCCCATCCTGCAGGACCACCTGGAAATCCCTTGGGTTGTTGCTAACAAATTAAGATGTGTATAGTACGTGCTGATATGCTAGTTTCCGCTTCCGCTTAGTCAAAGAGTGGGACTGTATTCTGCTAGTTATAGACCCGAGGCTAGAAACTCCAGCGTTATATATTCCTTACCGTCGTCAGCCAGAATTGCGCATTTTTCAGCCCAAATTGAGGGGTATTCGGACAGGATTCCAGACAGTTAGCAAGCCAAAAGGTAACGGTTGGAAATTTGAAAACAGACATACACTTCAAAACTAATTGTAATTGCTGAGTATCGTTGGCGAATGCTGCTTGTCATTGCGCGCTTATTCAATTCAAAGATATCGCTATGTCTGCCAAGTTAAGCGGTACCGCACAACTTAAGATTTGCTTACAGTTGGTGGACTCACTGCGAACGAGAACGGGTGTTTTCCTATGCGGTGTTTGCTACAATTTATCCATACACGATGTAGCTGAGCTGATCGGCCACTTCCCTCGAGGTCGCATAAAGCCTTCTACATCCTCAATCAACGAAATTTCAAGAAAACCAGCCAATATGTATTCTGCGTAAGCCAGAGGTCGGCCCATGTTAATTGTTTATGTCGCTATTGGCCGCTGGAAAACCGACTGATGGAATTGCTTGCTACTAACAAATCGTTTAGGCCCCGAACTGCCTCGGTCTTAAAACTCTTAACGGTCGGGAAAAGCAAAGCTTAGACTGAAAGCAAACAAGTCTCGATAACGCAGAAAATAAATCTGTTAGATGGACGGCAATACGGGAAACGTTTACCCGAAACATAAACAACGTAACAACAGCGACAACAAAATACAAACAAATTCCAAAAAATCCAAAAAATCCAAAAAATCAGTCAATCAGTTTAAGAAAAACACTTGCAACACCAAACAGGTTGGAAAAAAAACGAAGAAGACGAAGAAATAAAAAGAAAAAGAAATTTAAAAAAACTAAATCAATCAATCAATCAATCAATCAATAAATCAGTAAATAAAAAAAATAAAAAATAAACCAAAGCGGCTAAAAAAAAAACCCAAAAATTCTAACTAAATAAGTCAATCGATTAATTAAAGCAACAAAAATGTTCGGCGTGGCTGGGATTTTCTTCCCGGCCCGAGTTCGAATCTCAATCGGGGGAGAAGTTATTCGACCCCCAAGCCGTTCGAGAATAACCCCTTTAATAACATATTGAGACTTGAACTGACGACCGCCAGATGCGACCCTGGATCAGCCGCGCGCAGCCCATCCCGCAGGACCACCTGGAAATCCCTTGGGTTGTTGCTAACAAATTAAGATGTGTATAGTACGTGCTGATATGCTAGTTTCCGCTTCCGCTTAGTCAAAGAGTGGGACTGTATTCTGCTAGTTATAGACCCGAGGCTAGAAACTCCAGCGTTATATATTCCTTACCGTCGTCAGCCAGAATTGCGCATTTTTCAGCCCAAATTGAGGGGTATTCGGACAGGATTCCAGACAGTTAGCAAGCCAAAAGGTAACGCTTGGAAATTTGAAAACAGACATACACTTCAAAACTAATTGTAATTGCTGAGTATCGTTGGCGAATGCTGCTTGTCATTGCGCGCTTATTCAATTCAAAGATATCGCTATGTCTGCCAAGTTAAGCGGTACCGCACAACTTAAGATTTGCTTACAGTTGGTGGACTCACTGCGAACGAGAACGGGTGTTTTCCTATGCGGTGTTTGCTACAATTTATCCATACACGATGTAGCTGAGCTGATCGGCCACTTCCCTCGAGGTCGCATAAAGCCTTCTACATCCTCAATCAACGACATTTCAAGAAAACCAGCCAATATGTATTCTGCGTAAGCCAGAGGTCGGCCCATGTTAATTGTTTATGTCGCTATTGGCCGCTGGAAAACCGACTGATGGAATTGGTTGCTACTAACAAATCGTTTAGGCCCTGAACTGCCTCGGTCTTAAAACTCTTAACGGTCGGGAAAAGCAAAGCTTAGACTGAAAGCAAACAAGTCTCGATAACGCAGAAAATAAATCTGTTAGATGGACGGCAATACGGGAAACGTTTACCCGAAACATAAACAACGTAACAACAGCGACAACAAAATACAAACAAATTCCAAAAAATCCAAAATATCCAAAAAATCAGTCAATCAATTTAAGAAAAACTATTGCGGCACCAAACAGCTTGGAAAAAAAACGAAGAAGACCAAGAAATAAAAAGAAAAAGAAATTTAAAAAATCAATCAATCAATAAAAAAATAAAAAATAAACCAAAGCGGCTTAAAAAAAACCCCCAAAAAATAAGAACTAAATAAGTCAATCGATTAATTAAACCAAGAAAAATGTTCGGCGTGCCTGGGATTTTCTTCCCGGCCCGAGTTCGAATCTCAATCGGGGGAGAAGTTATTCGACCCCCAAGCCGTTCGAGAATAACCCCTTTAATAACATATTGAGACTTGAACTTACGACCGCCAGATGCGACCCTGGATCAGCCGCGCGCAGCCCATCCCGCAGGACCACCTGGAAATCCCTTGGGTTGTTGCTAACAAATTAAGATGTGTATAGTACGTGCTGATATGCTAGTTTCCGCTTCCGCTTAGTCAAAGAGTGGGACTGTATTCTGCTAGTTATAGACCCGAGGCTAGAAACTCCAGCGTTATATATTCCTTACCGTCGTCAGCCAGAATTGCGCATTTTTCAGCCCAAATTGAGGGGTATTCGGACAGGATTCCAGACAGTTAGCAAGCCAAAAGGTAACGCTTGGAAATTTGAAAACAGACATACACTTCAAAACTAATTGTAATTGCTGAGTATCGTTGGCGAATGCTGCTTGTCATTGCGCGCTTATTCAATTCAAAGATATCGCTATGTCTGCCAAGTTAAGCGGTACAGCACAACTTAAGATTTGCTTACAGTTGGTGGACTCACTGCGAACGAGAACGGGTGTTTTCCTATGCGGTGTTTGCTACAATTTATCCATACACGATGTAGCTGAGCTGATCGGCAACTTCTCTCGAGGTCGCATAAAGCCTTCTACATCCTCAATCAACAAAATTTCAAGAAAACCAGCCAATATGTATTCTGCGTAAGCCAGACGTCGGCCCATGTTAATTGTTTATGTCGCTATTGGCCGCTGGAAAACCGACTGATGGAATTGCTTGCTACTAACAAATCGTTTAGGCCCTGAACTGCCTCGGTCTTAACACTCTTAAAGTTCGGGAAAAGCAAAGCTTAGACTGAAAGCAAACAAGTCTCGATAACGCAGAAAATAAATCTGTTAGATGGACGGCAATACGGGAAACGTTTACCCGAAACATCAACCACAACAGCGACAGCAAAATACAAACAAATTTGAAAAAATCCAAAAAATCCAAAAATCACTCAATCAATTTAAGAAAAACTATTCCGGCACCAAACAGCTTGGAAAAAAAACGAAGAAGACCAAGAAATAAAAAGAAAAAGAAATTTAAAAAATCAATCAATCAATAAAAAAATAAAAAATAAACCAAAGCGGCTTAAAAAAAACCCCCAAAAAATTAGAACTAAATAAGTCAATCGATTAATTAAACCAAGAAAAATGTTCGGCGTGGCTGGGATTTTCTTCCCGGCCCGAGTTCGAATCTCAATCGGGGGAGAAGTTATTCGACCCCCAAGCCGTTCGAGAATAACCCCTTTAATAACATATTGAGACTTGAACTGACGACCGCCAGATGCGACCCTGGATCAGCCGCGCGCAGCCCATCCCGCAGGACCACCTGGAAATCCCTTGGGTTGTTGCTAACAAATTAAGATGTGTATAGTACGTGCTGATATGCTAGTTTCCGCTTCCGCTTAGTCAAAGAGTGGGACTGTATTCTGCTAGTTATAGACCCGAGGCTAGAAACTCCAGCGTTATATATTCCTTACCGTCGTCAGCCAGAATTGCGCATTTTTCAGCCCAAATTGAGGGGTATTCGGACAGGATTCCAGACAGTTAGCAAGCCAAAAGGTAACGCTTGGAAATTTGAAAACAGACATACACTTCAAAACTAATTGTAATTGCTGAGTATCGTTGGCGAATGCTGCTTGTCATTGCGCGCTTATTCAATTCAAAGATATCGCTATGTCTGCCAAGTTAAGCGGTACAGCACAACTTAAGATTTGCTTACAGTTGGTGGACTCACTGCGAACGAGAACGGGTGTTTTCCTATGCGGTGTTTGCTACAATTTATCCATACACGATGTAGCTGAGCTGATCGGCCACTTCCCTCGAGGTCGCATAAAGCCTTCTACATCCTCAATCAACGAAATTTCAAGAAAACCAGCCAATATGTATTCTGCGTAAGCCAGAGGTCGGCCCATGTTAATTGTTTATGTCGCTATTGGCCGCTGGAAAACCGACTGATGGAATTGCTTGCTACTAACAAATCGTTTAGGCCCTGAACTGCCTCGGTCTTAAAACTCTTAACGGTCGGGAAAAGCAAAGCTTAGACTGAAAGCAAACAAGTCTCGATAACGCAGAAAATAAATCTGTTAGATGGACGGCAATACGGGAAACGTTTACCCGAAACATAAACAACGTAACAACAGCGACAACAAAATACAAACAAATTCCAAAAAATCCAAAAAATCCAAAAAATCAGTCAATCAGTTTAAGAAAAACACTTGCAACACCAAACAGGTTGGAAAAAAACGAAGAAGACGAAGAAATAAAAAGAAAAAGAAATTTAAAAAAACTAAATCAATCAATCAATCAATCAATAAATCAGTAAATAAAAAAAATAAAAAATAAACCAAAGCGGCTAAAAAAAAAACCCCAAAAATTCTAACTAAATAAGTCAATCGATTAATTAAAGCAACAAAAATGTTCGGCGTGGCTGGGATTTTCTTCCCGGCCCGAGTTCGAATCTCAATCGGGGGAGAAGTTATTCGACCCCCAAGCCGTTCGAGAATAACCCCTTTAATAACATATTGAGACTTGAACTTACGACCGCCAGATGCGACCCTGGATCAGCCGCGCGCAGCCCATCCTGCAGGACCACCTGGAAATCCCTTGGGTTGTTGCTAACAAATTAAGATGTGTATAGTACGTGCTGATATGCTAGTTTCCGCTTCCGCTTAGTCAAAGAGTGGGACTGTATTCTGCTAGTTATAGACCCGAGGCTAGAAACTCCAGCGTTATATATTCCTTACCGTCGTCAGCCAGAATTGCGCATTTTTCAGCCCAAATTGAGGGGTATTCGGACAGGATTCCAGACAGTTAGCAAGCCAAAAGGTAACGGTTGGAAATTTGAAAACAGACATACACTTCAAAACTAATTGTAATTGCTGAGTATCGTTGGCGAATGCTGCTTGTCATTGCGCGCTTATTCAATTCAAAGATATCGCTATGTCTGCCAAGTTAAGCGGTACCGCACAACTTAAGATTTGCTTACAGTTGGTGGACTCACTGCGAACGAGAACGGGTGTTTTCCTATGCGGTGTTTGCTACAATTTATCCATACACGATGTAGCTGAGCTGATCGGCCACTTCCCTCGAGGTCGCATAAAGCCTTCTACATCCTCAATCAACGAAATTTCAAGAAAACCAGCCAATATGTATTCTGCGTAAGCCAGAGGTCGGCCCATGTTAATTGTTTATGTCGCTATTGGCCGCTGGAAAACCGACTGATGGAATTGCTTGCTACTAACAAATCGTTTAGGCCCCGAACTGCCTCGGTCTTAAAACTCTTAACGGTCGGGAAAAGCAAAGCTTAGACTGAAAGCAAACAAGTCTCGATAACGCAGAAAATAAATCTGTTAGATGGACGGCAATACGGGAAACGTTTACCCGAAACATAAACAACGTAACAACAGCGACAACAAAATACAAACAAATTCCAAAAAATCCAAAAAATCCAAAAAATCAGTCAATCAGTTTAAGAAAAACACTTGCAACACCAAACAGGTTGGAAAAAAAACGAAGAAGACGAAGAAATAAAAAGAAAAAGAAATTTAAAAAAACTAAATCAATCAATCAATCAATCAATCAATAAATCAGTAAATAAAAAAAATAAAAAATAAACCAAAGCGGCTAAAAAAAAAACCCAAAAATTCTAACTAAATAAGTCAATCGATTAATTAAAGCAACAAAAATGTTCGGCGTGGCTGGGATTTTCTTCCCGGCCCGAGTTCGAATCTCAATCGGGGGAGAAGTTATTCGACCCCCAAGCCGTTCGAGAATAACCCCTTTAATAACATATTGAGACTTGAACTGACGACCGCCAGATGCGACCCTGGATCAGCCGCGCGCAGCCCATCCCGCAGGACCACCTGGAAATCCCTTGGGTTGTTGCTAACAAATTAAGATGTGTATAGTACGTGCTGATATGCTAGTTTCCGCTTCCGCTTAGTCAAAGAGTGGGACTGTATTCTGCTAGTTATAGACCCGAGGCTAGAAACTCCAGCGTTATATATTCCTTACCGTCGTCAGCCAGAATTGCGCATTTTTCAGCCCAAATTGAGGGGTATTCGGACAGGATTCCAGACAGTTAGCAAGCCAAAAGGTAACGCTTGGAAATTTGAAAACAGACATACACTTCAAAACTAATTGTAATTGCTGAGTATCGTTGGCGAATGCTGCTTGTCATTGCGCGCTTATTCAATTCAAAGATATCGCTATGTCTGCCAAGTTAAGCGGTACCGCACAACTTAAGATTTGCTTACAGTTGGTGGACTCACTGCGAACGAGAACGGGTGTTTTCCTATGCGGTGTTTGCTACAATTTATCCATACACGATGTAGCTGAGCTGATCGGCCACTTCCCTCGAGGTCGCATAAAGCCTTCTACATCCTCAATCAACGACATTTCAAGAAAACCAGCCAATATGTATTCTGCGTAAGCCAGAGGTCGGCCCATGTTAATTGTTTATGTCGCTATTGGCCGCTGGAAAACCGACTGATGGAATTGGTTGCTACTAACAAATCGTTTAGGCCCTGAACTGCCTCGGTCTTAAAACTCTTAACGGTCGGGAAAAGCAAAGCTTAGACTGAAAGCAAACAAGTCTCGATAACGCAGAAAATAAATCTGTTAGATGGACGGCAATACGGGAAACGTTTACCCGAAACATAAACAACGTAACAACAGCGACAACAAAATACAAACAAATTCCAAAAAATCCAAAATATCCAAAAAATCAGTCAATCAATTTAAGAAAAACTATTGCGGCACCAAACAGCTTGGAAAAAAAACGAAGAAGACCAAGAAATAAAAAGAAAAAGAAATTTAAAAAATCAATCAATCAATAAAAAAATAAAAAATAAACCAAAGCGGCTTAAAAAAAACCCCCAAAAAATAAGAACTAAATAAGTCAATCGATTAATTAAACCAAGAAAAATGTTCGGCGTGCCTGGGATTTTCTTCCCGGCCCGAGTTCGAATCTCAATCGGGGGAGAAGTTATTCGACCCCCAAGCCGTTCGAGAATAACCCCTTTAATAACATATTGAGACTTGAACTTACGACCGCCAGATGCGACCCTGGATCAGCCGCGCGCAGCCCATCCCGCAGGACCACCTGGAAATCCCTTGGGTTGTTGCTAACAAATTAAGATGTGTATAGTACGTGCTGATATGCTAGTTTCCGCTTCCGCTTAGTCAAAGAGTGGGACTGTATTCTGCTAGTTATAGACCCGAGGCTAGAAACTCCAGCGTTATATATTCCTTACCGTCGTCAGCCAGAATTGCGCATTTTTCAGCCCAAATTGAGGGGTATTCGGACAGGATTCCAGACAGTTAGCAAGCCAAAAGGTAACGCTTGGAAATTTGAAAACAGACATACACTTCAAAACTAATTGTAATTGCTGAGTATCGTTGGCGAATGCTGCTTGTCATTGCGCGCTTATTCAATTCAAAGATATCGCTATGTCTGCCAAGTTAAGCGGTACAGCACAACTTAAGATTTGCTTACAGTTGGTGGACTCACTGCGAACGAGAACGGGTGTTTTCCTATGCGGTGTTTGCTACAATTTATCCATACACGATGTAGCTGAGCTGATCGGCAACTTCTCTCGAGGTCGCATAAAGCCTTCTACATCCTCAATCAACAAAATTTCAAGAAAACCAGCCAATATGTATTCTGCGTAAGCCAGACGTCGGCCCATGTTAATTGTTTATGTCGCTATTGGCCGCTGGAAAACCGACTGATGGAATTGCTTGCTACTAACAAATCGTTTAGGCCCTGAACTGCCTCGGTCTTAACACTCTTAAAGTTCGGGAAAAGCAAAGCTTAGACTGAAAGCAAACAAGTCTCGATAACGCAGAAAATAAATCTGTTAGATGGACGGCAATACGGGAAACGTTTACCCGAAACATCAACCACAACAGCGACAGCAAAATACAAACAAATTTGAAAAAATCCAAAAAATCCAAAAATCACTCAATCAATTTAAGAAAAACTATTCCGGCACCAAACAGCTTGGAAAAAAAACGAAGAAGACCAAGAAATAAAAAGAAAAAGAAATTTAAAAAATCAATCAATCAATAAAAAAATAAAAAATAAACCAAAGCGGCTTAAAAAAAACCCCCAAAAAATTAGAACTAAATAAGTCAATCGATTAATTAAACCAAGAAAAATGTTCGGCGTGGCTGGGATTTTCTTCCCGGCCCGAGTTCGAATCTCAATCGGGGGAGAAGTTATTCGACCCCCAAGCCGTTCGAGAATAACCCCTTTAATAACATATTGAGACTTGAACTGACGACCGCCAGATGCGACCCTGGATCAGCCGCGCGCAGCCCATCCCGCAGGACCACCTGGAAATCCCTTGGGTTGTTGCTAACAAATTAAGATGTGTATAGTACGTGCTGATATGCTAGTTTCCGCTTCCGCTTAGTCAAAGAGTGGGACTGTATTCTGCTAGTTATAGACCCGAGGCTAGAAACTCCAGCGTTATATATTCCTTACCGTCGTCAGCCAGAATTGCGCATTTTTCAGCCCAAATTGAGGGGTATTCGGACAGGATTCCAGACAGTTAGCAAGCCAAAAGGTAACGGTTGGAAATTTGAAAACAGACATACACTTCAAAACTAATTGTAATTGCTGAGTATCGTTGGCGAATGCTGCTTGTCATTGCGCGCTTATTCAATTCAAAGATATCGCTATGTCTGCCAAGTTAAGCGGTACCGCACAACTTAAGATTTGCTTACAGTTGGTGGACTCACTGCGAACGAGAACGGGTGTTTTCCTATGCGGTGTTTGCTACAATTTATCCATACACGATGTAGCTGAGCTGATCGGCCACTTCCCTCGAGGTCGCATAAAGCCTTCTACATCCTCAATCAACGAAATTTCAAGAAAACCAGCCAATATGTATTCTGCGTAAGCCAGAGGTCGGCCCATGTTAATTGTTTATGTCGCTATTGGCCGCTGGAAAACCGACTGATGGAATTGCTTGCTACTAACAAATCGTTTAGGCCCTGAACTGCCTCGGTCTTAAAACTCTTAACGGTCGAGAAAAGCAAAGCTTAGACTGAAAGCAAACAAGTCTCGATAACGCAGAAAATAAATCTGTTAGATGGACGGCAATACGGGAAACGTTTACCCGAAACATAAACAACGTAACAACAGCGACAACAAAATACAAACAAATTCCAAAAAATCCAAAAAATCCAAAAAATCAGTCAATCAGTTTAAGAAAAACACTTGCAACACCAAACAGGTTGGAAAAAAACGAAGAAGACGAAGAAATAAAAAGAAAAAGAAATTTAAAAAAACTAAATCAATAAATCAATCAATCAATCAATAAATCAGTAAATAAAAAAAATAAAAAATAAACCAAAGCGGCTAAAAAAAAAACCCCAAAAATTCTAACTAAATAAGTCAATCGATTAATTAAAGCAACAAAAATGTTCGGCGTGGCTGGGATTTTCTTCCCGGCCCGAGTTCGAATCTCAATCGGGCGAGAAGTTATTCGACCCCCAAGCCGTTCGAGAATAACCCCTTTAATAACATATTGAGACTTGAACTGACGACCGCCAGATGCGACCCTGGATCAGCCGCGCGCAGCCCATCCCGCAGGACTACCTGGAAATCCCTTGGGTTGTTGCTAACAAATTAAGATGTGTATAGTACGTGCTGATATGCTAGTTTCCGCTTCCGCTTAGTCAAAGAGTGGGACTGTATTCTGCTAGTTATAGACCTGAGGCTACCAACTCCAGTGTTATATATTCCTTACCGTCGTCAGCCAGAATTGCGCATTTTTCAGCCCAAATTGAGGGGTATTCGGACAGGATTCCAGACAGTTAGCAAGCCAAAAGGTAACGCTTGGAAATTTGAAAACAGACATACACTTCAAAACTAATTGTAATTGCTGAGTATCGTTGGCGAATGCTGCTTGTCATTGCGCGCTTATTCAATTCAAAGACATCGCTATGTCTGCCAAGTTAAGCGGTACCGCACAACTTAAGATTTGCTTACAGTTGGTGGACTCACTGCGAACGAGAACGGGTGTTTTCCTATGCGGTGTTTGCTACAATTTATCCATACACGATGTAGCTGAGCTGATCGGCAACTTCTCTCGAGGTCGCATAAAGCCTTCTACATCCTCAATCAACGACATTTCAAGAAAACCAGCCAATATGTATTCTCCCTAAGCCAGAGGTCGGCCCATGTTAATTGTTTATGTCGCTATTGGCCGCTGGAAAACCGAGTCATGGAATTGCTTCCCACTAACAAATCGTTTAGGCCCTGAACTGCCTCGGTCTTAAAATTCTTAAAGTTCGGAAAAAGCAAAGCTTAGATGAAAGAAAACAAGTCTCGATAACGCAGAAAATAAATCTGTTAGATGGACGGCAATACGGGAAACGTTTACCCGAAACATCAACCACAACAGCGACAGCAAAATACAAACAAATTGGAAAAAATCCAAAAAATCCAAAAATCACTCAATCAATTTAAGAAAAACTATTGCGGCACCAAACAGCTTGGAAAAAAAACGAAGAAGACCAGGAAATAAAAAGAAAAAGAAATTTAAAAAATCAATCAATCAACAAAAAAATAAAAAATAAACCAAAGCGGCTTAAAAAAAACCCCAAAAAAATTAGAACTAAATAAGTCAATCGATTAATTAAACCAAGAAAAATGTTCGGCGTGGCTGGGATTTTCTTCCCGGCCCGAGTTCGAATCTCAATCGGGGGAGAAGTTATTCGACCCCCAAGCCGTTCGAGAATAACCCCTTTAATAACATATTGAGACTTGAACTTACGACCGCCAGATGCGACCCTGGATCAGCCGCGCGCAGCCCATCCCGCAAGACCACCTGGAAATCCCTTGGGTTGTTGCTAACAAATTAAGATGTGTATAGTACGTGCTGATATGCTAGTTTCCGGTTCCGCTTAGTCAAAGAGTGGGACTGTATTCTGCTAGTTATAGACCTGAGGCTAGAAACTCCAGCGTTATATATTCCTTACCGTCGTCAGCCAGAATTGCGCATTTTTCAGCCCAAATTGAGGCGTATTCGGACAGGATTCCAAACAGTTAGCAAGCCAAAAGGTAACGGTTGGAAATTTGAAAACAGACATACACTTCAAAACTAATTGTAATTGCTGAGTATCGTTGGCGAATGCTGCTTGTCATTGCGCGCTTATTCAATTCAAAGATATCGCTATGTCTGCCAAGTTAAGCGGTACCGCACAACTTAAGATTTGCTTACAGTTGGTGGACTCACTGCGAACGAGAACGGGTGTTTTCCTATGCGGTGTTTGCTACAATTTATCCATACACGATGTAGCTGAGCTGATCGGCCACTTCCCTCGAGGTCGCATAAAGCCTTCTACATCCTCAATCAACGAAATTTCAAGAAAACCAGCCAATATGTATTCTGCCTAAGCCAGAGGTCGGCCCATGTTAATTGTTTATGTCGCTATTGGCCGCTGGAAAACCGACTGATGGAATTGCTTCCCACTAACAAATCGTTTAGGCCCTGAACTGCCTCGGTCTTAAAATTCTTAAAGTTCGGGAAAAGCAAAGCTTAGACTGAAAGCAAACAAGTCTCGATAACGCAGAAAATAAATCTGTTAGATGGACGGCAATACGGGAAACGTTTACCCGAAACATAAACAACGTAACAACAGCGACAACAAAATACAAACAAATTCCAAAAAATCCAAAAAATCCAAAAAATCAGTCAATCAGTTTAAGAAAAACACTTGCAACACCAAACAGGTTGGAAAAAGACGAAGAAGACGAAGAAATAAAAAGAAAAAGAAATTTAAAAAAAACTAAATCAATCAATCAATCAATCAATCAATAAATCAGTAAATAAAAAAAATAAAAAATAAACCAAAGCAGCTAAAAAAAAAACCCCAAAAATTCTAACTAAATAAGTCAATCGATTAATTAAAGCAACAAAAATGTTCGGCGTGGCTGGGATTTTCTTCCCGGCCCGAGTTCGAATCTCAATCGGGGGAGAAGTTATTCGACCCCCAAGCCGTTCGAGAATAACCCCTTTAATAACATATTGAGACTTGAACTTACGACCGCCAGATGCGACCCTGGATCAGCCGCGCGCAGCCCATCCCGCAGGACCACCTGGAAATCCCTTGGGTTGTTGCTAACAAATTAAGATGTGTATAGTACGTGCTGATATGCTAGTTTCCGGTTCCGCTTAGTCAAAGAGTGGGACTGTATTCTGCTAGTTATAGACCCGAGGCTAGAAACTCCAGCGTTATATATTCCTTACCGTCGTCAGCCAGAATTGCGCATTTTTCAGCCCAAATTGAGGGGTATTCGGACAGGATTCCAGACAGTTAGCAAGCCAAAAGGTAACGCTTGGAAATTTGAAAACAGACATACACTTCAAAACTAATTGTAATTGCTGAGTATCGTTGGCGAATGCTGCTTGTCATTGCGCGCTTATTCAATTCAAAGATATCGCTATGTCTGCCAAGTTAAGCGGTACCGCACAACTTAAGATTTGCTTACAGTTGGTGGACTCACTGCGAACGAGAACGGGTGTTTTCCTATGCGGTGTTTGCTACAATTTATCCATACACGATGTAGCTGAGCTGATCGGCCACTTCCCTCGAGGTCGCATAAAGCCTTCTACATCCTCAATCAACGAAATTTCAAGAAAACCAGCCAATATGTATTCTGCCTAAGCCAGAGGTCGGCCCATGTTAATTGTTTATGTCGCTATTGGCCGCTGGAAAACCGACTGATGGAATTGCTTGCTACTAACAAATCGTTTAGGCCCTGAACTGCCTCGGTCTTAAAACTCTTAACGGTCGGGAAAAGCAAAGCTTAGACTGAAAGCAAACAAGTCTCGATAACGCAGAAAATAAATCTGTTAGATGGACGGCAATACGGGAAACGTTTACCCGAAACATAAACAACGTAACAACAGCGACAACAAAATACAAACAAATTCCAAAAAATCCAAAAAATCCAAACAATCAGTCAATCAGTTTAAGAAAAACACTTGCAACACCAAACAGGTTGGAAAAAAACGAAGAAGACGAAGAAATAAAAAGAAAAAGAAATTTAAAAAAACTAAATCAATCAATCAATCAATCAATCAATAAATCAGTAAATAAAAAAAATAAAAAATAAACCAAAGCGGCTAAAAAAAAAACCCCAAAAATTCTAACTAAATAAGTCAATCGATTAATTAAAGCAACAAAAATGTTCGGCGTGGCTGGGATTTTCTTCCCGGCCCGAGTTCGAATCTCAATCGGGCGAGAAGTTATTCGACCCCCAAGCCGTTCGAGAATAACCCCTTTAATAACATATTGAGACTTGAACTTACGACCGCCAGATGCGACCCTGGATCAGCCGCGCGCAGCCCATCCCGCAGGACCACCTGGAAATCCCTTGGGTTGTTGCTAACAAATTAAGATGTGTATAGTACGTGCTGATATGCTAGTTTCCGCTTCCGCTTAGTCAAAGAGTGGGACTGTATTCTGCTAGTTATAGACCCGAGGCTAGAAACTCCAGCGTTATATATTCCTTACCGTCGTCAGCCAGAATTGCGCATTTTTCAGCCCAAATTGAGGGGTATTCGGACAGGATTCCAGACAGTTAGCAAGCCAAAAGGTAACGCTTGGAAATTTGAAAACAGACATACACTTCAAAACTAATTGTAATTGCTGAGTATCGTTGGCGAATGCTGCTTGTCATTGCGCGCTTATTCAATTCAAAGATATCGCTATGTCTGCCAAGTTAAGCGGTACCGCACAACTTAAGATTTGCTTACAGTTGGTGGACTCACTGCGAACGAGAACGGGTGTTTTCCTATGCGGTGTTTGCTACAATTTATCCATACACGATGTAGCTGAGCTGATCGGCCACTTCCCTCGAGGTCGCATAAAGCCTTCTACATCCTCAATCAACGAAATTTCAAGAAAACCAGCCAATATGTATTCTGCGTAAGCCAGAGGTCGGCCCATGTTAATTGTTTATGTCGCTATTGGCCGCTGGAAAACCGACTGATGGAATTGCTTGCTACTAACAAATCGTTTAGGCCCTGAACTGCCTCGGTCTTAAAACTCTTAACGGTCGGGAAAAGCAAAGCTTAGACTGAAAGCAAACAAGTCTCGATAACGCAGAAAATAAATCTGTTAGATGGACGGCAATACGGGAAACGTTTACCCGAAACATAAACAACGTAACAACAGCGACAACAAAATACAAACAAATTCCAAAAAATCCAAAAAATCCAAAAAATCAGTCAATCAGTTTAAGAAAAACACTTGCAACACCAAACAGGTTGGAAACAAACGAAGAAGACGAAGAAATAAAAAGAAAAAGAAATTTAAAAAAACTAAATCAATAAATCAATCAATCAATCAATAAATCAGTAAATAAAAAAAATAAAAAATAAACCAAAGCGGCTAAAAAAAAAACCCCAAAAATTCTAACTAAATAAGTCAATCGATTAATTAAAGCAACAAAAATGTTCGGCGTGGCTGGGATTTTCTTCCCGGCCCGAGTTCGAATCTCAATCGGGCGAGAAGTTATTCGACCCCCAAGCCGTTCGAGAATAACCCCTTTAATAACATATTGAGACTTGAACTGACGACCGCCAGATGCGACCCTGGATCAGCCGCGCGCAGCCCATCCCGCAGGACCACCTGGAAATCCCTTGGGTTGTTGCTAACAAATTAAGATGTGTATAGTACGTGCTGATATGCTAGTTTCCGCTTCCGCTTAGTCAAAGAGTGGGACTGTATTCTGCTAATTATAGACCTGAGGCTACCAACTCCAGTGTTATATATTCCTTACCGTCGTCAGCCAGAATTGCGCATTTTTCAGCCCAAATTGAGGGGTATTCGGACAGGATTCCAGACAGTTAGCAAGCCAAAAGGTAACGCTTGGAAATTTGAAAACAGACATACACTTCAAAACTAATTGTAATTGCTGAGTATCGTTGGCGAATGCTGCTTGTCATTGCGCGCTTATTCAATTCAAAGACATCGCTATGTCTGCCAAGTTAAGCGGTACCGCACAACTTAAGATTTGCTTACAGTTGGTGGACTCACTGCGAACGAGAACGGGTGTTTTCCTATGCGGTGTTTGCTACAATTTATCCATACACGATGTAGCTGAGCTGATCGGCAACTTCTCTCGAGGTCGCATAAAGCCTTCTACATCCTCAATCAACGACATTTCAAGAAAACCAGCCAATATGTATTCTGCCTAAGCCAGAGGTCGGCCCATGTTAATTGTTTATGTCGCTATTGGCCGCTGGAAAACCGAGTCATGGAATTGCTTCCCACTAACAAATCGTTTAGGCCCTGAACTGCCTCGGTCTTAAAATTCTTAAAGTTCGGGAAAAGCAAAGCTTAGACTGAAAGCAAACAAGTCTCGATAACGCAGAAAATAAATCTGTTAGATGGACGGCAATACGGGAAACGTTTACCCGAAACATCAACCACAACAGCGACAGCAAAATACAAACAAATTGGAAAAAATCCAAAAAATCCAAAAATCACTCAATCAATTTAAGAAAAACTATTGCGGCACCAAACAGCTTGGAAAAAAAACGAAGAAGACCAGGAAATAAAAAGAAAAAGAAATTTAAAAAATCAATCAATCAATAAAAAAATAAAAAATAAACCAAAGCGGCTTAAAAAAAACCCCCAAAAAATTAGAACTAAATAAGTCAATGGATTAATTAAACCAAGAAAAATGTTCGGCGTGGCTGGGATTTTCTTCCCGGCCCGAGTTCGAATCTCAATCGGGGGAGAAGTTATTCGACCCCCAAGCCGTTCGAGAATAACCCCTTTAATAACATATTGAGACTTGAACTTACGACCGCCAGATGCGACCCTGGATCAGCCGCGCGCAGCCCATCCCGCAGGACCACCTGGAAATCCCTTGGGTTGTTGCTAACAAATTAAGATGTGTATAGTACGTGCTGATATGCTAGTTTCCGCTTCCGCTTAGTCAAAGAGTGGGACTGTATTCTGCTAGTTATAGACCCGAGGCTAGAAACTCCAGCGTTATATATTCCTTACCGTCGTCAGCCAGAATTGCGCATTTTTCAGCCCAAATTGAGGGGTATTCGGACAGGATTCCAGACAGTTAGCAAGCCAAAAGGTAACGCTTGGAAATTTGAAAACAGACATACACTTCAAAACTAATTGTAATTGCTGAGTATCGTTGGCGAATGCTGCTTGTCATTGCGCGCTTATTCAATTCAAAGATATCGCTATGTCTGCCAAGTTAAGCGGTACCGCACAACTTAAGATTTGCTTACAGTTGGTGGACTCACTGCGAACGAGAACGGGTGTTTTCCTATGCGGTGTTTGCTACAATTTATCCATACACGATGTAGCTGAGCTGATCGGCCACTTCCCTCGAGGTCGCATAAAGCCTTCTACATCCTCAATCAACGAAATTTCAAGAAAACCAGCCAATATGTATTCTGCCTAAGCCAGAGGTCCGCCCATGTTAATTGTTTATGTCGCTATTGGCCGCTGGAAAACCGACTGATGGAATTGCTTGCTACTAACAAATCGTTTAGGCCCTGAACTGCCTCGGTCTTAAAACTCTTAACGGTCGGGAAAAGCAAAGCTTAGACTGAAAGCAAACAAGTCTCGATAACGCAGAAAATAAATCTGTTAGATGGACGGCAATACGGGAAACGTTTACCCGAAACATAAACAACGTAACAACAGCGACAACAAAATACAAACAAATTCCAAAAAATCCAAAAAATCCAAAAAATCAGTCAATCAGTTTAAGAAAAACACTTGCAACACCAAACAGGTTGGAAACAAACGAAGAAGACGAAGAAATAAAAAGAAAAAGAAATTTAAAAAAACTAAATCAATCAATCAATCAATCAATCAATAAATCAGTAAATAAAAAAAATAAAAAATAAACCAAAGCGGCTAAAAAAAAAACCCCAAAAATTCTAACTAAATAAGTCAATCGATTAATTAAAGCAACAAAAATGTTCGGCGTGGCTGGGATTTTCTTCCCGGCCCGAGTTCGAATCTCAATCGGGGGAGAAGTTATTCGACCCCCAAGCCGTTCGAGAATAACCCCTTTAATAACATATTGAGACTTGAACTTACGACCGCCAGATGCGACCCTGGATCAGCCGCGCGCAGCCCATCCCGCAGGACCACCTGGAAATCCCTTGGGTTGTTGCTAACAAATTAAGATGTGTATAGTACGTGCTGATATGCTAGTTTCCGCTTCGGCTTAGTCAAAGAGTGGGACTGTATTCTGCTAGTTATAGACCCGAGGCTAGAAACTCCAGCGTTATATATTCCTTACCGTCGTCAGCCAGAATTGCGCATTTTTCAGCCCAAATTGAGGGGTATTCGGACAGGATTCCAGACAGTTAGCAAGCCAAAAGGTAACGCTTGGAAATTTGAAAACAGACATACACTTCAAAACTAATTGTAATTGCTGAGTATCGTTGGCGAATGCTGCTTGTCATTGCGCGCTTATTCGATTCAAAGATATCGCTATGTCTGCCAAGTTAAGCGGTACCGCACAACTTAAGATTTGCTTACAGTTGGTGGACTCACTGCGAACGAGAACGGGTGTTTTCCTATGCGGTGTTTGCTACAATTTATCCATACACGATGTAGCTGAGCTGATCGGCCACTTCCCTCGAGGTCGCATAAAGCCTTCTACATCCTCAATCAACGAAATTTCAAGAAAACCAGCCAATATGTATTCTGCCTAAGCCAGAGGTCGGCCCATGTTAATTGTTTATGTCGCTATTGGCCGCTGGAAAACCGACTGATGGAATTGCTTGCTACTAACAAATCGTTTAGGCCCTGAACTGCCTCGGTCTTAAAACTCTTAACGGTCGGGAAAAGCAAAGCTTAGACTGAAAGCAAACAAGTCTCGATAACGCAGAAAATAAATCTGTTAGATGGACGGCAATACGGGAAACGTTTACCCGAAACATAAACAACGTAACAACAGCGACAACAAAATACAAACAAATTCCAAAAAATCCAAAAAATCCAAAAAATCAGTCAATCAGTTTAAGAAAAACACTTGCAACACCAAACAGGTTGGAAAAAAACGAAGAAGACGAAGAAATAAAAAGAAAAAGAAATTTAAAAAAACTAAATCAATCAATCAATCAATCAATCAATAAATCAGTAAATAAAAAAAATAAAAAATAAACCAAAGCGGCTAAAAAAAAAACCCCAAAAATTCTAACTAAATAAGTCAATCGATTAATTAAAGCAACAAAAATGTTCGGCGTGGCTGGGATTTTCTTCCCGGCCCGAGTTCGAATCTCAATCGGGGGAGAAGTTATTCGACCCCCAAGCCGTTCGAGAATAACCCCTTTAATAACATATTGAGACTTGAACTTACGACCGCCAGATGCGACCCTGGATCAGCCGCGCGCAGCCCATCCCGCAGGACCACCTGGAAATCCCTTGGGTTGTTGCTAACAAATTAAGATGTGTATAGTACGTGCTGATATGCTAGTTTCCGCTTCCGCTTAGTCAAAGAGTGGGACTGTATTCTGCTAGTTATAGACCCGAGGCTAGAAACTCCAGCGTTATATATTCCTTACCGTCGTCAGCCAGAATTGCGCATTTTTCAGCCCAAATTGAGGGGTATTCGGACAGGATTCCAGACAGTTAGCAAGCCAAAAGGTAACGGTTGGAAATTTGAAAACAGACATACACTTCAAAACTAATTGTAATTGCTGAGTATCGTTGGCGAATGCTGCTTGTCATTGCGCGCTTATTCAATTCAAAGATATCGCTATGTCTGCCAAGTTAAGCGGTACCGCACAACTTAAGATTTGCTTACAGTTGGTGGACTCACTGCGAACGAGAACGGGTGTTTTCCTATGCGGTGTTTGCTACAATTTATCCATACACGATGTAGCTGAGCTGATCGGCCACTTCCCTCGAGGTCGCATAAAGCCTTCTACATCCTCAATCAACGAAATTTCAAGAAAACCAGCCAATATGTATTCTGCCTAAGCCAGAGGTCGGCCCATGTTAATTGTTTATGTCGCTATTGGCCGCTGGAAAACCGACTGATGGAATTGCTTGCTACTAACAAATCGTTTAGGCCCTGAACTGCCTCGGTCTTAAAACTCTTAACGGTCGGGAAAAGCAAAGCTTAGACTGAAAGCAAACAAGTCTCGATAACGCAGAAAATAAATCTGTTAGATGGACGGCAATACGGGAAACGTTTACCCGAAACATAAACAACGTAACAACAGCGACAACAAAATACAAACAAATTCCAAAAAATCCAAAAAATCCAAACAATCAGTCAATCAGTTTAAGAAAAACACTTGCAACACCAAACAGGTTGCAAAAAAACGAAGAAGACGAAGAAATAAAAAGAAAAAGAAATTTAAAAAAACTAAATTAATAAATCAATCAATCAATCAATAAATCAGTAAATAAAAAAAATAAAAAATAAACCAAAGCGGCTAAAAAAAAAACCCCAAAAATTCTAACTAAATAAGTCAATCGATTAATTAAAGCAACAAAAATGTTCGGCGTGGCTGGGATTTTCTTCCCGGCCCGAGTTCGAATCTCAATCGGGGGAGAAGTTATTCGACCCCCAAGCCGTTCGAGAATAACCCCTTTAATAACATATTGAGACTTGAACTTACGACCGCCAGATGCGACCCTGGATCAGCCGCGCGCAGCCCATCCCGCAGGACCACCTGGAAATCCCTTGGGTTGTTGCTAACAAATTAAGATGTGTATAGTACGTGCTGATATGCTAGTTTCCGCTTCCGCTTAGTCAAAGAGTGGGACTGTATTCTGCTAGTTATAGACCCGAGGCTAGAAACTCCAGCGTTATATATTCCTTACCGTCGTCAGCCAGAATTGCGCATTTTTCAGCCCAAATTGAGGGGTATTCGGACAGGATTCCAGACAGTTAGCAAGCCAAAAGGTAACGCTTGGAAATTTGAAAACAGACATACACTTCAAAACTAATTGTAATTGCTGAGTATCGTTGGCGAATGCTGCTTGTCATTGCGCGCTTATTCAATTCAAAGATATCGCTATGTCTGCCAAGTTAAGCGGTACCGCACAACTTAAGATTTGCTTACAGTTGGTGGACTCACTGCGAACGAGAACGGGTGTTTTCCTATGCGGTGTTTGCTACAATTTATCCATACACGATGTAGCTGAGCTGATCGGCCACTTCCCTCGAGGTCGCATAAAGCCTTCTACATCCTCAATCAACGAAATTTCAAGAAAACCAGCCAATATGTATTCTGCCTAAGCCAGAGGTCGGCCCATGTTAATTGTTTATGTCGCTATTGGCCGCTGGAAAACCGACTGATGGAATTGCTTGCTACTAACAAATCGTTTAGGCCCTGAACTGCCTCGGTCTTAAAACTCTTAACGGTCGGGAAAAGCAAAGCTTAGACTGAAAGCAAACAAGTCTCGATAACGCAGAAAATAAATCTGTTAGATGGACGGCAATACGGGAAACGTTTACCCGAAACATAAACAACGTAACAACAGCGACAACAAAATACAAACAAATTCCAAAAAATCCAAAAAATCCAAAAAATCAGTCAATCAGTTTAAGAAAAACACTTGCAACACCAAACAGGTTGGAAAAAAACGAAGAAGACGAAGAAATAAAAAGAAAAAGAAATTTAAAAAAAACTACATCAATAAATCAATCAATCAATCAATAAATCAGTAAATAAAAAAAATAAAAAATAAACCAAAGCGGCTAAAAAAACAACCCCAAAAATTCTAACTAAATAAGTCAATCGATTAATTAAAGCAACAAAAATGTTCGGCGTGGCTGGGATTTTCTTCCCGGCCCGAGTTCGAATCTCAATCGGGGGAGAAGTTATTCGACCCCCAAGCCGTTCGAGAATAACCCCTTTAATAACATATTGAGACTTGAACTTACGACCGCCAGATGCGACCCTGGATCAGCCGCGCGCAGCCCATCCCGCAGGACCACCTGGAAATCCCTTGGGTTGTTGCTAACAAATTAAGATGTGTATAGTACGTGCTGATATGCTAGTTTCCGCTTCCGCTTAGTCAAAGAGTGGGACTGTATTCTGCTAGTTATAGACCCGAGGCTAGAAACTCCAGCGTTATATATTCCTTACCGTCGTCAGCCAGAATTGCGCATTTTTCAGCCCAAATTGAGGCGTATTCGGACAGGATTCCAGACAGTTAGCAAGCCAAAAGGTAACGCTTGGAAATTTGAAAACAGACATACACTTCAAAACTAATTGTAATTGCTGAGTATCGTTGGCGAATGCTGCTTGTCATTGCGCGCTTATTCAATTCAAAGATATCGCTATGTCTGCCAAGTTAAGCGGTACCGCACAACTTAAGATTTGCTTACAGTTGGTGGACTCACTGCGAACGAGAACGGGTGTTTTCCTATGCGGTGTTTGCTACAATTTATCCATACACGATGTAGCTGAGCTGATCGGCCACTTCCCTCGAGGTCGCATAAAGCCTTCTACATCCTCAATCAACGAAATTTCAAGAAAACCAGCCAATATGTATTCTGCGTAAGCCAGAGGTCGGCCCATGTTAATTGTTTATGTCGCTATTGGCCGCTGGAAAACCGACTGATGGAATTGCTTGCTACTAACAAATCGTTTAGGCCCTGAACTGCCTCGGTCTTAAAACTCTTAACGGTCGGGAAAAGCAAAGCTTAGACTGAAAGCAAACAAGTCTCGATAACGCAGAAAATAAATCTGTTAGATGGACGGCAATACGGGAAACGTTTACCCGAAACATAAACAACGTAACAACAGCGACAACAAAATACAAACAAATTCCAAAAAATCCAAAAAATCCAAAAAATCAGTCAATCAGTTTAAGAAAAACACTTGCAACACCAAACAGGTTGGAAACAAACGAAGAAGACGAAGAAATAAAAAGAAAAAGAAATTTAAAAAAACTAAATCAATAAATCAATCAATCAATCAATAAATCAGTAAATAAAAAAAATAAAAAATAAACCAAAGCGGCTAAAAAAAAAACCCCAAAAATTCTAACTAAATAAGTCAATCGATTAATTAAAGCAACAAAAATGTTCGGCGTGGCTGGGATTTTCTTCCCGGCCCGAGTTCGAATCTCAATCGGGGGAGAAGTTATTCGACCCCCAAGCCGTTCGAGAATAACCCCTTTAATAACATATTGAGACTTGAACTGACGACCGCCAGATGCGACCCTGGATCAGCCGCGCGCAGCCCATCCCGCAGGACCACCTGGAAATCCCTTGGGTTGTTGCTAACAAATTAAGATGTGTATAGTACGTGCTGATATGCTAGTTTCCGCTTCCGCTTAGTCAAAGAGTGGGACTGTATTCTGCTAATTATAGACCTGAGGCTACCAACTCCAGTGTTATATATTCCTTACCGTCGTCAGCCAGAATTGCGCATTTTTCAGCCCAAATTGAGGGGTATTCGGACAGGATTCCAGACAGTTAGCAAGCCAAAAGGTAACGGTTGGAAATTTGAAAACAGACATACACTTCAAAACTAATTGTAATTGCTGAGTATCGTTGGCGAATGCTGCTTGTCATTGCGCGCTTATTCAATTCAAAGACATCGCTATGTCTGCCAAGTTAAGCGGTACCGCACAACTTAAGATTTGCTTACAGTTGGTGGACTCACTGCGAACGAGAACGGGTGTTTTCCTATGCGGTGTTTGCTACAATTTATCCATACACGATGTAGCTGAGCTGATCGGCAACTTCTCTCGAGGTCGCATAAAGCCTTCTACATCCTCAATCAACGACATTTCAAGAAAACCAGCCAATATGTATTCTGCCTAAGCCAGAGGTCGGCCCATGTTAATTGTTTATGTCGCTATTGGCCGCTGGAAAACCGAGTCATGGAATTGCTTCCCACTAACAAATCGTTTAGGCCCTGAACTGCCTCGGTCTTAAAATTCTTAAAGTTCGGGAAAAGCAAAGCTTAGACTGAAAGCAAACAAGTCTCGATAACGCAGAAAATAAATCTGTTAGATGGACGGCAATACGGGAAACGTTTACCCGAAACATCAACCACAACAGCGACAGCAAAATACAAACAAATTGGAAAAAATCCAAAAAATCCAAAAATCACTCAATCAATTTAAGAAAAACTATTGCGGCACCAAACAGCTTGGAAAAAAAACGAAGAAGACCAGGAAATAAAAAGAAAAAGAAATTTAAAAAATCAATCAATCAATAAAAAAATAAAAAATAAACCAAAGCGGCTTAAAAAAAACCCCCAAAAAATTAGAACTAAATAAGTCAATGGATTAATTAAACCAAGAAAAATGTTCGGCGTGGCTGGGATTTTCTTCCCGGCCCGAGTTCGAATCTCAATCGGGGGAGAAGTTATTCGACCCCCAAGCCGTTCGAGAATAACCCCTTTAATAACATATTGAGACTTGAACTTACGACCGCCAGATGCGACCCTGGATCAGCCGCGCGCAGCCCATCCCGCAGGACCACCTGGAAATCCCTTGGGTTGTTGCTAACAAATTAAGATGTGTATAGTACGTGCTGATATGCTAGTTTCCGCTTCCGCTTAGTCAAAGAGTGGGACTGTATTCTGCTAGTTATAGACCCGAGGCTAGAAACTCCAGCGTTATATATTCCTTACCGTCGTCAGCCAGAATTGCGCATTTTTCAGCCCAAATTGAGGGGTATTCGGACAGGATTCCAGACAGTTAGCAAGCCAAAAGGTAACGCTTGGAAATTTGAAAACAGACATACACTTCAAAACTAATTGTAATTGCTGAGTATCGTTGGCGAATGCTGCTTGTCATTGCGCGCTTATTCAATTCAAAGATATCGCTATGTCTGCCAAGTTAAGCGGTACCGCACAACTTAAGATTTGCTTACAGTTGGTGGACTCACTGCGAACGAGAACGGGTGTTTTCCTATGCGGTGTTTGCTACAATTTATCCATACACGATGTAGCTGAGCTGATCGGCCACTTCCCTCGAGGTCGCATAAAGCCTTCTACATCCTCAATCAACGAAATTTCAAGAAAACCAGCCAATATGTATTCTGCCTAAGCCAGAGGTCGGCCCATGTTAATTGTTTATGTCGCTATTGGCCGCTGGAAAACCGACTGATGGAATTGCTTGCTACTAACAAATCGTTTAGGCCCTGAACTGCCTCGGTCTTAAAACTCTTAACGGTCGGGAAAAGCAAAGCTTAGACTGAAAGCAAACAAGTCTCGATAACGCAGAAAATAAATCTGTTAGATGGACGGCAATACGGGAAACGTTTACCCGAAACATAAACAACGTAACAACAGCGACAACAAAATACAAACAAATTCCAAAAAATCCAAAAAATCCAAAAAATCAGTCAATCAGTTTAAGAAAAACACTTGCAACACCAAACAGGTTGGAAAAAAACGAAGAAGACGAAGAAATAAAAAGAAAAAGAAATTTAAAAAAAACTACATCAATAAATCAATCAATCAATCAATAAATCAGTAAATAAAAAAAATAAAAAATAAACCAAAGCGGCTAAAAAAACAACCCCAAAAATTCTAACTAAATAAGTCAATCGATTAATTAAAGCAACAAAAATGTTCGGCGTGGCTGGGATTTTCTTCCCGGCCCGAGTTCGAATCTCAATCGGGGGAGAAGTTATTCGACCCCCAAGCCGTTCGAGAATAACCCCTTTAATAACATATTGAGACTTGAACTTACGACCGCCAGATGCGACCCTGGATCAGCCGCGCGCAGCCCATCCCGCAGGACCACCTGGAAATCCCTTGGGTTGTTGCTAACAAATTAAGATGTGTATAGTACGTGCTGATATGCTAGTTTCCGCTTCCGCTTAGTCAAAGAGTGGGACTGTATTCTGCTAGTTATAGACCCGAGGCTAGAAACTCCAGCGTTATATATTCCTTACCGTCGTCAGCCAGAATTGCGCATTTTTCAGCCCAAATTGAGGCGTATTCGGACAGGATTCCAGACAGTTAGCAAGCCAAAAGGTAACGCTTGGAAATTTGAAAACAGACATACACTTCAAAACTAATTGTAATTGCTGAGTATCGTTGGCGAATGCTGCTTGTCATTGCGCGCTTATTCAATTCAAAGATATCGCTATGTCTGCCAAGTTAAGCGGTACCGCACAACTTAAGATTTGCTTACAGTTGGTGGACTCACTGCGAACGAGAACGGGTGTTTTCCTATGCGGTGTTTGCTACAATTTATCCATACACGATGTAGCTGAGCTGATCGGCCACTTCCCTCGAGGTCGCATAAAGCCTTCTACATCCTCAATCAACGAAATTTCAAGAAAACCAGCCAATATGTATTCTGCGTAAGCCAGAGGTCGGCCCATGTTAATTGTTTATGTCGCTATTGGCCGCTGGAAAACCGACTGATGGAATTGCTTGCTACTAACAAATCGTTTAGGCCCTGAACTGCCTCGGTCTTAAAACTCTTAACGGTCGGGAAAAGCAAAGCTTAGACTGAAAGCAAACAAGTCTCGATAACGCAGAAAATAAATCTGTTAGATGGACGGCAATACGGGAAACGTTTACCCGAAACATAAACAACGTAACAACAGCGACAACAAAATACAAACAAATTCCAAAAAATCCAAAAAATCCAAAAAATCAGTCAATCAGTTTAAGAAAAACACTTGCAACACCAAACAGGTTGGAAACAAACGAAGAAGACGAAGAAATAAAAAGAAAAAGAAATTTAAAAAAACTAAATCAATAAATCAATCAATCAATCAATAAATCAGTAAATAAAAAAAATAAAAAATAAACCAAAGCGGCTAAAAAAAAAACCCCAAAAATTCTAACTAAATAAGTCAATCGATTAATTAAAGCAACAAAAATGTTCGGCGTGGCTGGGATTTTCTTCCCGGCCCGAGTTCGAATCTCAATCGGGGGAGAAGTTATTCGACCCCCAAGCCGTTCGAGAATAACCCCTTTAATAACATATTGAGACTTGAACTGACGACCGCCAGATGCGACCCTGGATCAGCCGCGCGCAGCCCATCCCGCAGGACCACCTGGAAATCCCTTGGGTTGTTGCTAACAAATTAAGATGTGTATAGTACGTGCTGATATGCTAGTTTCCGCTTCCGCTTAGTCAAAGAGTGGGACTGTATTCTGCTAATTATAGACCTGAGGCTACCAACTCCAGTGTTATATATTCCTTACCGTCGTCAGCCAGAATTGCGCATTTTTCAGCCCAAATTGAGGGGTATTCGGACAGGATTCCAGACAGTTAGCAAGCCAAAAGGTAACGGTTGGAAATTTGAAAACAGACATACACTTCAAAACTAATTGTAATTGCTGAGTATCGTTGGCGAATGCTGCTTGTCATTGCGCGCTTATTCAATTCAAAGACATCGCTATGTCTGCCAAGTTAAGCGGTACCGCACAACTTAAGATTTGCTTACAGTTGGTGGACTCACTGCGAACGAGAACGGGTGTTTTCCTATGCGGTGTTTGCTACAATTTATCCATACACGATGTAGCTGAGCTGATCGGCAACTTCTCTCGAGGTCGCATAAAGCCTTCTACATCCTCAATCAACGACATTTCAAGAAAACCAGCCAATATGTATTCTGCCTAAGCCAGAGGTCGGCCCATGTTAATTGTTTATGTCGCTATTGGCCGCTGGAAAACCGAGTCATGGAATTGCTTCCCACTAACAAATCGTTTAGGCCCTGAACTGCCTCGGTCTTAAAATTCTTAAAGTTCGGGAAAAGCAAAGCTTAGACTGAAAGCAAACAAGTCTCGATAACGCAGAAAATAAATCTGTTAGATGGACGGCAATACGGGAAACGTTTACCCGAAACATCAACCACAACAGCGACAGCAAAATACAAACAAATTGGAAAAAATCCAAAAAATCCAAAAATCACTCAATCAATTTAAGAAAAACTATTGCGGCACCAAACAGCTTGGAAAAAAAACGAAGAAGACCAGGAAATAAAAAGAAAAAGAAATTTAAAAAATCAATCAATCAATAAAAAAATAAAAAATAAACCAAAGCGGCTTAAAAAAAACCCCCAAAAAATTAGAACTAAATAAGTCAATGGATTAATTAAACCAAGAAAAATGTTCGGCGTGGCTGGGATTTTCTTCCCGGCCCGAGTTCGAATCTCAATCGGGGGAGAAGTTATTCGACCCCCAAGCCGTTCGAGAATAACCCCTTTAATAACATATTGAGACTTGAACTTACGACCGCCAGATGCGACCCTGGATCAGCCGCGCGCAGCCCATCCCGCAGGACCACCTGGAAATCCCTTGGGTTGTTGCTAACAAATTAAGATGTGTATAGTACGTGCTGATATGCTAGTTTCCGCTTCCGCTTAGTCAAAGAGTGGGACTGTATTCTGCTAGTTATAGACCCGAGGCTAGAAACTCCAGCGTTATATATTCCTTACCGTCGTCAGCCAGAATTGCGCATTTTTCAGCCCAAATTGAGGGGTATTCGGACAGGATTCCAGACAGTTAGCAAGCCAAAAGGTAACGCTTGGAAATTTGAAAACAGACATACACTTCAAAACTAATTGTAATTGCTGAGTATCGTTGGCGAATGCTGCTTGTCATTGCGCGCTTATTCAATTCAAAGATATCGCTATGTCTGCCAAGTTAAGCGGTACCGCACAACTTAAGATTTGCTTACAGTTGGTGGACTCACTGCGAACGAGAACGGGTGTTTTCCTATGCGGTGTTTGCTACAATTTATCCATACACGATGTAGCTGAGCTGATCGGCCACTTCCCTCGAGGTCGCATAAAGCCTTCTACATCCTCAATCAACGAAATTTCAAGAAAACCAGCCAATATGTATTCTGCCTAAGCCAGAGGTCCGCCCATGTTAATTGTTTATGTCGCTATTGGCCGCTGGAAAACCGACTGATGGAATTGCTTGCTACTAACAAATCGTTTAGGCCCTGAACTGCCTCGGTCTTAAAACTCTTAACGGTCGGGAAAAGCAAAGCTTAGACTGAAAGCAAACAAGTCTCGATAACGCAGAAAATAAATCTGTTAGATGGACGGCAATACGGGAAACGTTTACCCGAAACATAAACAACGTAACAACAGCGACAACAAAATACAAACAAATTCCAAAAAATCCAAAAAATCCAAAAAATCAGTCAATCAGTTTAAGAAAAACACTTGCAACACCAAACAGGTTGGAAAAAAACGAAGAAGACGAAGAAATAAAAAGAAAAAGAAATTTAAAAAAACTAAATCAATCAATCAATCAATCAATCAATAAATCAGTAAATAAAAAAAATAAAAAATAAACCAAAGCGGCTAAAAAAAAAACCCCAAAAATTCTAACTAAATAAGTCAATCGATTAATTAAAGCAACAAAAATGTTCGGCGTGGCTGGGATTTTCTTCCCGGCCCGAGTTCGAATCTCAATCGGGGGAGAAGTTATTCGACCCCCAAGCCGTTCGAGAATAACCCCTTTAATAACATATTGAGACTTGAACTTACGACCGCCAGATGCGACCCTGGATCAGCCGCGCGCAGCCCATCCCGCAGGACCACCTGGAAATCCCTTGGGTTGTTGCTAACAAATTAAGATGTGTATAGTACGTGCTGATATGCTAGTTTCCGCTTCGGCTTAGTCAAAGAGTGGGACTGTATTCTGCTAGTTATAGACCCGAGGCTAGAAACTCCAGCGTTATATATTCCTTACCGTCGTCAGCCAGAATTGCGCATTTTTCAGCCCAAATTGAGGGGTATTCGGACAGGATTCCAGACAGTTAGCAAGCCAAAAGGTAACGGTTGGAAATTTGAAAACAGACATACACTTCAAAACTAATTGTAATTGCTGAGTATCGTTGGCGAATGCTGCTTGTCATTGCGCGCTTATTCGATTCAAAGATATCGCTATGTCTGCCAAGTTAAGCGGTACCGCACAACTTAAGATTTGCTTACAGTTGGTGGACTCACTGCGAACGAGAACGGGTGTTTTCCTATGCGGTGTTTGCTACAATTTATCCATACACGATGTAGCTGAGCTGATCGGCCACTTCCCTCGAGGTCGCATAAAGCCTTCTACATCCTCAATCAACGAAATTTCAAGAAAACCAGCCAATATGTATTCTGCCTAAGCCAGAGGTCGGCCCATGTTAATTGTTTATGTCGCTATTGGCCGCTGGAAAACCGACTGATGGAATTGCTTGCTACTAACAAATCGTTTAGGCCCTGAACTGCCTCGGTCTTAAAACTCTTAACGGTCGGGAAAAGCAAAGCTTAGACTGAAAGCAAACAAGTCTCGATAACGCAGAAAATAAATCTGTTAGATGGACGGCAATACGGGAAACGTTTACCCGAAACATAAACAACGTAACAACAGCGACAACAAAATACAAACAAATTCCAAAAAATCCAAAAAATCCAAACAATCAGTCAATCAGTTTAAGAAAAACACTTGCAACACCAAACAGGTTGCAAAAAAACGAAGAAGACGAAGAAATAAAAAGAAAAAGAAATTTAAAAAAACTAAATCAATCAATCAATCAATCAATCAATAAATCAGTAAATAAAAAAAATAAAAAATAAACCAAAGCGGCTAAAAAAAAAACCCCAAAAATTCTAACTAAATAAGTCAATCGATTAATTAAAGCAACAAAAATGTTCGGCGTGGCTGGGATTTTCTTCCCGGCCCGAGTTCGAATCTCAATCGGGGGAGAAGTTATTCGACCCCCAAGCCGTTCGAGAATAACCCCTTTAATAACATATTGAGACTTGAACTTACGACCGCCAGATGCGACCCTGGATCAGCCGCGCGCAGCCCATCCCGCAGGACCACCTGGAAATCCCTTGGGTTGTTGCTAACAAATTAAGATGTGTATAGTACGTGCTGATATGCTAGTTTCCGCTTCCGCTTAGTCAAAGAGTGGGACTGTATTCTGCTAGTTATAGACCCGAGGCTAGAAACTCCAGCGTTATATATTCCTTACCGTCGTCAGCCAGAATTGCGCATTTTTCAGCCCAAATTGAGGGGTATTCGGACAGGATTCCAGACAGTTAGCAAGCCAAAAGGTAACGGTTGGAAATTTGAAAACAGACATACACTTCAAAACTAATTGTAATTGCTGAGTATCGTTGGCGAATGCTGCTTGTCATTGCGCGCTTATTCAATTCAAAGATATCGCTATGTCTGCCAAGTTAAGCGGTACCGCACAACTTAAGATTTGCTTACAGTTGGTGGACTCACTGCGAACGAGAACGGGTGTTTTCCTATGCGGTGTTTGCTACAATTTATCCATACACGATGTAGCTGAGCTGATCGGCCACTTCCCTCGAGGTCGCATAAAGCCTTCTACATCCTCAATCAACGAAATTTCAAGAAAACCAGCCAATATGTATTCTGCGTAAGCCAGAGGTCGGCCCATGTTAATTGTTTATGTCGCTATTGGCCGCTGGAAAACCGACTGATGGAATTGCTTGCTACTAACAAATCGTTTAGGCCCTGAACTGCCTCGGTCTTAAAACTCTTAACGGTCGGGAAAAGCAAAGCTTAGACTGAAAGCAAACAAGTCTCGATAACGCAGAAAATAAATCTGTTAGATGGACGGCAATACGGGAAACGTTTACCCGAAACATAAACAACGTAACAACAGCGACAACAAAATACAAACAAATTCCAAAAACTCCAAAAAATCCAAACAATCAGTCAATCAGTTTAAGAAAAACACTTGCAACACCAAACAGGTTGCAAAAAAACGAAGAAGACGAAGAAATAAAAAGAAAAAGAAATTTAAAAAAACTAAATTAATAAATCAATCAATCAATCAATAAATCAGTAAATAAAAAAAATAAAAAATAAACCAAAGCGGCTAAAAAAAAAACCCCAAAAATTCTAACTAAATAAGTCAATCGATTAATTAAAGCAACAAAAATGTTCGGCGTGGCTGGGATTTTCTTCCCGGCCCGAGTTCGAATCTCAATCGGGGGAGAAGTTATTCGACCCCCAAGCCGTTCGAGAATAACCCCTTTAATAACATATTGAGACTTGAACTTACGACCGCCAGATGCGACCCTGGATCAGCCGCGCGCAGCCCATCCCGCAGGACCACCTGGAAATCCCTTGGGTTGTTGCTAACAAATTAAGATGTGTATAGTACGTGCTGATATGCTAGTTTCCGCTTCCGCTTAGTCAAAGAGTGGGACTGTATTCTGCTAGTTATAGACCCGAGGCTAGAAACTCCAGCGTTATATATTCCTTACCGTCGTCAGCCAGAATTGCGCATTTTTCAGCCCAAATTGAGGGGTATTCGGACAGGATTCCAGACAGTTAGCAAGCCAAAAGGTAACGCTTGGAAATTTGAAAACAGACATACACTTCAAAACTAATTGTAATTGCTGAGTATCGTTGGCGAATGCTGCTTGTCATTGCGCGCTTATTCAATTCAAAGATATCGCTATGTCTGCCAAGTTAAGCGGTACCGCACAACTTAAGATTTGCTTACAGTTGGTGGACTCACTGCGAACGAGAACGGGTGTTTTCCTATGCGGTGTTTGCTACAATTTATCCATACACGATGTAGCTGAGCTGATCGGCCACTTCCCTCGAGGTCGCATAAAGCCTTCTACATCCTCAATCAACGAAATTTCAAGAAAACCAGCCAATATGTATTCTGCCTAAGCCAGAGGTCGGCCCATGTTAATTGTTTATGTCGCTATTGGCCGCTGGAAAACCGACTGATGGAATTGCTTGCTACTAACAAATCGTTTAGGCCCTGAACTGCCTCGGTCTTAAAACTCTTAACGGTCGGGAAAAGCAAAGCTTAGACTGAAAGCAAACAAGTCTCGATAACGCAGAAAATAAATCTGTTAGATGGACGGCAATACGGGAAACGTTTACCCGAAACATAAACAACGTAACAACAGCGACAACAAAATACAAACAAATTCCAAAAAATCCAAAAAATCCAAAAAATCAGTCAATCAGTTTAAGAAAAACACTTGCAACACCAAACAGGTTGGAAAAAAACGAAGAAGACGAAGAAATAAAAAGAAAAAGAAATTTAAAAAAAACTACATCAATAAATCAATCAATCAATCAATAAATCAGTAAATAAAAAAAATAAAAAATAAACCAAAGCGGCTAAAAAAACAACCCCAAAAATTCTAACTAAATAAGTCAATCGATTAATTAAAGCAACAAAAATGTTCGGCGTGGCTGGGATTTTCTTCCCGGCCCGAGTTCGAATCTCAATCGGGGGAGAAGTTATTCGACCCCCAAGCCGTTCGAGAATAACCCCTTTAATAACATATTGAGACTTGAACTTACGACCGCCAGATGCGACCCTGGATCAGCCGCGCGCAGCCCATCCCGCAGGACCACCTGGAAATCCCTTGGGTTGTTGCTAACAAATTAAGATGTGTATAGTACGTGCTGATATGCTAGTTTCCGCTTCCGCTTAGTCAAAGAGTGGGACTGTATTCTGCTAGTTATAGACCCGAGGCTAGAAACTCCAGCGTTATATATTCCTTACCGTCGTCAGCCAGAATTGCGCATTTTTCAGCCCAAATTGAGGCGTATTCGGACAGGATTCCAGACAGTTAGCAAGCCAAAAGGTAACGCTTGGAAATTTGAAAACAGACATACACTTCAAAACTAATTGTAATTGCTGAGTATCGTTGGCGAATGCTGCTTGTCATTGCGCGCTTATTCAATTCAAAGATATCGCTATGTCTGCCAAGTTAAGCGGTACCGCACAACTTAAGATTTGCTTACAGTTGGTGGACTCACTGCGAACGAGAACGGGTGTTTTCCTATGCGGTGTTTGCTACAATTTATCCATACACGATGTAGCTGAGCTGATCGGCCACTTCCCTCGAGGTCGCATAAAGCCTTCTACATCCTCAATCAACGAAATTTCAAGAAAACCAGCCAATATGTATTCTGCGTAAGCCAGAGGTCGGCCCATGTTAATTGTTTATGTCGCTATTGGCCGCTGGAAAACCGACTGATGGAATTGCTTGCTACTAACAAATCGTTTAGGCCCTGAACTGCCTCGGTCTTAAAACTCTTAACGGTCGGGAAAAGCAAAGCTTAGACTGAAAGCAAACAAGTCTCGATAACGCAGAAAATAAATCTGTTAGATGGACGGCAATACGGGAAACGTTTACCCGAAACATAAACAACGTAACAACAGCGACAACAAAATACAAACAAATTCCAAAAACTCCAAAAAATCCAAACAATCAGTCAATCAGTTTAAGAAAAACACTTGCAACACCAAACAGGTTGCAAAAAAACGAAGAAGACGAAGAAATAAAAAGAAAAAGAAATTTAAAAAAACTAAATTAATAAATCAATCAATCAATCAATAAATCAGTAAATAAAAAAAATAAAAAATAAACCAAAGCGGCTAAAAAAAAAACCCCAAAAATTCTAACTAAATAAGTCAATCGATTAATTAAAGCAACAAAAATGTTCGGCGTGGCTGGGATTTTCTTCCCGGCCCGAGTTCGAATCTCAATCGGGGGAGAAGTTATTCGACCCCCAAGCCGTTCGAGAATAACCCCTTTAATAACATATTGAGACTTGAACTTACGACCGCCAGATGCGACCCTGGATCAGCCGCGCGCAGCCCATCCCGCAGGACCACCTGGAAATCCCTTGGGTTGTTGCTAACAAATTAAGATGTGTATAGTACGTGCTGATATGCTAGTTTCCGCTTCCGCTTAGTCAAAGAGTGGGACTGTATTCTGCTAGTTATAGACCCGAGGCTAGAAACTCCAGCGTTATATATTCCTTACCGTCGTCAGCCAGAATTGCGCATTTTTCAGCCCAAATTGAGGGGTATTCGGACAGGATTCCAGACAGTTAGCAAGCCAAAAGGTAACGCTTGGAAATTTGAAAACAGACATACACTTCAAAACTAATTGTAATTGCTGAGTATCGTTGGCGAATGCTGCTTGTCATTGCGCGCTTATTCAATTCAAAGATATCGCTATGTCTGCCAAGTTAAGCGGTACCGCACAACTTAAGATTTGCTTACAGTTGGTGGACTCACTGCGAACGAGAACGGGTGTTTTCCTATGCGGTGTTTGCTACAATTTATCCATACACGATGTAGCTGAGCTGATCGGCCACTTCCCTCGAGGTCGCATAAAGCCTTCTACATCCTCAATCAACGAAATTTCAAGAAAACCAGCCAATATGTATTCTGCCTAAGCCAGAGGTCGGCCCATGTTAATTGTTTATGTCGCTATTGGCCGCTGGAAAACCGACTGATGGAATTGCTTGCTACTAACAAATCGTTTAGGCCCTGAACTGCCTCGGTCTTAAAACTCTTAACGGTCGGGAAAAGCAAAGCTTAGACTGAAAGCAAACAAGTCTCGATAACGCAGAAAATAAATCTGTTAGATGGACGGCAATACGGGAAACGTTTACCCGAAACATAAACAACGTAACAACAGCGACAACAAAATACAAACAAATTCCAAAAAATCCAAAAAATCCAAAAAATCAGTCAATCAGTTTAAGAAAAACACTTGCAACACCAAACAGGTTGGAAAAAAACGAAGAAGACGAAGAAATAAAAAGAAAAAGAAATTTAAAAAAAACTACATCAATAAATCAATCAATCAATCAATAAATCAGTAAATAAAAAAAATAAAAAATAAACCAAAGCGGCTAAAAAAACAACCCCAAAAATTCTAACTAAATAAGTCAATCGATTAATTAAAGCAACAAAAATGTTCGGCGTGGCTGGGATTTTCTTCCCGGCCCGAGTTCGAATCTCAATCGGGGGAGAAGTTATTCGACCCCCAAGCCGTTCGAGAATAACCCCTTTAATAACATATTGAGACTTGAACTTACGACCGCCAGATGCGACCCTGGATCAGCCGCGCGCAGCCCATCCCGCAGGACCACCTGGAAATCCCTTGGGTTGTTGCTAACAAATTAAGATGTGTATAGTACGTGCTGATATGCTAGTTTCCGCTTCCGCTTAGTCAAAGAGTGGGACTGTATTCTGCTAGTTATAGACCCGAGGCTAGAAACTCCAGCGTTATATATTCCTTACCGTCGTCAGCCAGAATTGCGCATTTTTCAGCCCAAATTGAGGCGTATTCGGACAGGATTCCAGACAGTTAGCAAGCCAAAAGGTAACGCTTGGAAATTTGAAAACAGACATACACTTCAAAACTAATTGTAATTGCTGAGTATCGTTGGCGAATGCTGCTTGTCATTGCGCGCTTATTCAATTCAAAGATATCGCTATGTCTGCCAAGTTAAGCGGTACCGCACAACTTAAGATTTGCTTACAGTTGGTGGACTCACTGCGAACGAGAACGGGTGTTTTCCTATGCGGTGTTTGCTACAATTTATCCATACACGATGTAGCTGAGCTGATCGGCCACTTCCCTCGAGGTCGCATAAAGCCTTCTACATCCTCAATCAACGAAATTTCAAGAAAACCAGCCAATATGTATTCTGCGTAAGCCAGAGGTCGGCCCATGTTAATTGTTTATGTCGCTATTGGCCGCTGGAAAACCGACTGATGGAATTGCTTGCTACTAACAAATCGTTTAGGCCCTGAACTGCCTCGGTCTTAAAACTCTTAACGGTCGGGAAAAGCAAAGCTTAGACTGAAAGCAAACAAGTCTCGATAACGCAGAAAATAAATCTGTTAGATGGACGGCAATACGGGAAACGTTTACCCGAAACATAAACAACGTAACAACAGCGACAACAAAATACAAACAAATTCCAAAAACTCCAAAAAATCCAAACAATCAGTCAATCAGTTTAAGAAAAACACTTGCAACACCAAACAGGTTGCAAAAAAACGAAGAAGACGAAGAAATAAAAAGAAAAAGAAATTTAAAAAAACTAAATTAATAAATCAATCAATCAATCAATAAATCAGTAAATAAAAAAAATAAAAAATAAACCAAAGCGGCTAAAAAAAAAACCCCAAAAATTCTAACTAAATAAGTCAATCGATTAATTAAAGCAACAAAAATGTTCGGCGTGGCTGGGATTTTCTTCCCGGCCCGAGTTCGAATCTCAATCGGGGGAGAAGTTATTCGACCCCCAAGCCGTTCGAGAATAACCCCTTTAATAACATATTGAGACTTGAACTTACGACCGCCAGATGCGACCCTGGATCAGCCGCGCGCAGCCCATCCCGCAGGACCACCTGGAAATCCCTTGGGTTGTTGCTAACAAATTAAGATGTGTATAGTACGTGCTGATATGCTAGTTTCCGCTTCCGCTTAGTCAAAGAGTGGGACTGTATTCTGCTAGTTATAGACCCGAGGCTAGAAACTCCAGCGTTATATATTCCTTACCGTCGTCAGCCAGAATTGCGCATTTTTCAGCCCAAATTGAGGGGTATTCGGACAGGATTCCAGACAGTTAGCAAGCCAAAAGGTAACGCTTGGAAATTTGAAAACAGACATACACTTCAAAACTAATTGTAATTGCTGAGTATCGTTGGCGAATGCTGCTTGTCATTGCGCGCTTATTCAATTCAAAGATATCGCTATGTCTGCCAAGTTAAGCGGTACCGCACAACTTAAGATTTGCTTACAGTTGGTGGACTCACTGCGAACGAGAACGGGTGTTTTCCTATGCGGTGTTTGCTACAATTTATCCATACACGATGTAGCTGAGCTGATCGGCCACTTCCCTCGAGGTCGCATAAAGCCTTCTACATCCTCAATCAACGAAATTTCAAGAAAACCAGCCAATATGTATTCTGCCTAAGCCAGAGGTCGGCCCATGTTAATTGTTTATGTCGCTATTGGCCGCTGGAAAACCGACTGATGGAATTGCTTGCTACTAACAAATCGTTTAGGCCCTGAACTGCCTCGGTCTTAAAACTCTTAACGGTCGGGAAAAGCAAAGCTTAGACTGAAAGCAAACAAGTCTCGATAACGCAGAAAATAAATCTGTTAGATGGACGGCAATACGGGAAACGTTTACCCGAAACATAAACAACGTAACAACAGCGACAACAAAATACAAACAAATTCCAAAAAATCCAAAAAATCCAAAAAATCAGTCAATCAGTTTAAGAAAAACACTTGCAACACCAAACAGGTTGGAAAAAAACGAAGAAGACGAAGAAATAAAAAGAAAAAGAAATTTAAAAAAAACTACATCAATAAATCAATCAATCAATCAATAAATCAGTAAATAAAAAAAATAAAAAATAAACCAAAGCGGCTAAAAAAACAACCCCAAAAATTCTAACTAAATAAGTCAATCGATTAATTAAAGCAACAAAAATGTTCGGCGTGGCTGGGATTTTCTTCCCGGCCCGAGTTCGAATCTCAATCGGGGGAGAAGTTATTCGACCCCCAAGCCGTTCGAGAATAACCCCTTTAATAACATATTGAGACTTGAACTTACGACCGCCAGATGCGACCCTGGATCAGCCGCGCGCAGCCCATCCCGCAGGACCACCTGGAAATCCCTTGGGTTGTTGCTAACAAATTAAGATGTGTATAGTACGTGCTGATATGCTAGTTTCCGCTTCCGCTTAGTCAAAGAGTGGGACTGTATTCTGCTAGTTATAGACCCGAGGCTAGAAACTCCAGCGTTATATATTCCTTACCGTCGTCAGCCAGAATTGCGCATTTTTCAGCCCAAATTGAGGCGTATTCGGACAGGATTCCAGACAGTTAGCAAGCCAAAAGGTAACGCTTGGAAATTTGAAAACAGACATACACTTCAAAACTAATTGTAATTGCTGAGTATCGTTGGCGAATGCTGCTTGTCATTGCGCGCTTATTCAATTCAAAGATATCGCTATGTCTGCCAAGTTAAGCGGTACCGCACAACTTAAGATTTGCTTACAGTTGGTGGACTCACTGCGAACGAGAACGGGTGTTTTCCTATGCGGTGTTTGCTACAATTTATCCATACACGATGTAGCTGAGCTGATCGGCCACTTCCCTCGAGGTCGCATAAAGCCTTCTACATCCTCAATCAACGAAATTTCAAGAAAACCAGCCAATATGTATTCTGCGTAAGCCAGAGGTCGGCCCATGTTAATTGTTTATGTCGCTATTGGCCGCTGGAAAACCGACTGATGGAATTGCTTGCTACTAACAAATCGTTTAGGCCCTGAACTGCCTCGGTCTTAAAACTCTTAACGGTCGGGAAAAGCAAAGCTTAGACTGAAAGCAAACAAGTCTCGATAACGCAGAAAATAAATCTGTTAGATGGACGGCAATACGGGAAACGTTTACCCGAAACATAAACAACGTAACAACAGCGACAACAAAATACAAACAAATTCCAAAAAATCCAAAAAATCCAAAAAATCAGTCAATCAGTTTAAGAAAAACACTTGCAACACCAAACAGGTTGCAAAAAAACGAAGAAGACGAAGAAATAAAAAGAAAAAGAAATTTAAAAAAAACTAAATCAATCAATCAATCAATCAATAAATCAGTAAATAAAAAAAATAAAAAATAAACCAAAGCAGCTAAAAAAAAAACCAAAAATTCTAACTAAATAAGTCAATCGATTAATTAAAGCAACAAAAATGTTCGGCGTGGCTGGGATTTTCTTCCCGGCCCGAGTTCGAATCTCAATCGGGGGAGAAGTTATTCGACCCCCAAGCCGTTCGAGAATAACCCCTTTAATAACATATTGAGACTTGAACTTACGACCGCCAGATGCGACCCTGGATCAGCCGCGCGCAGCCCATCCCGCAGGACCACCTGGAAATCCCTTGGGTTGTTGCTAACAAATTAAGATGTGTATAGTACGTGCTGATATGCTAGTTTCCGCTTCCGCTTAGTCAAAGAGTGGGACTGTATTCTGCTAGTTATAGACCTGAGGCTAGAAACTCCAGCGTTATATATTCCTTACCGTCGTCAGCCAGAATTGCGCATTTTTCAGCCCAAATTGAGGGGTATTCGGACAGGATTCCAGACAGTTAGCAAGCCAAAAGGTAACGCTTGGAAATTTGAAAACAGACATACACTTCAAAACTAATTGTAATTGCTGAGTATCGTTGGCGAATGCTGCTTGTCATTGCGCGCTTATTCAATTCAAAGATATCGCTATGTCTGCCAAGTTAAGCGGTACCGCACAACTTAAGATTTGCTTACAGTTGGTGGACTCACTGCGAACGAGAACGGGTGTTTTCCTATGCGGTGTTTGCTACAATTTATCCATACACGATGTAGCTGAGCTGATCGGCCACTTCCCTCGAGGTCGCATAAAGCCTTCTACATCCTCAATCAACGAAATTTCAAGAAAACCAGCCAATATGTATTCTGCGTAAGCCAGAGGTCGGCCCATGTTAATTGTTTATGTCGCTATTGGCCGCTGGAAAACCGACTGATGGAATTGCTTGCTACTAACAAATCGTTTAGGCCCTGAACTGCCTCGGTCTTAAAACTCTTAACGGTCGGGAAAAGCAAAGCTTAGACTGAAAGCAAACAAGTCTCGATAACGCAGAAAATAAATCTGTTAGATGGACGGCAATACGGGAAACGTTTACCCGAAACATAAACAACGTAACAACAGCGACAACAAAATACAAACAAATTCCAAAAAATCCAAAAAATCCAAACAATCAGTCAATCAGTTTAAGAAAAACACTTGCAACACCAAACAGGTTGCAAAAAAACGAAGAAGACGAAGAAATAAAAAGAAAAAGAAATTTAAAAAAACTAAATCAATAAATCAATCAATCAATCAATAAATCAGTAAATAAAAAAAATAAAAAATAAACCAAAGCGGCTAAAAAAAAAACCCCAAAAATTCTAACTAAATAAGTCAATCGATTAATTAAAGCAACAAAAATGTTCGGCGTGGCTGGGATTTTCTTCCCGGCCCGAGTTCGAATCTCAATCGGGGGAGAAGTTATTCGACCCCCAAGCCGTTCGAGAATAACCCCTTTAATAACATATTGAGACTTGAACTTACGACCGCCAGATGCGACCCTGGATCAGCCGCGCGCAGCCCATCCCGCAGGACCACCTGGAAATCCCTTGGGTTGTTGCTAACAAATTAAGATGTGTATAGTACGTGCTGATATGCTAGTTTCCGCTTCCGCTTAGTCAAAGAGTGGGACTGTATTCTGCTAGTTATAGACCCCAGGCTAGAAACTCCAGCGTTATATATTCCTTACCGTCGTCAGCCAGAATTGCGCATTTTTCAGCCCAAATTGAGGGGTATTCGGACAGGATTCCAGACAGTTAGCAAGCCAAAAGGTAACGCTTGGAAATTTGAAAACAGACATACACTTCAAAACTAATTGTAATTGCTGAGTATCGTTGGCGAATGCTGCTTGTCATTGCGCGCTTATTCGATTCAAAGATATCGCTATGTCTGCCAAGTTAAGCGGTACCGCACAACTTAAGATTTGCTTACAGTTGGTGGACTCACTGCGAACGAGAACGGGTGTTTTCCTATGCGGTGTTTGCTACAATTTATCCATACACGATGTAGCTGAGCTGATCGGCCACTTCCCTCGAGGTCGCATAAAGCCTTCTACATCCTCAATCAACGAAATTTCAAGAAAACCAGCCAATATGTATTCTGCCTAAGCCAGAGGTCCGCCCATGTTAATTGTTTATGTCGCTATTGGCCGCTGGAAAACCGACTGATGGAATTGCTTGCTACTAACAAATCGTTTAGGCCCTGAACTGCCTCGGTCTTAAAACTCTTAACGGTCGGGAAAAGCAAAGCTTAGACTGAAAGCAAACAAGTCTCGATAACGCAGAAAATAAATCTGTTAGATGGACGGCAATACGGGAAACGTTTACCCGAAACATAAACAACGTAACAACAGCGACAACAAAATACAAACAAATTCCAAAAAATCCAAAAAATCAGTCAATCAGTTTAAGAAAAACACTTGCAACACCAAACAGGTTGGAAAAAAAACGAAGAAGACGAAGAAATAAAAAGAAAAAGAAATTTAAAAAAACTAAATCAATCAATCAATCAATCAATCAATAAATCAATAAATAAAAAAAATAAAAAATAAACCAAAGCGGCTAAAAAAAAAACCCCAAAAATTCTAACTAAATAAGTCAATCGATTAATTAAAGCAACAAAAATGTTCGGCGTGGCTGGGATTTTCTTCCCGGCCCGAGTTCGAATCTCAATCGGGGGAGAAGTTATTCGACCCCCAAGCCGTTCGAGAATAACCCCTTTAATAACATATTGAGACTTGAACTTACGACCGCCAGATGCGACCCTGGATCAGCCGCGCGCAGCCCATCCCGCAGGACCACCTGGAAATCCCTTGGGTTGTTGCTAACAAATTAAGATGTGTATAGTACGTGCTGATATGCTAGTTTCCGCTTCCGCTTAGTCAAAGAGTGGGACTGTATTCTGCTAGTTATAGACCCGAGGCTAGAAACTCCAGCGTTATATATTCCTTACCGTCGTCAGCCAGAATTGCGCATTTTTCAGCCCAAATTGAGGGGTATTCGGACAGGATTCCAGACAGTTAGCAAGCCAAAAGGTAACGCTTGGAAATTTGAAAACAGACATACACTTCAAAACTAATTGTAATTGCTGAGTATCGTTGGCGAATGCTGCTTGTCATTGCGCGCTTATTCAATTCAAAGATATCGCTATGTCTGCCAAGTTAAGCGGTACCGCACAACTTAAGATTTGCTTACAGTTGGTGGACTCACTGCGAACGAGAACGGGTGTTTTCCTATGCGGTGTTTGCTACAATTTATCCATACACGATGTAGCTGAGCTGATCGGCAACTTCCCTCGAGGTCGCATAAAGCCTTCTACATCCTCAATCAACGACATTTCAAGAAAACCAGCCAATATGTATTCTGCCTAAGCCAGAGGTCGGCCCATGTTAATTGTTTATGTCGCTATTGGCCGCTGGAAAACGGAGAAATGGAATTGCTTCCCACTAACAAATCGTTTAGGCCCTCAACTGTCTCGGTCTTAACACTCTTAAAGTTCGGGAAAAGCAAAGCTTAGACTGAAAGCAAACAAGTCTCGATAACGCAGAAAATAAATCTGTTAGATGGACGGCAATACGGGAAACGTTTACTCGAAACATCAACCACAACAGCGACAGCAAAATACAAACAAATTGGAAAAAATCCAAAAAATCCAAAAATCAGTCAATCAATTTAAGAAAAACTATTGCGGCACCAAACAGCTTGGAAAAAAAACGAAGAAGACGAAGAAATAAAAAGAAAAAGAAATTTAAAAAATCAATCAATCAATAAAAAAATAAAAAATAAACCAAAGCGGCTTAAAAAAAAACCCCAAAAAATTACAACTAAATAAGTCAATGGATTAATTAAACCAAGAAAAATGTTCGGCGTGGCTGGGATTTTCTTCCCGGCCCGAGTTCGAATCTCAATCGGGCGAGAAGTTATTCGACCCCCAAGCCGTTCGAGAATAACCCCTTTAATAACATATTGAGACTTGAACTTACGACCGCCAGATGCGACCCTGGATCAGCCGCGCGCAGCCCATCCCGCAGGACCACCTGGAAATCCCTTGGGTTGTTGCTAACAAATTAAGATGTGTATAGTACGTGCTGATATGCTAGTTTCCGCTTCCGCTTAGTCAAAGAGTGGGACTGTATTCTGCTAGTTATAGACCTGAGGCTAGAAACTCCAGCGTTATATATTCCTTACCGTCGTCAGCCAGAATTGCGCATTTTTCAGGCCAAATTGAGGCGTATTCGGGCAGGATTCCAAACAGTTAGCAAGCCAAAAGGTAACGGTTGGAAATTTGAAAACAGACATACACTTCAAAACTAATTGTAATTGCTGAGTATCGTTGGCGAATGCTGCTTGTCATTGCGCGCTTATTCAATTCAAAGATATCGCTATGTCTGCCAAGTTAAGCGGTACCGCACAACTTAAGATTTGCTTACAGTTGGTGGACTCACTGCGAACGAGAACGGGTGTTTTCCTATGCGGTGTTTGCTACAATTTATCCATACACGATGTAGCTGAGCTGATCGGCAACTTCTCTCGAGGTCGCATAAAGCCTTCTACATCCTCAATCAACGACATTTCAAGAAAACCAGCCAATATGTATTCTGCCTAAGCCAGAGGTCGGCCCATGTTAATTGTTTATGTCGCTATTGGCCGCTGGAAAACCGAGTCATGGAATTGCTTCCCACTAACAAATCGTTTAGGCCCTGAACTGCCTCGGTCTTAAAATTCTTAAAGTTCGGGAAAAGCAAAGCTTAGACTGAAAGCAAACAAGTCTCGATAACGCAGAAAATAAATCTGTTAGATGGACGGCAATACGGGAAACGTTTACCCGAAACATCAACCACAACAGCGACAGCAAAATACAAACAAATTGGAAAAAATCCAAAAAATCCAAAAATCAGTCAATCAATTTAAGAAAAACTATTGCGGCACCAAACAGCTTCGAAAAAAAACGAAGAAGACCAGGAAATAAAAAGAAAAAGAAACTTAAAAAATCAATCAATCAATAAAAAAATAAAAAATAAACCAAAGCGGCTTAAAAAAAACCCCCAAAAAATTACAACTAAATAAGTCAATGGATTAATTAAACCAAGAAAAATGTTCGGCGTGGCTGGGATTTTCTTCCCGGCCCGAGTTCGAATCTCAATCGGGGGAGAAGTTATTCGACCCCCAAGCCGTTCGAGAATAACCCCTTTAATAACATATTGAGACTTGAACTTACGACCGCCAGATGCGACCCTGGATCAGCCGCGCGCAGCCCATCCCGCAAGACCACCTGGAAATCCCTTGGGTTGTTGCTAACAAATTAAGATGTGTATAGTACGTGCTGATATGCTAGTTTCCGGTTCCGCTTAGTCAAAGAGTGGGACTGTATTCTGCTAGTTATAGACCCGAGGCTAGAAACTCCAGCGTTATATATTCCTTACCGTCGTCAGCCAGAATTGCGCATTTTTCAGCCCAAATTGAGGGGTATTCGGACAGGATTCCAAACAGTTAGCAAGCCAAAAGGTAACGCTTGGAAATTTGAAAACAGACATACACTTCAAAACTAATTGTAATTGCTGAGTATCGTTGGCGAATGCTGCTTGTCATTGCGCGCTTATTCAATTCAAAGATATCGCTATGTCTGCCAAGTTAAGCGGTACCGCACAACTTAAGATTTGCTTACAGTTGGTGGACTCACTGCGAACGAGAACGGGTGTTTTCCTATGCGGTGTTTGCTACAATTTATCCATACACGATGTAGCTGAGCTGATCGGCCACTTCCCTCGAGGTCGCATAAAGCCTTCTACATCCTCAATCAACGAAATTTCAAGAAAACCAGCCAATATGTATTCTGCGTAAGCCAGAGGTCGGCCCATGTTAATTGTTTATGTCGCTATTGGCCGCTGGAAAACCGACTGATGGAATTGCTTGCTACTAACAAATCGTTTAGGCCCTGAACTGCCTCGGTCTTAAAACTCTTAACGGTCGGGAAAAGCAAAGCTTAGACTGAAAGCAAACAAGTCTCGATAACGCAGAAAATAAATCTGTTAGATGGACGGCAATACGGGAAACGTTTACCCGAAACATAAACAACGTAACAACAGCGACAACAAAATACACACAAATTCCAAAAAATCCAAAAAATCCAAAAAATCAGTCAATCAGTTTAAGAAAAACACTTGCAACACCAAACAGGTTGGAAAAAAACGAAGAAGACGAAGAAATAAAAAGAAAAAGAAATTTAAAAAAAACTAAATCAATCAATCAATCAATCAATCAATAAATCAGTAAATAAAAAAAATAAAAAATAAACCAAAGCAGCTAAAAAAAAAACCCCAAAAATTCTAACTAAATAAGTCAATCGATTAATTAAAGCAACAAAAATGTTCGGCGTGGCTGGGATTTTCTTCCCGGCCCGAGTTCGAATCTCAATCGGGGGAGAAGTTATTCGACCCCCAAGCTGTTCGAGAATAACCCCTTTAATAACATATTGAGACTTGAACTTACGACCGCCAGATGCGACCCTGGATCAGCCGCGCGCAGCCCATCCCGCAGGACCACCTGGAAATCCCTTGGGTTGTTGCTAACAAATTAAGATGTGTATAGTACGTGCTGATATGCTAGTTTCCGCTTCCGCTTAGTCAAAGAGTGGGACTGTATTCTGCTAGTTATAGACCCGAGGCTAGAAACTCCAGCGTTATATATTCCTTACCGTCGTCAGCCAGAATTGCGCATTTTTCAGCCCAAATTGAGGGGTATTCGGACAGGATTCCAGACAGTTAGCAAGCCAAAAGGTAACGCTTGGAAATTTGAAAACAGACATACACTTCAAAACTAATTGTAATTGCCGAGTATCGTTGGCGAATGCTGCTTGTCATTGCGCGCTTATTCAATTCAAAGATATCGCTATGTCTGCCAAGTTAAGCGGTACCGCACAACTTAAGATTTGCTTACAGTTGGTGGACTCACTGCGAACGAGAACGGGTGTTTTCCTATGCGGTGTTTGCTACAATTTATCCATACACGATGTAGCTGAGCTGATCGGCCACTTCCCTCGAGGTCGCATAAAGCCTTCTACATCCTCAATCAACGAAATTTCAAGAAAACCAGCCAATATGTATTCTGCGTAAGCCAGAGGTCGGCCCATGTTAATTGTTTATGTCGCTATTGGCCGCTGGAAAACCGACTGATGGAATTGCTTGCTACTAACAAATCGTTTAGGCCCTGAACTGCCTCGGTCTTAAAACTCTTAACGGTCGGGAAAAGCAAAGCTTAGACTGAAAGCAAACAAGTCTCGATAACGCAGAAAATAAATCTGTTAGATGGACGGCAATACGGGAAACGTTTACCCGAAACATAAACAACGTAACAACAGCGACAACAAAATACAAACAAATTCCAAAAAATCCAAAAAATCCAAAAAATCAGTCAATCAGTTTAAGAAAAACACTTGCAACACCAAACAGGTTGGAAAAAAACGAAGAAGACGAAGAAATAAAAAGAAAAAGAAATTTAAAAAAAACTAAATCAATCAATCAATCAATCAATCAATAAATCAGTAAATAAAAAAAATAAAAAATAAACCAAAGCAGCTAAAAAAAAAACCCCAAAAATTCTAACTAAATAAGTCAATCGATTAATTAAAGCAACAAAAATGTTCGGCGTGGCTGGGATTTTCTTCCCGGCCCGAGTTCGAATCTCAATCGGGGGAGAAGTTATTCGACCCCCAAGCCGTTCGAGAATAACCCCTTTAATAACATATTGAGACTTGAACTTACGACCGCCAGATGCGACCCTGGATCAGCCGCGCGCAGCCCATCCCGCAGGACCACCTGGAAATCCCTTGGGTTGTTGCTAACAAATTAAGATGTGTATAGTACGTGCTGATATGCTAGTTTCCGCTTCCGCTTAGTCAAAGAGTGGGACTGTATTCTGCTAGTTATAGACCCGAGGCTAGAAACTCCAGCGTTATATATTCCTTACCGTCGTCAGCCAGAATTGCGCATTTTTCAGCCCAAATTGAGGGGTATTCGGACAGGATTCCAGACAGTTAGCAAGCCAAAAGGTAACGCTTGGAAATTTGAAAACAGACATACACTTCAAAACTAATTGTAATTGCCGAGTATCGTTGGCGAATGCTGCTTGTCATTGCGCGCTTATTCAATTCAAAGATATCGCTATGTCTGCCAAGTTAAGCGGTACCGCACAACTTAAGATTTGCTTACAGTTGGTGGACTCACTGCGAACGAGAACGGGTGTTTTCCTATGCGGTGTTTGCTACAATTTATCCATACACGATGTAGCTGAGCTGATCGGCCACTTCCCTCGAGGTCGCATAAAGCCTTCTACATCCTCAATCAACGAAATTTCAAGAAAACCAGCCAATATGTATTCTGCGTAAGCCAGAGGTCGGCCCATGTTAATTGTTTATGTCGCTATTGGCCGCTGGAAAACCGACTGATGGAATTGCTTGCTACTAACAAATCGTTTAGGCCCTGAACTGCCTCGGTCTTAAAACTCTTAACGGTCGGGAAAAGCAAAGCTTAGACTGAAAGCAAACAAGTCTCGATAACGCAGAAAATAAATCTGTTAGATGGACGGCAATACGGGAAACGTTTACCCGAAACATAAACAACGTAACAACAGCGACAACAAAATACAAACAAATTCCAAAAAATCCAAAAAATCCAAACAATCAGTCAATCAGTTTAAGAAAAACACTTGCAACACCAAACAGGTTGCAAAAAAACGAAGAAGACGAAGAAATAAAAAGAAAAAGAAATTTAAAAAAACTAAATCAATAAATCAATCAATCAATCAATAAATCAGTAAATAAAAAAAATAAAAAATAAACCAAAGCGGCTAAAAAAAAAACCCCAAAAATTCTAACTAAATAAGTCAATCGATTAATTAAAGCAACAAAAATGTTCGGCGTGGCTGGGATTTTCTTCCCGGCCCGAGTTCGAATCTCAATCGGGGGAGAAGTTATTCGACCCCCAAGCCGTTCGAGAATAACCCCTTTAATAACATATTGAGACTTGAACTTACGACCGCCAGATGCGACCCTGGATCAGCCGCGCGCAGCCCATCCCGCAGGACCACCTGGAAATCCCTTGGGTTGTTGCTAACAAATTAAGATGTGTATAGTACGTGCTGATATGCTAGTTTCCGCTTCCGCTTAGTCAAAGAGTGGGACTGTATTCTGCTAGTTATAGACCCGAGGCTAGAAACTCCAGCGTTATATATTCCTTACCGTCGTCAGCCAGAATTGCGCATTTTTCAGCCCAAATTGAGGGGTATTCGGACAGGATTCCAGACAGTTAGCAAGCCAAAAGGTAACGCTTGGAAATTTGAAAACAGACATACACTTCAAAACTAATTGTAATTGCCGAGTATCGTTGGCGAATGCTGCTTGTCATTGCGCGCTTATTCAATTCAAAGATATCGCTATGTCTGCCAAGTTAAGCGGTACCGCACAACTTAAGATTTGCTTACAGTTGGTGGACTCACTGCGAACGAGAACGGGTGTTTTCCTATGCGGTGTTTGCTACAATTTATCCATACACGATGTAGCTGAGCTGATCGGCCACTTCCCTCGAGGTCGCATAAAGCCTTCTACATCCTCAATCAACGAAATTTCAAGAAAACCAGCCAATATGTATTCTGCGTAAGCCAGAGGTCGGCCCATGTTAATTGTTTATGTCGCTATTGGCCGCTGGAAAACCGACTGATGGAATTGCTTGCTACTAACAAATCGTTTAGGCCCTGAACTGCCTCGGTCTTAAAACTCTTAACGGTCGGGAAAAGCAAAGCTTAGACTGAAAGCAAACAAGTCTCGATAACGCAGAAAATAAATCTGTTAGATGGACGGCAATACGGGAAACGTTTACCCGAAACATAAACAACGTAACAACAGCGACAACAAAATACAAACAAATTCCAAAAAATCCAAAAAATCCAAAAAATCAGTCAATCAGTTTAAGAAAAACACTTGCAACACCAAACAGGTTGGAAAAAAACGAAGAAGACGAAGAAATAAAAAGAAAAAGAAATTTAAAAAAAACTAAATCAATCAATCAATCAATCAATCAATAAATCAGTAAATAAAAAAAATAAAAAATAAACCAAAGCAGCTAAAAAAAAAACCCCAAAAATTCTAACTAAATAAGTCAATCGATTAATTAAAGCAACAAAAATGTTCGGCGTGGCTGGGATTTTCTTCCCGGCCCGAGTTCGAATCTCAATCGGGGGAGAAGTTATTCGACCCCCAAGCCGTTCGAGAATAACCCCTTTAATAACATATTGAGACTTGAACTTACGACCGCCAGATGCGACCCTGGATCAGCCGCGCGCAGCCCATCCCGCAGGACCACCTGGAAATCCCTTGGGTTGTTGCTAACAAATTAAGATGTGTATAGTACGTGCTGATATGCTAGTTTCCGCTTCCGCTTAGTCAAAGAGTGGGACTGTATTCTGCTAGTTATAGACCCCAGGCTAGAAACTCCAGCGTTATATATTCCTTACCGTCGTCAGCCAGAATTGCGCATTTTTCAGCCCAAATTGAGGGGTATTCGGACAGGATTCCAGACAGTTAGCAAGCCAAAAGGTAACGGTTGGAAATTTGAAAACAGACATACACTTCAAAACTAATTGTAATTGCTGAGTATCGTTGGCGAATGCTGCTTGTCATTGCGCGCTTATTCAATTCAAAGATATCGCTATGTCTGCCAAGTTAAGCGGTACCGCACAACTTAAGATTTGCTTACAGTTGGTGGACTCACTGCGAACGAGAACGGGTGTTTTCCTATGCGGTGTTTGCTACAATTTATCCATACACGATGTAGCTGAGCTGATCGGCCACTTCCCTCGAGGTCGCATAAAGCCTTCTACATCCTCAATCAACGAAATTTCAAGAAAACCAGCCAATATGTATTCTGCGTAAGCCAGAGGTCGGCCCATGTTAATTGTTTATGTCGCTATTGGCCGCTGGAAAACCGACTGATGGAATTGCTTGCTACTAACAAATCGTTTAGGCCCTGAACTGCCTCGGTCTTAAAACTCTTAACGGTCGGGAAAAGCAAAGCTTAGACTGAAAGCAAACAAGTCTCGATAACGCAGAAAATAAATCTGTTAGATGGACGGCAATACGGGAAACGTTTACCCGAAACATAAACAACGTAACAACAGCGACAACAAAATACAAACAAATTCCAAAAAATCCAAAAAATCCAAACAATCAGTCAATCAGTTTAAGAAAAACACTTGCAACACCAAACAGGTTGGAAAAAAACGAAGAAGACGAAGAAATAAAAAGAAAAAGAAATTTAAAAAAACTAAATCAATCAATCAATCAATCAATCAATAAATCAGTAAATAAAAAAAATAAAAAATAAACCAAAGCGGCTAAAAAAAAAACCCCAAAAATTCTAACTAAATAAGTCAATCGATTAATTAAAGCAACAAAAATGTTCGGCGTGGCTGGGATTTTCTTCCCGGCCCGAGTTCGAATCTCAATCGGGGGAGAAGTTATTCGACCCCCAAGCCGTTCGAGAATAACCCCTTTAATAACATATTGAGACTTGAACTTACGACCGCCAGATGCGACCCTGGATCAGCCGCGCGCAGCCCATCCCGCAGGACCACCTGGAAATCCCTTGGGTTGTTGCTAACAAATTAAGATGTGTATAGTACGTGCTGATATGCTAGTTTCCGCTTCCGCTTAGTCAAAGAGTGGGACTGTATTCTGCTAGTTATAGACCCGAGGCTAGAAACTCCAGCGTTATATATTCCTTACCGTCGTCAGCCAGAATTGCGCATTTTTCAGCCCAAATTGAGGGGTATTCGGACAGGATTCCAGACAGTTAGCAAGCCAAAAGGTAACGCTTGGAAATTTGAAAACAGACATACACTTCAAAACTAATTGTAATTGCCGAGTATCGTTGGCGAATGCTGCTTGTCATTGCGCGCTTATTCAATTCAAAGATATCGCTATGTCTGCCAAGTTAAGCGGTACCGCACAACTTAAGATTTGCTTACAGTTGGTGGACTCACTGCGAACGAGAACGGGTGTTTTCCTATGCGGTGTTTGCTACAATTTATCCATACACGATGTAGCTGAGCTGATCGGCCACTTCCCTCGAGGTCGCATAAAGCCTTCTACATCCTCAATCAACGAAATTTCAAGAAAACCAGCCAATATGTATTCTGCGTAAGCCAGAGGTCGGCCCATGTTAATTGTTTATGTCGCTATTGGCCGCTGGAAAACCGACTGATGGAATTGCTTGCTACTAACAAATCGTTTAGGCCCTGAACTGCCTCGGTCTTAAAACTCTTAACGGTCGGGAAAAGCAAAGCTTAGACTGAAAGCAAACAAGTCTCGATAACGCAGAAAATAAATCTGTTAGATGGACGGCAATACGGGAAACGTTTACCCGAAACATAAACAACGTAACAACAGCGACAACAAAATACAAACAAATTCCAAAAAATCCAAAAAATCCAAAAAATCAGTCAATCAGTTTAAGAAAAACACTTGCAACACCAAACAGGTTGGAAAAAAACGAAGAAGACGAAGAAATAAAAAGAAAAAGAAATTTAAAAAAAACTAAATCAATCAATCAATCAATCAATCAATAAATCAGTAAATAAAAAAAATAAAAAATAAACCAAAGCAGCTAAAAAAAAAACCCCAAAAATTCTAACTAAATAAGTCAATCGATTAATTAAAGCAACAAAAATGTTCGGCGTGGCTGGGATTTTCTTCCCGGCCCGAGTTCGAATCTCAATCGGGGGAGAAGTTATTCCACCCCCAAGCCGTTCGAGAATAACCCCTTTAATAACATATTGAGACTTGAACTTACGACCGCCAGATGCGACCCTGGATCAGCCGCGCGCAGCCCATCCCGCAGGACCACCTGGAAATCCCTTGGGTTGTTGCTAACAAATTAAGATGTGTATAGTACGTGCTGATATGCTAGTTTCCGCTTCCGCTTAGTCAAAGAGTGGGACTGTATTCTGCTAGTTATAGACCCGAGGCTAGAAACTCCAGCGTTATATATTCCTTACCGTCGTCAGCCAGAATTGCGCATTTTTCAGCCCAAATTGAGGGGTATTCGGACAGGATTCCAGACAGTTAGCAAGCCAAAAGGTAACGGTTGGAAATTTGAAAACAGACATACACTTCAAAACTAATTGTAATTGCTGAGTATCGTTGGCGAATGCTGCTTGTCATTGCGCGCTTATTCAATTCAAAGATATCGCTATGTCTGCCAAGTTAAGCGGTACCGCACAACTTAAGATTTGCTTACAGTTGGTGGACTCACTGCGAACGAGAACGGGTGTTTTCCTATGCGGTGTTTGCTACAATTTATCCATACACGATGTAGCTGAGCTGATCGGCCACTTCCCTCGAGGTCGCATAAAGCCTTCTACATCCTCAATCAACGAAATTTCAAGAAAACCAGCCAATATGTATTCTGCGTAAGCCAGAGGTCGGCCCATGTTAATTGTTTATGTCGCTATTGGCCGCTGGAAAACCGACTGATGGAATTGCTTGCTACTAACAAATCGTTTAGGCCCTGAACTGCCTCGGTCTTAAAACTCTTAACGGTCGGGAAAAGCAAAGCTTAGACTGAAAGCAAACAAGTCTCGATAACGCAGAAAATAAATCTGTTAGATGGACGGCAATACGGGAAACGTTTACCCGAAACATAAACAACGTAACAACAGCGACAACAAAATACAAACAAATTCCAAAAAATCCAAAAAATCAGTCAATCAGTTTAAGAAAAACACTTGCAACACCAAACAGGTTGGAAAAAAAACGAAGAAGACGAAGAAATAAAAAGAAAAAGAAATTTAAAAAAGCTAAATCAATCAATCAATCAATCAATCAATAAATCAGTAAATAAAAAAAATAAAAAATAAACCAAAGCGGCTAAAAAAAAAACCCCAAAAATTCTAACTAAATAAGTCAATCGATTAATTAAAGCAACAAAAATGTTCGGCGTGGCTGGGATTTTCTTCCCGGCCCGAGTTCGAATCTCAATCGGGGGAGAAGTTATTCGACCCCCAAGCCGTTCGAGAATAACCCCTTTAATAACATATTGAGACTTGAACTTACGACCGCCAGATGCGACCCTGGATCAGCCGCGCGCAGCCCATCCCGCAGGACCACCTGGAAATCCCTTGGGTTGTTGCTAACAAATTAAGATGTGTATAGTACGTGCTGATATGCTAGTTTCCGCTTCCGCTTAGTCAAAGAGTGGGACTGTATTCTGCTAGTTATAGACCCGAGGCTAGAAACTCCAGCGTTATATATTCCTTACCGTCATCAGCCAGAATTGCGCATTTTTCAGCCCAAATTGAGGGGTATTCGGACAGGATTCCAGACAGTTAGCAAGCCAAAAGGTAACGCTTGGAAATTTGAAAACAGACATACACTTCAAAACTAATTGTAATTGCTGAGTATCGTTGGCGAATGCTGCTTGTCATTGCGCGCTTATTCAATTCAAAGATATCGCTATGTCTGCCAAGTTAAGCGGTACCGCACAACTTAAGATTTGCTTACAGTTGGTGGACTCACTGCGAACGAGAACGGGTGTTTTCCTATGCGGTGTTTGCTACAATTTATCCATACACGATGTAGCTGAGCTGATCGGCCACTTCCCTCGAGGTCGCATAAAGCCTTCTACATCCTCAATCAACGAAATTTCAAGAAAACCAGCCAATATGTATTCTGCGTAAGCCAGAGGTCGGCCCATGTTAATTGTTTATGTCGCTATTGGCCGCTGGAAAACCGACTGATGGAATTGCTTGCTACTAACAAATCGTTTAGGCCCTGAACTGCCTCGGTCTTAAAACTCTTAACGGTCGGGAAAAGCAAAGCTTAGACTGAAAGCAAACAAGTCTCGATAACGCAGAAAATAAATCTGTTAGATGGACGGCAATACGGGAAACGTTTACCCGAAACATAAACAACGTAACAACAGCGACAACAAAATACAAACAAATTCCAAAAAATCCAAAAAATCCAAAAAATCAGTCAATCAGTTTAAGAAAAACACTTGCAACACCAAACAGGTTGGAAAAAAACGAAGAAGACGAAGAAATAAAAAGAAAAAGAAATTTAAAAAAACTAAATCAATAAATCAATCAATCAATCAATAAATCAGTAAATAAAAAAAATAAAAAATAAACCAAAGCGGCTAAAAAAAAAACCCCAAAAATTCTAACTAAATAAGTCAATCGATTAATTAAAGCAACAAAAATGTTCGGCGTGGCTGGGATTTTCTTCCCGGCCCGAGTTCGAATCTCAATCGGGGGAGAAGTTATTCGACCCCCAAGCCGTTCGAGAATAACCCCTTTAATAACATATTGAGACTTGAACTTACGACCGCCAGATGCGACCCTGGATCAGCCGCGCGCAGCCCATCCCGCAGGACCACCTGGAAATCCCTTGGGTTGTTGCTAACAAATTAAGATGTGTATAGTACGTGCTGATATGCTAGTTTCCGCTTCCGCTTAGTCAAAGAGTGGGACTGTATTCTGCTAGTTATAGACCCGAGGCTAGAAACTCCAGCGTTATATATTCCTTACCGTCGTCAGCCAGAATTGCGCATTTTTCAGCCCAAATTGAGGGGTATTCGGACAGGATTCCAGACAGTTAGCAAGCCAAAAGGTAACGCTTGGAAATTTGAAAACAGACATACACTTCAAAACTAATTGTAATTGCCGAGTATCGTTGGCGAATGCTGCTTGTCATTGCGCGCTTATTCAATTCAAAGATATCGCTATGTCTGCCAAGTTAAGCGGTACCGCACAACTTAAGATTTGCTTACAGTTGGTGGACTCACTGCGAACGAGAACGGGTGTTTTCCTATGCGGTGTTTGCTACAATTTATCCATACACGATGTAGCTGAGCTGATCGGCCACTTCCCTCGAGGTCGCATAAAGCCTTCTACATCCTCAATCAACGAAATTTCAAGAAAACCAGCCAATATGTATTCTGCGTAAGCCAGAGGTCGGCCCATGTTAATTGTTTATGTCGCTATTGGCCGCTGGAAAACCGACTGATGGAATTGCTTGCTACTAACAAATCGTTTAGGCCCTGAACTGCCTCGGTCTTAAAACTCTTAACGGTCGGGAAAAGCAAAGCTTAGACTGAAAGCAAACAAGTCTCGATAACGCAGAAAATAAATCTGTTAGATGGACGGCAATACGGGAAACGTTTACCCGAAACATAAACAACGTAACAACAGCGACAACAAAATACAAACAAATTCCAAAAAATCCAAAAAATCCAAACAATCAGTCAATCAGTTTAAGAAAAACACTTGCAACACCAAACAGGTTGGAAAAAAACGAAGAAGACGAAGAAATAAAAAGAAAAAGAAATTTAAAAAAACTAAATCAATCAATCAATCAATCAATCAATAAATCAGTAAATAAAAAAAATAAAAAATAAACCAAAGCGGCTAAAAAAAAAACCCCAAAAATTCTAACTAAATAAGTCAATCGATTAATTAAAGCAACAAAAATGTTCGGCGTGGCTGGGATTTTCTTCCCGGCCCGAGTTCGAATCTCAATCGGGGGAGAAGTTATTCGACCCCCAAGCCGTTCGAGAATAACCCCTTTAATAACATATTGAGACTTGAACTTACGACCGCCAGATGCGACCCTGGATCAGCCGCGCGCAGCCCATCCCGCAGGACCACCTGGAAATCCCTTGGGTTGTTGCTAACAAATTAAGATGTGTATAGTACGTGCTGATATGCTAGTTTCCGCTTCCGCTTAGTCAAAGAGTGGGACTGTATTCTGCTAGTTATAGACCCGAGGCTAGAAACTCCAGCGTTATATATTCCTTACCGTCGTCAGCCAGAATTGCGCATTTTTCAGCCCAAATTGAGGGGTATTCGGACAGGATTCCAGACAGTTAGCAAGCCAAAAGGTAACGCTTGGAAATTTGAAAACAGACATACACTTCAAAACTAATTGTAATTGCCGAGTATCGTTGGCGAATGCTGCTTGTCATTGCGCGCTTATTCAATTCAAAGATATCGCTATGTCTGCCAAGTTAAGCGGTACCGCACAACTTAAGATTTGCTTACAGTTGGTGGACTCACTGCGAACGAGAACGGGTGTTTTCCTATGCGGTGTTTGCTACAATTTATCCATACACGATGTAGCTGAGCTGATCGGCCACTTCCCTCGAGGTCGCATAAAGCCTTCTACATCCTCAATCAACGAAATTTCAAGAAAACCAGCCAATATGTATTCTGCGTAAGCCAGAGGTCGGCCCATGTTAATTGTTTATGTCGCTATTGGCCGCTGGAAAACCGACTGATGGAATTGCTTGCTACTAACAAATCGTTTAGGCCCTGAACTGCCTCGGTCTTAAAACTCTTAACGGTCGGGAAAAGCAAAGCTTAGACTGAAAGCAAACAAGTCTCGATAACGCAGAAAATAAATCTGTTAGATGGACGGCAATACGGGAAACGTTTACCCGAAACATAAACAACGTAACAACAGCGACAACAAAATACAAACAAATTCCAAAAAATCCAAAAAATCCAAAAAATCAGTCAATCAGTTTAAGAAAAACACTTGCAACACCAAACAGGTTGGAAAAAAACGAAGAAGACGAAGAAATAAAAAGAAAAAGAAATTTAAAAAAAACTAAATCAATCAATCAATAAATCAGTAAATAAAAAAAATAAAAAATAAACCAAAGCGGCTAAAAAAAAAAACCCAAAAATTCTAACTAAATAAGTCAATCGATTAATTAAAGCAACAAAAATGTTCGGCGTGGCTGGGATTTTCTTCCCGGCCCGAGTTCGAATCTCAATCGGGGGAGAAGTTATTCGACCCCCAAGCCGTTCGAGAATAACCCCTTTAATAACATATTGAGACTTGAACTTACGACCGCCAGATGCGACCCTGGATCAGCCGCGCGCAGCCCATCCCGCAGGACCACCTGGAAATCCCTTGGGTTGTTGCTAACAAATTAAGATGTGTATAGTACGTGCTGATATGCTAGTTTCCGCTTCCGCTTAGTCAAAGAGTGGGACTGTATTCTGCTAGTTATAGACCCGAGGCTAGAAACTCCAGCGTTATATATTCCTTACCGTCGTCAGCCAGAATTGCGCATTTTTCAGCCCAAATTGAGGGGTATTCGGACAGGATTCCAGACAGTTAGCAAGCCAAAAGGTAACGCTTGGAAATTTGAAAACAGACATACACTTCAAAACTAATTGTAATTGCTGAGTATCGTTGGCGAATGCTGCTTGTCATTGCGCGCTTATTCAATTCAAAGATATCGCTATGTCTGCCAAGTTAAGCGGTACCGCACAACTTAAGATTTGCTTACAGTTGGTGGACTCACTGCGAACGAGAACGGGTGTTTTCCTATGCGGTGTTTGCTACAATTTATCCATACACGATGTAGCTGAGCTGATCGGCCACTTCCCTCGAGGTCGCATAAAGCCTTCTACATCCTCAATCAACGAAATTTCAAGAAAACCAGCCAATATGTATTCTGCCTAAGCCAGAGGTCGGCCCATGTTAATTGTTTATGTCGCTATTGGCCGCTGGAAAACCGACTGATGGAATTGCTTGCTACTAACAAATCGTTTAGGCCCTGAACTGCCTCGGTCTTAAAACTCTTAACGGTCGGGAAAAGCAAAGCTTAGACTGAAAGCAAACAAGTCTCGATAACGCAGAAAATAAATCTGTTAGATGGACGGCAATACGGGAAACGTTTACCCGAAACATAAACAACGTAACAACAGCGACAACAAAATACAAACAAATTCCAAAAAATCCAAAAAATCCAAACAATCAGTCAATCAGTTTAAGAAAAACACTTGCAACACTAAACAGGTTGGAAAAAAACGAAGAAGACGAAGAAATAAAAAGAAAAAGAAATTTAAAAAAACTAAATCAATCAATCAATCAATCAATCAATCAATCAGTAAATAAAAAAAATAAAAAATAAACCAAAGCGGCTAAAAAAAAAACCCCAAAAATTCTAACTAAATAAGTCAATCGATTAATTAAAGCAACAAAAATGTTCGGCGTGGCTGGGATTTTCTTCCCGGCCCGAGTTCGAATCTCAATCGGGGGAGAAGTTATTCGACCCCCAAGCCGTTCGAGAATAACCCCTTTAATAACATATTGAGACTTGAACTTACGACCGCCAGATGCGACCCTGGATCAGCCGCGCGCAGCCCATCCCGCAGGACCACCTGGAAATCCCTTGGGTTGTTGCTAACAAATTAAGATGTGTATAGTACGTGCTGATATGCTAGTTTCCGCTTCCGCTTAGTCAAAGAGTGGGACTGTATTCTGCTAGTTATAGACCCGAGGCTAGAAACTCCAGCGTTATATATTCCTTACCGTCGTCAGCCAGAATTGCGCATTTTTCAGCCCAAATTGAGGGGTATTCGGACAGGATTCCAGACAGTTAGCAAGCCAAAAGGTAACGCTTGGAAATTTGAAAACAGACATACACTTCAAAACTAATTGTAATTGCTGAGTATCGTTGGCGAATGCTGCTTGTCATTGCGCGCTTATTCAATTCAAAGATATCGCTATGTCTGCCAAGTTAAGCGGTACCGCACAACTTAAGATTTGCTTACAGTTGGTGGACTCACTGCGAACGAGAACGGGTGTTTTCCTATGCGGTGTTTGCTACAATTTATCCATACACGATGTAGCTGAGCTGATCGGCCACTTCCCTCGAGGTCGCATAAAGCCTTCTACATCCTCAATCAACGAAATTTCAAGAAAACCAGCCAATATGTATTCTGCCTAAGCCAGAGGTCGGCCCATGTTAATTGTTTATGTCGCTATTGGCCGCTGGAAAACCGACTGATGGAATTGCTTGCTACTAACAAATCGTTTAGGCCCTGAACTGCCTCGGTCTTAAAACTCTTAACGGTCGGGAAAAGCAAAGCTTAGACTGAAAGCAAACAAGTCTCGATAACGCAGAAAATAAATCTGTTAGATGGACGGCAATACGGGAAACGTTTACCCGAAACATAAACAACGTAACAACAGCGACAACAAAATACAAACAAATTCCAAAAAATCCAAAAAATCAGTCAATCAGTTTAAGAAAAACACTTGCAACACCAAACAGGTTGGAAAAAAACGAAGAAGACGAAGAAATAAAAAGAAAAAGAAATTTAAAAAAACTAAATCAATAAATCAATCAATCAATCAATAAATCAGTAAATAAAAAAAATAAAAAATAAACCAAAGCGGCTAAAAAAAAAACCCCAAAAATTCTAACTAAATAAGTCAATCGATTAATTAAAGCAACAAAAATGTTCGGCGTGGCTGGGATTTTCTTCCCGGCCCGAGTTCGAATCTCAATCGGGGGAGAAGTTATTCGACCCCCAAGCCGTTCGAGAATAACCCCTTTAATAACATATTGAGACTTGAACTTACGACCGCCAGATGCGACCCTGGATCAGCCGCGCGCAGCCCATCCCGCAGGACCACCTGGAAATCCCTTGGGTTGTTGCTAACAAATTAAGATGTGTATAGTACGTGCTGATATGCTAGTTTCCGCTTCCGCTTAGTCAAAGAGTGGGACTGTATTCTGCTAGTTATAGACCCGAGGCTAGAAACTCCAGCGTTATATATTCCTTACCGTCGTCAGCCAGAATTGCGCATTTTTCAGCCCAAATTGAGGGGTATTCGGACAGGATTCCAGACAGTTAGCAAGCCAAAAGGTAACGCTTGGAAATTTGAAAACAGACATACACTTCAAAACTAATTGTAATTGCCGAGTATCGTTGGCGAATGCTGCTTGTCATTGCGCGCTTATTCAATTCAAAGATATCGCTATGTCTGCCAAGTTAAGCGGTACCGCACAACTTAAGATTTGCTTACAGTTGGTGGACTCACTGCGAACGAGAACGGGTGTTTTCCTATGCGGTGTTTGCTACAATTTATCCATACACGATGTAGCTGAGCTGATCGGCCACTTCCCTCGAGGTCGCATAAAGCCTTCTACATCCTCAATCAACGAAATTTCAAGAAAACCAGCCAATATGTATTCTGCGTAAGCCAGAGGTCGGCCCATGTTAATTGTTTATGTCGCTATTGGCCGCTGGAAAACCGACTGATGGAATTGCTTGCTACTAACAAATCGTTTAGGCCCTGAACTGCCTCGGTCTTAAAACTCTTAACGGTCGGGAAAAGCAAAGCTTAGACTGAAAGCAAACAAGTCTCGATAACGCAGAAAATAAATCTGTTAGATGGACGGCAATACGGGAAACGTTTACCCGAAACATAAACAACGTAACAACAGCGACAACAAAATACAAACAAATTCCAAAAAATCCAAAAAATCCAAACAATCAGTCAATCAGTTTAAGAAAAACACTTGCAACACCAAACAGGTTGGAAAAAAACGAAGAAGACGAAGAAATAAAAAGAAAAAGAAATTTAAAAAAACTAAATCAATAAATCAATCAATCAATCAATAAATCAGTAAATAAAAAAAATAAAAAATAAACCAAAGCGGCTAAAAAAAAAACCCCAAAAATTCTAACTAAATAAGTCAATCGATTAATTAAAGCAACAAAAATGTTCGGCGTGGCTGGGATTTTCTTCCCGGCCCGAGTTCGAATCTCAATCGGGGGAGAAGTTATTCGACCCCCAAGCCGTTCGAGAATAACCCCTTTAATAACATATTGAGACTTGAACTTACGACCGCCAGATGCGACCCTGGATCAGCCGCGCGCAGCCCATCCCGCAGGACCACCTGGAAATCCCTTGGGTTGTTGCTAACAAATTAAGATGTGTATAGTACGTGCTGATATGCTAGTTTCCGCTTCCGCTTAGTCAAAGAGTGGGACTGTATTCTGCTAGTTATAGACCCGAGGCTAGAAACTCCAGCGTTATATATTCCTTACCGTCGTCAGCCAGAATTGCGCATTTTTCAGCCCAAATTGAGGGGTATTCGGACAGGATTCCAGACAGTTAGCAAGCCAAAAGGTAACGCTTGGAAATTTGAAAACAGACATACACTTCAAAACTAATTGTAATTGCCGAGTATCGTTGGCGAATGCTGCTTGTCATTGCGCGCTTATTCAATTCAAAGATATCGCTATGTCTGCCAAGTTAAGCGGTACCGCACAACTTAAGATTTGCTTACAGTTGGTGGACTCACTGCGAACGAGAACGGGTGTTTTCCTATGCGGTGTTTGCTACAATTTATCCATACACGATGTAGCTGAGCTGATCGGCCACTTCCCTCGAGGTCGCATAAAGCCTTCTACATCCTCAATCAACGAAATTTCAAGAAAACCAGCCAATATGTATTCTGCGTAAGCCAGAGGTCGGCCCATGTTAATTGTTTATGTCGCTATTGGCCGCTGGAAAACCGACTGATGGAATTGCTTGCTACTAACAAATCGTTTAGGCCCTGAACTGCCTCGGTCTTAAAACTCTTAACGGTCGGGAAAAGCAAAGCTTAGACTGAAAGCAAACAAGTCTCGATAACGCAGAAAATAAATCTGTTAGATGGACGGCAATACGGGAAACGTTTACCCGAAACATAAACAACGTAACAACAGCGACAACAAAATACAAACAAATTCCAAAAAATCCAAAAAATCCAAAAAATCAGTCAATCAGTTTAAGAAAAACACTTGCAACACCAAACAGGTTGGAAAAAAACGAAGAAGACGAAGAAATAAAAAGAAAAAGAAATTTAAAAAAAACTAAATCAATCAATCAATAAATCAGTAAATAAAAAAAATAAAAAATAAACCAAAGCGGCTAAAAAAAAAACCCCAAAAATTCTAACTAAATAAGTCAATCGATTAATTAAAGCAACAAAAATGTTCGGCGTGGCTGGGATTTTCTTCCCGGCCCGAGTTCGAATCTCAATCGGGCGAGAAGTTATTCGACCCCCAAGCCGTTCGAGAATAACCCCTTTAATAACATATTGAGACTTGAACTTACGACCGCCAGATGCGACCCTGGATCAGCCGCGCGCAGCCCATCCCGCAGGACCACCTGGAAATCCCTTGGGTTGTTGCTAACAAATTAAGATGTGTATAGTACGTGCTGATATGCTAGTTTCCGCTTCCGCTTAGTCAAAGAGTGGGACTGTATTCTGCTAGTTATAGACCCCAGGCTAGAAACTCCAGCGTTATATATTCCTTACCGTCGTCAGCCAGAATTGCGCATTTTTCAGCCCAAATTGAGGGGTATTCGGACAGGATTCCAGACAGTTAGCAAGCCAAAAGGTAACGCTTGGAAATTTGAAAACAGACATACACTTCAAAACTAATTGTAATTGCTGAGTATCGTTGGCGAATGCTGCTTGTCATTGCGCGCTTATTCAATTCAAAGATATCGCTATGTCTGCCAAGTTAAGCGGTACCGCACAACTTAAGATTTGCTTACAGTTGGTGGACTCACTGCGAACGAGAACGGGTGTTTTCCTATGCGGTGTTTGCTACAATTTATCCATACACGATGTAGCTGAGCTGATCGGCCACTTCCCTCGAGGTCGCATAAAGCCTTCTACATCCTCAATCAACGAAATTTCAAGAAAACCAGCCAATATGTATTCTGCCTAAGCCAGAGGTCGGCCCATGTTAATTGTTTATGTCGCTATTGGCCGCTGGAAAACCGACTGATGGAATTGCTTGCTACTAACAAATCGTTTAGGCCCTGAACTGCCTCGGTCTTAAAACTCTTAACGGTCGGGAAAAGCAAAGCTTAGACTGAAAGCAAACAAGTCTCGATAACGCAGAAAATAAATCTGTTAGATGGACGGCAATACGGGAAACGTTTACCCGAAACATAAACAACGTAACAACAGCGACAACAAAATACAAACAAATTCCAAAAAATCCAAAAAATCCAAAAAATCAGTCAATCAGTTTAAGAAAAACACTTGCAACACCAAACAGGTTGGAAAAAAACGAAGAAGACGAAGAAATAAAAAGAAAAAGAAATTTAAAAAAACTAAATCAATAAATCAATCAATCAATCAATAAATCAGTAAATAAAAAAAATAAAAAATAAACCAAAGCGGCTAAAAAAAAAACCCCAAAAATTCTAACTAAATAAGTCAATCGATTAATTAAAGCAACAAAAATGTTCGGCGTGGCTGGGATTTTCTTCCCGGCCCGAGTTCGAATCTCAATCGGGGGAGAAGTTATTCGACCCCCAAGCCGTTCGAGAATAACCCCTTTAATAACATATTGAGACTTGAACTTACGACCGCCAGATGCGACCCTGGATCAGCCGCGCGCAGCCCATCCCGCAGGACCACCTGGAAATCCCTTGGGTTGTTGCTAACAAATTAAGATGTGTATAGTACGTGCTGATATGCTAGTTTCCGCTTCCGCTTAGTCAAAGAGTGGGACTGTATTCTGCTAGTTATAGACCCGAGGCTAGAAACTCCAGCGTTATATATTCCTTACCGTCGTCAGCCAGAATTGCGCATTTTTCAGCCCAAATTGAGGGGTATTCGGACAGGATTCCAGACAGTTAGCAAGCCAAAAGGTAACGCTTGGAAATTTGAAAACAGACATACACTTCAAAACTAATTGTAATTGCTGAGTATCGTTGGCGAATGCTGCTTGTCATTGCGCGCTTATTCAATTCAAAGATATCGCTATGTCTGCCAAGTTAAGCGGTACCGCACAACTTAAGATTTGCTTACAGTTGGTGGACTCACTGCGAACGAGAACGGGTGTTTTCCTATGCGGTGTTTGCTACAATTTATCCATACACGATGTAGCTGAGCTGATCGGCCACTTCCCTCGAGGTCGCATAAAGCCTTCTACATCCTCAATCAACGAAATTTCAAGAAAACCAGCCAATATGTATTCTGCGTAAGCCAGAGGTCGGCCCATGTTAATTGTTTATGTCGCTATTGGCCGCTGGAAAACCGACTGATGGAATTGCTTGCTACTAACAAATCGTTTAGGCCCTGAACTGCCTCGGTCTTAAAACTCTTAACGGTCGGGAAAAGCAAAGCTTAGACTGAAAGCAAACAAGTCTCGATAACGCAGAAAATAAATCTGTTAGATGGACGGCAATACGGGAAACGTTTACCCGAAACATAAACAACGTAACAACAGCGACAACAAAATACAAACAAATTCCAAAAAATCCAAAAAATCAGTCAATCAGTTTAAGAAAAACACTTGCAACACCAAACAGGTTGGAAAAAAAACGAAGAAGACGAAGAAATAAAAAGAAAAAGAAATTTAAAAAAGCTAAATCAATCAATCAATCAATCAATCAATAAATCAGTAAATAAAAAAAATAAAAAATAAACCAAAGCGGCTAAAAAAACAACCCCAAAAATTCTAACTAAATAAGTCAATCGATTAATTAAAGCAACAAAAATGTTCGGCGTGGCTGGGATTTTCTTCCCGGCCCGAGTTCGAATCTCAATCGGGGGAGAAGTTATTCGACCCCCAAGCCGTTCGAGAATAACCCCTTTAATAACATATTGAGACTTGAACTTACGACCGCCAGATGCGACCCTGGATCAGCCGCGCGCAGCCCATCCCGCAGGACCACCTGGAAATCCCTTGGGTTGTTGCTAACAAATTAAGATGTGTATAGTACGTGCTGATATGCTAGTTTCCGCTTCCGCTTAGTCAAAGAGTGGGACTGTATTCTGCTAGTTATAGACCCGAGGCTAGAAACTCCAGCGTTATATATTCCTTACCGTCGTCAGCCAGAATTGCGCATTTTTCAGCCCAAATTGAGGGGTATTCGGACAGGATTCCAGACAGTTAGCAAGCCAAAAGGTAACGCTTGGAAATTTGAAAACAGACATACACTTCAAAACTAATTGTAATTGCTGAGTATCGTTGGCGAATGCTGCTTGTCATTGCGCGCTTATTCAATTCAAAGATATCGCTATGTCTGCCAAGTTAAGCGGTACCGCACAACTTAAGATTTGCTTACAGTTGGTGGACTCACTGCGAACGAGAACGGGTGTTTTCCTATGCGGTGTTTGCTACAATTTATCCATACACGATGTAGCTGAGCTGATCGGCCACTTCCCTCGAGGTCGCATAAAGCCTTCTACATCCTCAATCAACGAAATTTCAAGAAAACCAGCCAATATGTATTCTGCGTAAGCCAGAGGTCGGCCCATGTTAATTGTTTATGTCGCTATTGGCCGCTGGAAAACCGACTGATGGAATTGCTTGCTACTAACAAATCGTTTAGGCCCTGAACTGCCTCGGTCTTAAAACTCTTAACGGTCGGGAAAAGCAAAGCTTAGACTGAAAGCAAACAAGTCTCGATAACGCAGAAAATAAATCTGTTAGATGGACGGCAATACGGGAAACGTTTACCCGAAACATAAACAACGTAACAACAGCGACAACAAAATACAAACAAATTCCAAAAAATCCAAAAAATCAGTCAATCAGTTTAAGAAAAACACTTGCAACACCAAACAGGTTGGAAAAAAAACGAAGAAGACGAAGAAATAAAAAGAAAAAGAAATTTAAAAAAGCTAAATCAATCAATCAATCAATCAATCAATAAATCAGTAAATAAAAAAAATAAAAAATAAACCAAAGCGGCTAAAAAAACAACCCCAAAAATTCTAACTAAATAAGTCAATCGATTAATTAAAGCAACAAAAATGTTCGGCGTGGCTGGGATTTTCTTCCCGGCCCGAGTTCGAATCTCAATCGGGGGAGAAGTTATTCGACCCCCAAGCCGTTCGAGAATAACCCCTTTAATAACATATTGAGACTTGAACTTACGACCGCCAGATGCGACCCTGGATCAGCCGCGCGCAGCCCATCCCGCAGGACCACCTGGAAATCCCTTGGGTTGTTGCTAACAAATTAAGATGTGTATAGTACGTGCTGATATGCTAGTTTCCGCTTCCGCTTAGTCAAAGAGTGGGACTGTATTCTGCTAGTTATAGACCCGAGGCTAGAAACTCCAGCGTTATATATTCCTTACCGTCGTCAGCCAGAATTGCGCATTTTTCAGCCCAAATTGAGGGGTATTCGGACAGGATTCCAGACAGTTAGCAAGCCAAAAGGTAACGCTTGGAAATTTGAAAACAGACATACACTTCAAAACTAATTGTAATTGCTGAGTATCGTTGGCGAATGCTGCTTGTCATTGCGCGCTTATTCAATTCAAAGATATCGCTATGTCTGCCAAGTTAAGCGGTACCGCACAACTTAAGATTTGCTTACAGTTGGTGGACTCACTGCGAACGAGAACGGGTGTTTTCCTATGCGGTGTTTGCTACAATTTATCCATACACGATGTAGCTGAGCTGATCGGCCACTTCCCTCGAGGTCGCATAAAGCCTTCTACATCCTCAATCAACGAAATTTCAAGAAAACCAGCCAATATGTATTCTGCGTAAGCCAGAGGTCGGCCCATGTTAATTGTTTATGTCGCTATTGGCCGCTGGAAAACCGACTGATGGAATTGCTTGCTACTAACAAATCGTTTAGGCCCTGAACTGCCTCGGTCTTAAAACTCTTAACGGTCGGGAAAAGCAAAGCTTAGACTGAAAGCAAACAAGTCTCGATAACGCAGAAAATAAATCTGTTAGATGGACGGCAATACGGGAAACGTTTACCCGAAACATAAACAACGTAACAACAGCGACAACAAAATACAAACAAATTCCAAAAAATCCAAAAAATCCAAAAAATCAGTCAATCAGTTTAAGAAAAACACTTGCAACACCAAACAGGTTGCAAAAAAGCGAAGAAGACGAAGAAATAAAAAGAAAAAGAAATTTAAAAAAAACTAAATCAATCAATCAATCAATCAATAAATCAGTAAATAAAAAAAATAAAAAATAAACCAAAGCAGCTAAAAAAAAAAACCAAAAATTCTAACTAAATAAGTCAATCGATTAATTAAAGCAACAAAAATGTTCGGCGTGGCTGGGATTTTCTTCCCGGCCCGAGTTCGAATCTCAATCGGGGGAGAAGTTATTCGACCCCCAAGCCGTTCGAGAATAACCCCTTTAATAACATATTGAGACTTGAACTTACGACCGCCAGATGCGACCCTGGATCAGCCGCGCGCAGCCCATCCCGCAGGACCACCTGGAAATCCCTTGGGTTGTTGCTAACAAATTAAGATGTGTATAGTACGTGCTGATATGCTAGTTTCCGCTTCCGCTTAGTCAAAGAGTGGGACTGTATTCTGCTAGTTATAGACCCGAGGCTAGAAACTCCAGCGTTATATATTCCTTACCGTCATCAGCCAGAATTGCGCATTTTTCAGCCCAAATTGAGGGGTATTCGGACAGGATTCCAGACAGTTAGCAAGCCAAAAGGTAACGGTTGGAAATTTGAAAACAGACATACACTTCAAAACTAATTGTAATTGCTGAGTATCGTTGGCGAATGCTGCTTGTCATTGCGCGCTTATTCAATTCAAAGATATCGCTATGTCTGCCAAGTTAAGCGGTACCGCACAACTTAAGATTTGCTTACAGTTGGTGGACTCACTGCGAACGAGAACGGGTGTTTTCCTATGCGGTGTTTGCTACAATTTATCCATACACGATGTAGCTGAGCTGATCGGCCACTTCCCTCGAGGTCGCATAAAGCCTTCTACATCCTCAATCAACGAAATTTCAAGAAAACCAGCCAATATGTATTCTGCGTAAGCCAGAGGTCGGCCCATGTTAATTGTTTATGTCGCTATTGGCCGCTGGAAAACCGACTGATGGAATTGCTTGCTACTAACAAATCGTTTAGGCCCTGAACTGCCTCGGTCTTAAAACTCTTAACGGTCGGGAAAAGCAAAGCTTAGACTGAAAGCAAACAAGTCTCGATAACGCAGAAAATAAATCTGTTAGATGGACGGCAATACGGGAAACGTTTACCCGAAACATAAACAACGTAACAACAGCGACAACAAAATACAAACAAATTCCAAAAAATCCAAAAAATCCAAACAATCAGTCAATCAGTTTAAGAAAAACACTTGCAACACCAAACAGGTTGGAAAAAAACGAAGAAGACGAAGAAATAAACGAAAAAGAAATTTAAAAAAACTAAATCAATAAATCAATCAATCAATCAATAAATCAGTAAATAAAAAAAATAAAAAATAAACCAAAGCGGCTAAAAAAAAAACCCCAAAAATTCTAACTAAATAAGTCAATCGATTAATTAAAGCAACAAAAATGTTCGGCGTGGCTGGGATTTTCTTCCCGGCCCGAGTTCGAATCTCAATCGGGGGAGAAGTTATTCGACCCCCAAGCCGTTCGAGAATAACCCCTTTAATAACATATTGAGACTTGAACTTACGACCGCCAGATGCGACCCTGGATCAGCCGCGCGCAGCCCATCCCGCAGGACCACCTGGAAATCCCTTGGGTTGTTGCTAACAAATTAAGATGTGTATAGTACGTGCTGATATGCTAGTTTCCGCTTCCGCTTAGTCAAAGAGTGGGACTGTATTCTGCTAGTTATAGACCCCAGGCTAGAAACTCCAGCGTTATATATTCCTTACCGTCGTCAGCCAGAATTGCGCATTTTTCAGCCCAAATTGAGGGGTATTCGGACAGGATTCCAGACAGTTAGCAAGCCAAAAGGTAACGCTTGGAAATTTGAAAACAGACATACACTTCAAAACTAATTGTAATTGCTGAGTATCGTTGGCGAATGCTGCTTGTCATTGCGCGCTTATTCAATTCAAAGATATCGCTATGTCTGCCAAGTTAAGCGGTACCGCACAACTTAAGATTTGCTTACAGTTGGTGGACTCACTGCGAACGAGAACGGGTGTTTTCCTATGCGGTGTTTGCTACAATTTATCCATACACGATGTAGCTGAGCTGATCGGCCACTTCCCTCGAGGTCGCATAAAGCCTTCTACATCCTCAATCAACGACATTTCAAGAAAACCAGCCAATATGTATTCTGCCTAAGCCAGAGGTCGGCCCATGTTAATTGTTTATGTCGCTATTGGCCGCTGGAAAACCGAGAAATGGAATTGCTTCCCACTAACAAATCGTTTAGGCCCTCAACTGTCTCGGTCTTAACACTCTTAAAGTTCGGGAAAAGCAAAGCTTAGACTGAAAGCAAACAAGTCTCGATAACGCAGAAAATAAATCTGTTAGATGGACGGCAATACGGGAAACGTTTACTCGAAACATCAACCACAACAGCGACAGCAAAATACAAACAAATTGGAAAAAATCCAAAAAATCCAAAAATCAGTCAATCAATTTAAGAAAAACTATTGCGGCACCAAACAGCTTGGAAAAAAAACGAAGAAGACGAAGAAATAAAAAGAAAAAGAAATTTAAAAAATCAATCAATCAATAAAAAAATAAAAAATAAACCAAAGCGGCTTAAAAAAAAACCCCAAAAAATTACAACTAAATAAGTCAATGGATTAATTAAACCAAGAAAAATGTTCGGCGTGGCTGGGATTTTCTTCCCGGCCCGAGTTCGAATCTCAATCGGGCGAGAAGTTATTCGACCCCCAAGCCGTTCGAGAATAACCCCTTTAATAACATATTGAGACTTGAACTTACGACCGCCAGATGCGACCCTGGATCAGCCGCGCGCAGCCCATCCCGCAGGACCACCTGGAAATCCCTTGGGTTGTTGCTAACAAATTAAGATGTGTATAGTACGTGCTGATATGCTAGTTTCCGCTTCCGCTTAGTCAAAGAGTGGGACTGTATTCTGCTAGTTATAGACCCGAGGCTAGAAACTCCAGCGTTATATATTCCTTACCGTCGTCAGCCAGAATTGCGCATTTTTCAGCCCAAATTGAGGCGTATTCGGGCAGGATTCCAAACAGTTAGCAAGCCAAAAGGTAACGGTTGGAAATTTGAAAACAGACATACACTTCAAAACTAATTGTAATTGCTGAGTATCGTTGGCGAATGCTGCTTGTCATTGCGCGCTTATTCAATTCAAAGATATCGCTATGTCTGCCAAGTTAAGCGGTACCGCACAACTTAAGATTTGCTTACAGTTGGTGGACTCACTGCGAACGAGAACGGGTGTTTTCCTATGCGGTGTTTGCTACAATTTATCCATACACGATGTAGCTGAGCTGATCGGCAACTTCTCTCGAGGTCGCATAAAGCCTTCTACATCCTCAATCAACGACATTTCAAGAAAACCAGCCAATATGTATTCTGCCTAAGCCAGAGGTCGGCCCATGTTAATTGTTTATGTCGCTATTGGCCGCTGGAAAACCGAGTCATGGAATTGCTTCCCACTAACAAATCGTTTAGGCCCTGAACTGCCTCGGTCTTAAAATTCTTAAAGTTCGGGAAAAGCAAAGCTTAGACTGAAAGCAAACAAGTCTCGATAACGCAGAAAATAAATCTGTTAGATGGACGGCAATACGGGAAACGTTTACCCGAAACATCAACCACAACAGCGACAGCAAAATACAAACAAATTGGAAAAAATCCAAAAAATCCAAAAATCAGTCAATCAATTTAAGAAAAACTATTGCGGCACCAAACAGCTTCGAAAAAAAACGAAGAAGACCAGGAAAGAAAAAGAAAAAGAAACTTAAAAAATCAATCAATCAATAAAAAAATAAAAAATAAACCAAAGCGGCTTAAAAAAAACCCCCAAAAAATTACAACTAAATAAGTCAATGGATTAATTAAACCAAGAAAAATGTTCGGCGTGGCTGGGATTTTCTTCCCGGCCCGAGTTCGAATCTCAATCGGGGGAGAAGTTATTCGACCCCCAAGCCGTTCGAGAATAACCCCTTTAATAACATATTGAGACTTGAACTTACGACCGCCAGATGCGACCCTGGATCAGCCGCGCGCAGCCCATCCCGCAAGACCACCTGGAAATCCCTTGGGTTGTTGCTAACAAATTAAGATGTGTATAGTACGTGCTGATATGCTAGTTTCCGCTTCCGCTTAGTCAAAGAGTGGGACTGTATTCTGCTAGTTATAGACCTGAGGCTAGAAACTCCAGCGTTATATATTCCTTACCGTCGTCAGCCAGAATTGCGCATTTTTCAGCCCAAATTGAGGGGTATTCGGACAGGATTCCAAACAGTTAGCAAGCCAAAAGGTAACGGTTGGAAATTTGAAAACAGACATACACTTCAAAACTAATTGTAATTGCTGAGTATCGTTGGCGAATGCTGCTTGTCATTGCGCGCTTATTCAATTCAAAGATATCGCTATGTCTGCCAAGTTAAGCGGTACCGCACAACTTAAGATTTGCTTACAGTTGGTGGACTCACTGCGAACGAGAACGGGTGTTTTCCTATGCGGTGTTTGCTACAATTTATCCATACACGATGTAGCTGAGCTGATCGGCCACTTCCCTCGAGGTCGCATAAAGCCTTCTACATCCTCAATCAACGAAATTTCAAGAAAACCAGCCAATATGTATTCTGCGTAAGCCAGAGGTCGGCCCATGTTAATTGTTTATGTCGCTATTGGCCGCTGGAAAACCGACTGATGGAATTGCTTGCTACTAACAAATCGTTTAGGCCCTGAACTGCCTCGGTCTTAAAACTCTTAACGGTCGGGAAAAGCAAAGCTTAGACTGAAAGCAAACAAGTCTCGATAACGCAGAAAATAAATCTGTTAGATGGACGGCAATACGGGAAACGTTTACCCGAAACATAAACAACGTAACAACAGCGACAACAAAATACAAACAAATTCCAAAAAATCCAAAAAATCCAAAAAATCAGTCAATCAGTTTAAGAAAAACACTTGCAACACCAAACAGGTTGGAAAAAAACGAAGAAGACGAAGAAATAAAAAGAAAAAGAAATTTAAAAAAAACTAAATCAATCAATCAATCAATCAATCAATAAATCAGTAAATAAAAAAAATAAAAAATAAACCAAAGCAGCTAAAAAAAAAACCCCAAAAATTCTAACTAAATAAGTCAATCGATTAATTAAAGCAACAAAAATGTTCGGCGTGGCTGGGATTTTCTTCCCGGCCCGAGTTCGAATCTCAATCGGGGGAGAAGTTATTCGACCCCCAAGCCGTTCGAGAATAACCCCTTTAATAACATATTGAGACTTGAACTTACGACCGCCAGATGCGACCCTGGATCAGCCGCGCGCAGCCCATCCCGCAGGACCACCTGGAAATCCCTTGGGTTGTTGCTAACAAATTAAGATGTGTATAGTACGTGCTGATATGCTAGTTTCCGCTTCCGCTTAGTCAAAGAGTGGGACTGTATTCTGCTAGTTATAGACCCGAGGCTAGAAACTCCAGCGTTATATATTCCTTACCGTCGTCAGCCAGAATTGCGCATTTTTCAGCCCAAATTGAGGGGTATTCGGACAGGATTCCAGACAGTTAGCAAGCCAAAAGGTAACGCTTGGAAATTTGAAAACAGACATACACTTCAAAACTAATTGTAATTGCTGAGTATCGTTGGCGAATGCTGCTTGTCATTGCGCGCTTATTCAATTCAAAGATATCGCTATGTCTGCCAAGTTAAGCGGTACCGCACAACTTAAGATTTGCTTACAGTTGGTGGACTCACTGCGAACGAGAACGGGTGTTTTCCTATGCGGTGTTTGCTACAATTTATCCATACACGATGTAGCTGAGCTGATCGGCCACTTCCCTCGAGGTCGCATAAAGCCTTCTACATCCTCAATCAACGAAATTTCAAGAAAACCAGCCAATATGTATTCTGCGTAAGCCAGAGGTCGGCCCATGTTAATTGTTTATGTCGCTATTGGCCGCTGGAAAACCGACTGATGGAATTGCTTGCTACTAACAAATCGTTTAGGCCCTGAACTGCCTCGGTCTTAAAACTCTTAACGGTCGGGAAAAGCAAAGCTTAGACTGAAAGCAAACAAGTCTCGATAACGCAGAAAATAAATCTGTTAGATGGACGGCAATACGGGAAACGTTTACCCGAAACATAAACAACGTAACAACAGCGACAACAAAATACAAACAAATTCCAAAAAATCCAAAAAATCCAAACAATCAGTCAATCAGTTTAAGAAAAACACTTGCAACACCAAACAGGTTGGAAAAAAACGAAGAAGACGAAGAAATAAAAAGAAAAAGAAATTTAAAAAAACTAAATCAATAAATCAATCAATCAATCAATAAATCAGTAAATAAAAAAAATAAAAAATAAACCAAAGCGGCTAAAAAAAAAACCCCAAAAATTCTAACTAAATAAGTCAATCGATTAATTAAAGCAACAAAAATGTTCGGCGTGGCTGGGATTTTCTTCCCGGCCCGAGTTCGAATCTCAATCGGGGGAGAAGTTATTCGACCCCCAAGCCGTTCGAGAATAACCCCTTTAATAACATATTGAGACTTGAACTTACGACCGCCAGATGCGACCCTGGATCAGCCGCGCGCAGCCCATCCCGCAGGACCACCTGGAAATCCCTTGGGTTGTTGCTAACAAATTAAGATGTGTATAGTACGTGCTGATATGCTAGTTTCCGCTTCCGCTTAGTCAAAGAGTGGGACTGTATTCTGCTAGTTATAGACCCGAGGCTAGAAACTCCAGCGTTATATATTCCTTACCGTCGTCAGCCAGAATTGCGCATTTTTCAGCCCAAATTGAGGGGTATTCGGACAGGATTCCAGACAGTTAGCAAGCCAAAAGGTAACGCTTGGAAATTTGAAAACAGACATACACTTCAAAACTAATTGTAATTGCCGAGTATCGTTGGCGAATGCTGCTTGTCATTGCGCGCTTATTCAATTCAAAGATATCGCTATGTCTGCCAAGTTAAGCGGTACCGCACAACTTAAGATTTGCTTACAGTTGGTGGACTCACTGCGAACGAGAACGGGTGTTTTCCTATGCGGTGTTTGCTACAATTTATCCATACACGATGTAGCTGAGCTGATCGGCCACTTCCCTCGAGGTCGCATAAAGCCTTCTACATCCTCAATCAACGAAATTTCAAGAAAACCAGCCAATATGTATTCTGCGTAAGCCAGAGGTCGGCCCATGTTAATTGTTTATGTCGCTATTGGCCGCTGGAAAACCGACTGATGGAATTGCTTGCTACTAACAAATCGTTTAGGCCCTGAACTGCCTCGGTCTTAAAACTCTTAACGGTCGGGAAAAGCAAAGCTTAGACTGAAAGCAAACAAGTCTCGATAACGCAGAAAATAAATCTGTTAGATGGACGGCAATACGGGAAACGTTTACCCGAAACATAAACAACGTAACAACAGCGACAACAAAATACAAACAAATTCCAAAAAATCCAAAAAATCCAAAAAATCAGTCAATCAGTTTAAGAAAAACACTTGCAACACCAAACAGGTTGGAAAAAAACGAAGAAGACGAAGAAATAAAAAGAAAAAGAAATTTAAAAAAAACTAAATCAATCAATCAATCAATCAATCAATCAATAAATCAGTAAATAAAAAAAATAAAAAATAAACCAAAGCAGCTAAAAAAAAAACCCCAAAAATTCTAACTAAATAAGTCAATCGATTAATTAAAGCAACAAAAATGTTCGGCGTGGCTGGGATTTTCTTCCCGGCCCGAGTTCGAATCTCAATCGGGGGAGAAGTTATTCGACCCCCAAGCCGTTCGAGAATAACCCCTTTAATAACATATTGAGACTTGAACTTACGACCGCCAGATGCGACCCTGGATCAGCCGCGCGCAGCCCATCCCGCAGGACCACCTGGAAATCCCTTGGGTTGTTGCTAACAAATTAAGATGTGTATAGTACGTGCTGATATGCTAGTTTCCGCTTCCGCTTAGTCAAAGAGTGGGACTGTATTCTGCTAGTTATAGACCCGAGGCTAGAAACTCCAGCGTTATATATTCCTTACCGTCGTCAGCCAGAATTGCGCATTTTTCAGCCCAAATTGAGGGGTATTCGGACAGGATTCCAGACAGTTAGCAAGCCAAAAGGTAACGCTTGGAAATTTGAAAACAGACATACACTTCAAAACTAATTGTAATTGCTGAGTATCGTTGGCGAATGCTGCTTGTCATTGCGCGCTTATTCAATTCAAAGATATCGCTATGTCTGCCAAGTTAAGCGGTACCGCACAACTTAAGATTTGCTTACAGTTGGTGGACTCACTGCGAACGAGAACGGGTGTTTTCCTATGCGGTGTTTGCTACAATTTATCCATACACGATGTAGCTGAGCTGATCGGCCACTTCCCTCGAGGTCGCATAAAGCCTTCTACATCCTCAATCAACGAAATTTCAAGAAAACCAGCCAATATGTATTCTGCCTAAGCCAGAGGTCGGCCCATGTTAATTGTTTATGTCGCTATTGGCCGCTGGAAAACCGACTGATGGAATTGCTTGCTACTAACAAATCGTTTAGGCCCTGAACTGCCTCGGTCTTAAAACTCTTAACGGTCGGGAAAAGCAAAGCTTAGACTGAAAGCAAACAAGTCTCGATAACGCAGAAAATAAATCTGTTAGATGGACGGCAATACGGGAAACGTTTACCCGAAACATAAACAACGTAACAACAGCGACAACAAAATACAAACAAATTCCAAAAAATCCAAAAAATCCAAACAATCAGTCAATCAGTTTAAGAAAAACACTTGCAACACCAAACAGGTTGGAAAAAAACGAAGAAGACGAAGAAATAAAAAGAAAAAGAAATTTAAAAAAACTAAATCAATAAATCAATCAATCAATCAATAAATCAGTAAATAAAAAAAATAAAAAATAAACCAAAGCGGCTAAAAAAAAAACCCCAAAAATTCTAACTAAATAAGTCAATCGATTAATTAAAGCAACAAAAATGTTCGGCGTGGCTGGGATTTTCTTCCCGGCCCGAGTTCGAATCTCAATCGGGGGAGAAGTTATTCGACCCCCAAGCCGTTCGAGAATAACCCCTTTAATAACATATTGAGACTTGAACTTACGACCGCCAGATGCGACCCTGGATCAGCCGCGCGCAGCCCATCCCGCAGGACCACCTGGAAATCCCTTGGGTTGTTGCTAACAAATTAAGATGTGTATAGTACGTGCTGATATGCTAGTTTCCGCTTCCGCTTAGTCAAAGAGTGGGACTGTATTCTGCTAGTTATAGACCCGAGGCTAGAAACTCCAGCGTTATATATTCCTTACCGTCGTCAGCCAGAATTGCGCATTTTTCAGCCCAAATTGAGGGGTATTCGGACAGGATTCCAGACAGTTAGCAAGCCAAAAGGTAACGGTTGGAAATTTGAAAACAGACATACACTTCAAAACTAATTGTAATTGCCGAGTATCGTTGGCGAATGCTGCTTGTCATTGCGCGCTTATTCAATTCAAAGATATCGCTATGTCTGCCAAGTTAAGCGGTACCGCACAACTTAAGATTTGCTTACAGTTGGTGGACTCACTGCGAACGAGAACGGGTGTTTTCCTATGCGGTGTTTGCTACAATTTATCCATACACGATGTAGCTGAGCTGATCGGCCACTTCCCTCGAGGTCGCATAAAGCCTTCTACATCCTCAATCAACGAAATTTCAAGAAAACCAGCCAATATGTATTCTGCGTAAGCCAGAGGTCGGCCCATGTTAATTGTTTATGTCGCTATTGGCCGCTGGAAAACCGACTGATGGAATTGCTTGCTACTAACAAATCGTTTAGGCCCTGAACTGCCTCGGTCTTAAAACTCTTAACGGTCGGGAAAAGCAAAGCTTAGACTGAAAGCAAACAAGTCTCGATAACGCAGAAAATAAATCTGTTAGATGGACGGCAATACGGGAAACGTTTACCCGAAACATAAACAACGTAACAACAGCGACAACAAAATACAAACAAATTCCAAAAAATCCAAAAAATCCAAAAAATCAGTCAATCAGTTTAAGAAAAACACTTGCAACACCAAACAGGTTGCAAAAAAACGAAGAAGACGAAGAAATAAAAAGAAAAAGAAATTTAAAAAAAACTAAATCAATCAATCAATAAATCAGTAAATAAAAAAAATAAAAAATAAACCAAAGCGGCTAAAAAAAAAACCCCAAAAATTCTAACTAAATAAGTCAATCGATTAATTAAAGCAACAAAAATGTTCGGCGTGGCTGGGATTTTCTTCCCGGCCCGAGTTCGAATCTCAATCGGGCGAGAAGTTATTCGACCCCCAAGCCGTTCGAGAATAACCCCTTTAATAACATATTGAGACTTGAACTTACGACCGCCAGATGCGACCCTGGATCAGCCGCGCGCAGCCCATCCCGCAGGACCACCTGGAAATCCCTTGGGTTGTTGCTAACAAATTAAGATGTGTATAGTACGTGCTGATATGCTAGTTTCCGCTTCCGCTTAGTCAAAGAGTGGGACTGTATTCTGCTAGTTATAGACCCCAGGCTAGAAACTCCAGCGTTATATATTCCTTACCGTCGTCAGCCAGAATTGCGCATTTTTCAGCCCAAATTGAGGGGTATTCGGACAGGATTCCAGACAGTTAGCAAGCCAAAAGGTAACGCTTGGAAATTTGAAAACAGACATACACTTCAAAACTAATTGTAATTGCTGAGTATCGTTGGCGAATGCTGCTTGTCATTGCGCGCTTATTCAATTCAAAGATATCGCTATGTCTGCCAAGTTAAGCGGTACCGCACAACTTAAGATTTGCTTACAGTTGGTGGACTCACTGCGAACGAGAACGGGTGTTTTCCTATGCGGTGTTTGCTACAATTTATCCATACACGATGTAGCTGAGCTGATCGGCCACTTCCCTCGAGGTCGCATAAAGCCTTCTACATCCTCAATCAACGAAATTTCAAGAAAACCAGCCAATATGTATTCTGCGTAAGCCAGAGGTCGGCCCATGTTAATTGTTTATGTCGCTATTGGCCGCTGGAAAACCGACTGATGGAATTGCTTGCTACTAACAAATCGTTTAGGCCCTGAACTGCCTCGGTCTTAAAACTCTTAACGGTCGGGAAAAGCAAAGCTTAGACTGAAAGCAAACAAGTCTCGATAACGCAGAAAATAAATCTGTTAGATGGACGGCAATACGGGAAACGTTTACCCGAAACATAAACAACGTAACAACAGCGACAACAAAATACAAACAAATTCCAAAAAATCCAAAAAATCCAAAAAATCAGTCAATCAGTTTAAGAAAAACACTTGCAACACCAAACAGGTTGGAAAAAAACGAAGAAGACGAAGAAATAAAAAGAAAAAGAAATTTAAAAAAACTAAATCAATAAATCAATCAATCAATCAATAAATCAGTAAATAAAAAAAATAAAAAATAAACCAAAGCGGCTAAAAAAAAAACCCCAAAAATTCTAACTAAATAAGTCAATCGATTAATTAAAGCAACAAAAATGTTCGGCGTGGCTGGGATTTTCTTCCCGGCCCGAGTTCGAATCTCAATCGGGGGAGAAGTTATTCGACCCCCAAGCCGTTCGAGAATAACCCCTTTAATAACATATTGAGACTTGAACTTACGACCGCCAGATGCGACCCTGGATCAGCCGCGCGCAGCCCATCCCGCAGGACCACCTGGAAATCCCTTGGGTTGTTGCTAACAAATTAAGATGTGTATAGTACGTGCTGATATGCTAGTTTCCGCTTCCGCTTAGTCAAAGAGTGGGACTGTATTCTGCTAGTTATAGACCCGAGGCTAGAAACTCCAGCGTTATATATTCCTTACCGTCGTCAGCCAGAATTGCGCATTTTTCAGCCCAAATTGAGGGGTATTCGGACAGGATTCCAGACAGTTAGCAAGCCAAAAGGTAACGCTTGGAAATTTGAAAACAGACATACACTTCAAAACTAATTGTAATTGCTGAGTATCGTTGGCGAATGCTGCTTGTCATTGCGCGCTTATTCAATTCAAAGATATCGCTATGTCTGCCAAGTTAAGCGGTACCGCACAACTTAAGATTTGCTTACAGTTGGTGGACTCACTGCGAACGAGAACGGGTGTTTTCCTATGCGGTGTTTGCTACAATTTATCCATACACGATGTAGCTGAGCTGATCGGCCACTTCCCTCGAGGTCGCATAAAGCCTTCTACATCCTCAATCAACGAAATTTCAAGAAAACCAGCCAATATGTATTCTGCCTAAGCCAGAGGTCGGCCCATGTTAATTGTTTATGTCGCTATTGGCCGCTGGAAAACCGACTGATGGAATTGCTTGCTACTAACAAATCGTTTAGGCCCTGAACTGCCTCGGTCTTAAAACTCTTAACGGTCGGGAAAAGCAAAGCTTAGACTGAAAGCAAACAAGTCTCGATAACGCAGAAAATAAATCTGTTAGATGGACGGCAATACGGGAAACGTTTACCCGAAACATAAACAACGTAACAACAGCGACAACAAAATACAAACAAATTCCAAAAAATCCAAAAAATCAGTCAATCAGTTTAAGAAAAACACTTGCAACACCAAACAGGTTGGAAAAAAAACGAAGAAGACGAAGAAATAAAAAGAAAAAGAAATTTAAAAAAGCTAAATCAATCAATCAATCAATCAATCAATAAATCAGTAAATAAAAAAAATAAAAAATAAACCAAAGCGGCTAAAAAAAAAACCCCAAAAATTCTAACTAAATAAGTCAATCGATTAATTAAAGCAACAAAAATGTTCGGCGTGGCTGGGATTTTCTTCCCGGCCCGAGTTCGAATCTCAATCGGGGGAGAAGTTATTCGACCCCCAAGCCGTTCGAGAATAACCCCTTTAATAACATATTGAGACTTGAACTTACGACCGCCAGATGCGACCCTGGATCAGCCGCGCGCAGCCCATCCCGCAGGACCACCTGGAAATCCCTTGGGTTGTTGCTAACAAATTAAGATGTGTATAGTACGTGCTGATATGCTAGTTTCCGCTTCCGCTTAGTCAAAGAGTGGGACTGTATTCTGCTAGTTATAGACCCGAGGCTAGAAACTCCAGCGTTATATATTCCTTACCGTCGTCAGCCAGAATTGCGCATTTTTCAGCCCAAATTGAGGGGTATTCGGACAGGATTCCAGACAGTTAGCAAGCCAAAAGGTAACGGTTGGAAATTTGAAAACAGACATACACTTCAAAACTAATTGTAATTGCTGAGTATCGTTGGCGAATGCTGCTTGTCATTGCGCGCTTATTCAATTCAAAGATATCGCTATGTCTGCCAAGTTAAGCGGTACCGCACAACTTAAGATTTGCTTACAGTTGGTGGACTCACTGCGAACGAGAACGGGTGTTTTCCTATGCGGTGTTTGCTACAATTTATCCATACACGATGTAGCTGAGCTGATCGGCCACTTCCCTCGAGGTCGCATAAAGCCTTCTACATCCTCAATCAACGAAATTTCAAGAAAACCAGCCAATATGTATTCTGCGTAAGCCAGAGGTCGGCCCATGTTAATTGTTTATGTCGCTATTGGCCGCTGGAAAACCGACTGATGGAATTGCTTGCTACTAACAAATCGTTTAGGCCCTGAACTGCCTCGGTCTTAAAACTCTTAACGGTCGGGAAAAGCAAAGCTTAGACTGAAAGCAAACAAGTCTCGATAACGCAGAAAATAAATCTGTTAGATGGACGGCAATACGGGAAACGTTTACCCGAAACATAAACAACGTAACAACAGCGACAACAAAATACAAACAAATTCCAAAAAATCCAAAAAATCCAAACAATCAGTCAATCAGTTTAAGAAAAACACTTGCAACACCAAACAGGTTGGAAAAAAACGAAGAAGACGAAGAAATAAAAAGAAAAAGAAATTTAAAAAAACTAAATCAATCAATCAATCAATCAATCAATAAATCAGTAAATAAAAAAAATAAAAAATAAACCAAAGCGGCTAAAAAAAAAACCCCAAAAATTCTAACTAAATAAGTCAATCGATTAATTAAAGCAACAAAAATGTTCGGCGTGGCTGGGATTTTCTTCCCGGCCCGAGTTCGAATCTCAATCGGGGGAGAAGTTATTCGACCCCCAAGCCGTTCGAGAATAACCCCTTTAATAACATATTGAGACTTGAACTTACGACCGCCAGATGCGACCCTGGATCAGCCGCGCGCAGCCCATCCCGCAGGACCACCTGGAAATCCCTTGGGTTGTTGCTAACAAATTAAGATGTGTATAGTACGTGCTGATATGCTAGTTTCCGCTTCCGCTTAGTCAAAGAGTGGGACTGTATTCTGCTAGTTATAGACCCGAGGCTAGAAACTCCAGCGTTATATATTCCTTACCGTCGTCAGCCAGAATTGCGCATTTTTCAGCCCAAATTGAGGGGTATTCGGACAGGATTCCAGACAGTTAGCAAGCCAAAAGGTAACGCTTGGAAATTTGAAAACAGACATACACTTCAAAACTAATTGTAATTGCCGAGTATCGTTGGCGAATGCTGCTTGTCATTGCGCGCTTATTCAATTCAAAGATATCGCTATGTCTGCCAAGTTAAGCGGTACCGCACAACTTAAGATTTGCTTACAGTTGGTGGACTCACTGCGAACGAGAACGGGTGTTTTCCTATGCGGTGTTTGCTACAATTTATCCATACACGATGTAGCTGAGCTGATCGGCCACTTCCCTCGAGGTCGCATAAAGCCTTCTACATCCTCAATCAACGAAATTTCAAGAAAACCAGCCAATATGTATTCTGCGTAAGCCAGAGGTCGGCCCATGTTAATTGTTTATGTCGCTATTGGCCGCTGGAAAACCGACTGATGGAATTGCTTGCTACTAACAAATCGTTTAGGCCCTGAACTGCCTCGGTCTTAAAACTCTTAACGGTCGGGAAAAGCAAAGCTTAGACTGAAAGCAAACAAGTCTCGATAACGCAGAAAATAAATCTGTTAGATGGACGGCAATACGGGAAACGTTTACCCGAAACATAAACAACGTAACAACAGCGACAACAAAATACAAACAAATTCCAAAAAATCCAAAAAATCCAAAAAATCAGTCAATCAGTTTAAGAAAAACACTTGCAACACCAAACAGGTTGGAAAAAAACGAAGAAGACGAAGAAATAAAAAGAAAAAGAAATTTAAAAAAAACTAAATCAATCAATCAATAAATCAGTAAATAAAAAAAATAAAAAATAAACCAAAGCGGCTAAAAAAAAAACCCCAAAAATTCTAACTAAATAAGTCAATCGATTAATTAAAGCAACAAAAATGTTCGGCGTGGCTGGGATTTTCTTCCCGGCCCGAGTTCGAATCTCAATCGGGCGAGAAGTTATTCGACCCCCAAGCCGTTCGAGAATAACCCCTTTAATAACATATTGAGACTTGAACTTACGACCGCCAGATGCGACCCTGGATCAGCCGCGCGCAGCCCATCCCGCAGGACCACCTGGAAATCCCTTGGGTTGTTGCTAACAAATTAAGATGTGTATAGTACGTGCTGATATGCTAGTTTCCGCTTCCGCTTAGTCAAAGAGTGGGACTGTATTCTGCTAGTTATAGACCCCAGGCTAGAAACTCCAGCGTTATATATTCCTTACCGTCATCAGCCAGAATTGCGCATTTTTCAGCCCAAATTGAGGGGTATTCGGACAGGATTCCAGACAGTTAGCAAGCCAAAAGGTAACGGTTGGAAATTTGAAAACAGACATACACTTCAAAACTAATTGTAATTGCTGAGTATCGTTGGCGAATGCTGCTTGTCATTGCGCGCTTATTCAATTCAAAGATATCGCTATGTCTGCCAAGTTAAGCGGTACCGCACAACTTAAGATTTGCTTACAGTTGGTGGACTCACTGCGAACGAGAACGGGTGTTTTCCTATGCGGTGTTTGCTACAATTTATCCATACACGATGTAGCTGAGCTGATCGGCCACTTCCCTCGAGGTCGCATAAAGCCTTCTACATCCTCAATCAACGAAATTTCAAGAAAACCAGCCAATATGTATTCTGCCTAAGCCAGAGGTCGGCCCATGTTAATTGTTTATGTCGCTATTGGCCGCTGGAAAACCGACTGATGGAATTGCTTGCTACTAACAAATCGTTTAGGCCCTGAACTGCCTCGGTCTTAAAACTCTTAACGGTCGGGAAAAGCAAAGCTTAGACTGAAAGCAAACAAGTCTCGATAACGCAGAAAATAAATCTGTTAGATGGACGGCAATACGGGAAACGTTTACCCGAAACATAAACAACGTAACAACAGCGACAACAAAATACAAACAAATTCCAAAAAATCCAAAAAATCCAAAAAATCAGTCAATCAGTTTAAGAAAAACACTTGCAACACCAAACAGGTTGGAAAAAAACGAAGAAGACGAAGAAATAAAAAGAAAAAGAAATTTAAAAAAACTAAATCAATAAATCAATCAATCAATCAATAAATCAGTAAATAAAAAAAAAAAAAAATAAACCAAAGCGGCTAAAAAAAAAAACCCAAAAATTCTAACTAAATAAGTCAATCGATTAATTAAAGCAACAAAAATGTTCGGCGTGGCTGGGATTTTCTTCCCGGCCCGAGTTCGAATCTCAATCGGGGGAGAAGTTATTCGACCCCCAAGCCGTTCGAGAATAACCCCTTTAATAACATATTGAGACTTGAACTTACGACCGCCAGATGCGACCCTGGATCAGCCGCGCGCAGCCCATCCCGCAGGACCACCTGGAAATCCCTTGGGTTGTTGCTAACAAATTAAGATGTGTATAGTACGTGCTGATATGCTAGTTTCCGCTTCCGCTTAGTCAAAGAGTGGGACTGTATTCTGCTAGTTATAGACCCGAGGCTAGAAACTCCAGCGTTATATATTCCTTACCGTCGTCAGCCAGAATTGCGCATTTTTCAGCCCAAATTGAGGGGTATTCGGACAGGATTCCAGACAGTTAGCAAGCCAAAAGGTAACGCTTGGAAATTTGAAAACAGACATACACTTCAAAACTAATTGTAATTGCCGAGTATCGTTGGCGAATGCTGCTTGTCATTGCGCGCTTATTCAATTCAAAGATATCGCTATGTCTGCCAAGTTAAGCGGTACCGCACAACTTAAGATTTGCTTACAGTTGGTGGACTCACTGCGAACGAGAACGGGTGTTTTCCTATGCGGTGTTTGCTACAATTTATCCATACACGATGTAGCTGAGCTGATCGGCCACTTCCCTCGAGGTCGCATAAAGCCTTCTACATCCTCAATCAACGAAATTTCAAGAAAACCAGCCAATATGTATTCTGCGTAAGCCAGAGGTCGGCCCATGTTAATTGTTTATGTCGCTATTGGCCGCTGGAAAACCGACTGATGGAATTGCTTGCTACTAACAAATCGTTTAGGCCCTGAACTGCCTCGGTCTTAAAACTCTTAACGGTCGGGAAAAGCAAAGCTTAGACTGAAAGCAAACAAGTCTCGATAACGCAGAAAATAAATCTGTTAGATGGACGGCAATACGGGAAACGTTTACCCGAAACATAAACAACGTAACAACAGCGACAACAAAATACAAACAAATTCCAAAAAATCCAAAAAATCCAAAAAATCAGTCAATCAGTTTAAGAAAAACACTTGCAACACCAAACAGGTTGGAAAAAAACGAAGAAGACGAAGAAATAAAAAGAAAAAGAAATTTAAAAAAAACTAAATCAATCAATCAATAAATCAGTAAATAAAAAAAATAAAAAATAAACCAAAGCGGCTAAAAAAAAAACCCCAAAAATTCTAACTAAATAAGTCAATCGATTAATTAAAGCAACAAAAATGTTCGGCGTGGCTGGGATTTTCTTCCCGGCCCGAGTTCGAATCTCAATCGGGCGAGAAGTTATTCGACCCCCAAGCCGTTCGAGAATAACCCCTTTAATAACATATTGAGACTTGAACCTACGACCGCCAGATGCGACCCTGGATCAGCCGCGCGCAGCCCATCCCGCAGGACCACCTGGAAATCCCTTGGGTTGTTGCTAACAAATTAAGATGTGTATAGTACGTGCTGATATGCTAGTTTCCGCTTCCGCTTAGTCAAAGAGTGGGACTGTATTCTGCTAGTTATAGACCCGAGGCTAGAAACTCCAGCGTTATATATTCCTTACCGTCGTCAGCCAGAATTGCGCATTTTTCAGCCCAAATTGAGGGGTATTCGGACAGGATTCCAGACAGTTAGCAAGCCAAAAGGTAACGCTTGGAAATTTGAAAACAGACATACACTTCAAAACTAATTGTAATTGCTGAGTATCGTTGGCGAATGCTGCTTGTCATTGCGCGCTTATTCAATTCAAAGATATCGCTATGTCTGCCAAGTTAAGCGGTACCGCACAACTTAAGATTTGCTTACAGTTGGTGGACTCACTGCGAACGAGAACGGGTGTTTTCCTATGCGGTGTTTGCTACAATTTATCCATACACGATGTAGCTGAGCTGATCGGCCACTTCCCTCGAGGTCGCATAAAGCCTTCTACATCCTCAATCAACGAAATTTCAAGAAAACCAGCCAATATGTATTCTGCGTAAGCCAGAGGTCGGCCCATGTTAATTGTTTATGTCGCTATTGGCCGCTGGAAAACCGACTGATGGAATTGCTTGCTACTAACAAATCGTTTAGGCCCTGAACTGCCTCGGTCTTAAAACTCTTAACGGTCGGGAAAAGCAAAGCTTAGACTGAAAGCAAACAAGTCTCGATAACGCAGAAAATAAATCTGTTAGATGGACGGCAATACGGGAAACGTTTACCCGAAACATAAACAACGTAACAACAGCGACAACAAAATACAAACAAATTCCAAAAAATCCAAAAAATCCAAAAAATCAGTCAATCAGTTTAAGAAAAACACTTGCAACACCAAACAGGTTGCAAAAAAACGAAGAAGACGAAGAAATAAAAAGAAAAAGAAATTTAAAAAAAACTAAATCAATCAATCAATCAATCAATCAATAAATCAGTAAATAAAAAAAATAAAAAATAAACCAAAGCAGCTAAAAAAAAAACCCAAAAATTCTAACTAAATAAGTCAATCGATTAATTAAAGCAACAAAAATGTTCGGCGTGGCTGGGATTTTCTTCCCGGCCCGAGTTCGAATCTCAATCGGGGGAGAAGTTATTCGACCCCCAAGCCGTTCGAGAATAACCCCTTTAATAACATATTGAGACTTGAACTTACGACCGCCAGATGCGACCCTGGATCAGCCGCGCGCAGCCCATCCCGCAGGACCACCTGGAAATCCCTTGGGTTGTTGCTAACAAATTAAGATGTGTATAGTACGTGCTGATATGCTAGTTTCCGCTTCCGCTTAGTCAAAGAGTGGGACTGTATTCTGCTAGTTATAGACCCGAGGCTAGAAACTCCAGCGTTATATATTCCTTACCGTCGTCAGCCAGAATTGCGCATTTTTCAGCCCAAATTGAGGGGTATTCGGACAGGATTCCAGACAGTTAGCAAGCCAAAAGGTAACGCTTGGAAATTTGAAAACAGACATACACTTCAAAACTAATTGTAATTGCCGAGTATCGTTGGCGAATGCTGCTTGTCATTGCGCGCTTATTCAATTCAAAGATATCGCTATGTCTGCCAAGTTAAGCGGTACCGCACAACTTAAGATTTGCTTACAGTTGGTGGACTCACTGCGAACGAGAACGGGTGTTTTCCTATGCGGTGTTTGCTACAATTTATCCATACACGATGTAGCTGAGCTGATCGGCCACTTCCCTCGAGGTCGCATAAAGCCTTCTACATCCTCAATCAACGAAATTTCAAGAAAACCAGCCAATATGTATTCTGCGTAAGCCAGAGGTCGGCCCATGTTAATTGTTTATGTCGCTATTGGCCGCTGGAAAACCGACTGATGGAATTGCTTGCTACTAACAAATCGTTTAGGCCCTGAACTGCCTCGGTCTTAAAACTCTTAACGGTCGGGAAAAGCAAAGCTTAGACTGAAAGCAAACAAGTCTCGATAACGCAGAAAATAAATCTGTTAGATGGACGGCAATACGGGAAACGTTTACCCGAAACATAAACAACGTAACAACAGCGACAACAAAATACAAACAAATTCCAAAAAATCCAAAAAATCCAAAAAATCAGTCAATCAGTTTAAGAAAAACACTTGCAACACCAAACAGGTTGCAAAAAAACGAAGAAGACGAAGAAATAAAAAGAAAAAGAAATTTAAAAAAAACTAAATCAATCAATCAATCAATCAATCAATAAATCAGTAAATAAAAAAAATAAAAAATAAACCAAAGCAGCTAAAAAAAAAACCCAAAAATTCTAACTAAATAAGTCAATCGATTAATTAAAGCAACAAAAATGTTCGGCGTGGCTGGGATTTTCTTCCCGGCCCGAGTTCGAATCTCAATCGGGGGAGAAGTTATTCGACCCCCAAGCCGTTCGAGAATAACCCCTTTAATAACATATTGAGACTTGAACTTACGACCGCCAGATGCGACCCTGGATCAGCCGCGCGCAGCCCATCCCGCAGGACCACCTGGAAATCCCTTGGGTTGTTGCTAACAAATTAAGATGTGTATAGTACGTGCTGATATGCTAGTTTCCGCTTCCGCTTAGTCAAAGAGTGGGACTGTATTCTGCTAGTTATAGACCCGAGGCTAGAAACTCCAGCGTTATATATTCCTTACCGTCGTCAGCCAGAATTGCGCATTTTTCAGCCCAAATTGAGGGGTATTCGGACAGGATTCCAGACAGTTAGCAAGCCAAAAGGTAACGCTTGGAAATTTGAAAACAGACATACACTTCAAAACTAATTGTAATTGCCGAGTATCGTTGGCGAATGCTGCTTGTCATTGCGCGCTTATTCAATTCAAAGATATCGCTATGTCTGCCAAGTTAAGCGGTACCGCACAACTTAAGATTTGCTTACAGTTGGTGGACTCACTGCGAACGAGAACGGGTGTTTTCCTATGCGGTGTTTGCTACAATTTATCCATACACGATGTAGCTGAGCTGATCGGCCACTTCCCTCGAGGTCGCATAAAGCCTTCTACATCCTCAATCAACGAAATTTCAAGAAAACCAGCCAATATGTATTCTGCGTAAGCCAGAGGTCGGCCCATGTTAATTGTTTATGTCGCTATTGGCCGCTGGAAAACCGACTGATGGAATTGCTTGCTACTAACAAATCGTTTAGGCCCTGAACTGCCTCGGTCTTAAAACTCTTAACGGTCGGGAAAAGCAAAGCTTAGACTGAAAGCAAACAAGTCTCGATAACGCAGAAAATAAATCTGTTAGATGGACGGCAATACGGGAAACGTTTACCCGAAACATAAACAACGTAACAACAGCGACAACAAAATACAAACAAATTCCAAAAAATCCAAAAAATCCAAAAAATCAGTCAATCAGTTTAAGAAAAACACTTGCAACACCAAACAGGTTGGAAAAAAACGAAGAAGACGAAGAAATAAAAAGAAAAAGAAATTTAAAAAAAACTAAATCAATCAATCAATAAATCAGTAAATAAAAAAAATAAAAAATAAACCAAAGCGGCTAAAAAAAAAACCCCAAAAATTCTAACTAAATAAGTCAATCGATTAATTAAAGCAACAAAAATGTTCGGCGTGGCTGGGATTTTCTTCCCGGCCCGAGTTCGAATCTCAATCGGGCGAGAAGTTATTCGACCCCCAAGCCGTTCGAGAATAACCCCTTTAATAACATATTGAGACTTGAACCTACGACCGCCAGATGCGACCCTGGATCAGCCGCGCGCAGCCCATCCCGCAGGACCACCTGGAAATCCCTTGGGTTGTTGCTAACAAATTAAGATGTGTATAGTACGTGCTGATATGCTAGTTTCCGCTTCCGCTTAGTCAAAGAGTGGGACTGTATTCTGCTAGTTATAGACCCGAGGCTAGAAACTCCAGCGTTATATATTCCTTACCGTCGTCAGCCAGAATTGCGCATTTTTCAGCCCAAATTGAGGGGTATTCGGACAGGATTCCAGACAGTTAGCAAGCCAAAAGGTAACGCTTGGAAATTTGAAAACAGACATACACTTCAAAACTAATTGTAATTGCTGAGTATCGTTGGCGAATGCTGCTTGTCATTGCGCGCTTATTCAATTCAAAGATATCGCTATGTCTGCCAAGTTAAGCGGTACCGCACAACTTAAGATTTGCTTACAGTTGGTGGACTCACTGCGAACGAGAACGGGTGTTTTCCTATGCGGTGTTTGCTACAATTTATCCATACACGATGTAGCTGAGCTGATCGGCCACTTCCCTCGAGGTCGCATAAAGCCTTCTACATCCTCAATCAACGAAATTTCAAGAAAACCAGCCAATATGTATTCTGCGTAAGCCAGAGGTCGGCCCATGTTAATTGTTTATGTCGCTATTGGCCGCTGGAAAACCGACTGATGGAATTGCTTGCTACTAACAAATCGTTTAGGCCCTGAACTGCCTCGGTCTTAAAACTCTTAACGGTCGGGAAAAGCAAAGCTTAGACTGAAAGCAAACAAGTCTCGATAACGCAGAAAATAAATCTGTTAGATGGACGGCAATACGGGAAACGTTTACCCGAAACATAAACAACGTAACAACAGCGACAACAAAATACAAACAAATTCCAAAAAATCCAAAAAATCCAAAAAATCAGTCAATCAGTTTAAGAAAAACACTTGCAACACCAAACAGGTTGCAAAAAAACGAAGAAGACGAAGAAATAAAAAGAAAAAGAAATTTAAAAAAAACTAAATCAATCAATCAATCAATCAATCAATAAATCAGTAAATAAAAAAAATAAAAAATAAACCAAAGCAGCTAAAAAAAAAACCCAAAAATTCTAACTAAATAAGTCAATCGATTAATTAAAGCAACAAAAATGTTCGGCGTGGCTGGGATTTTCTTCCCGGCCCGAGTTCGAATCTCAATCGGGGGAGAAGTTATTCGACCCCCAAGCCGTTCGAGAATAACCCCTTTAATAACATATTGAGACTTGAACTTACGACCGCCAGATGCGACCCTGGATCAGCCGCGCGCAGCCCATCCCGCAGGACCACCTGGAAATCCCTTGGGTTGTTGCTAACAAATTAAGATGTGTATAGTACGTGCTGATATGCTAGTTTCCGCTTCCGCTTAGTCAAAGAGTGGGACTGTATTCTGCTAGTTATAGACCCGAGGCTAGAAACTCCAGCGTTATATATTCCTTACCGTCGTCAGCCAGAATTGCGCATTTTTCAGCCCAAATTGAGGGGTATTCGGACAGGATTCCAGACAGTTAGCAAGCCAAAAGGTAACGCTTGGAAATTTGAAAACAGACATACACTTCAAAACTAATTGTAATTGCCGAGTATCGTTGGCGAATGCTGCTTGTCATTGCGCGCTTATTCAATTCAAAGATATCGCTATGTCTGCCAAGTTAAGCGGTACCGCACAACTTAAGATTTGCTTACAGTTGGTGGACTCACTGCGAACGAGAACGGGTGTTTTCCTATGCGGTGTTTGCTACAATTTATCCATACACGATGTAGCTGAGCTGATCGGCCACTTCCCTCGAGGTCGCATAAAGCCTTCTACATCCTCAATCAACGAAATTTCAAGAAAACCAGCCAATATGTATTCTGCGTAAGCCAGAGGTCGGCCCATGTTAATTGTTTATGTCGCTATTGGCCGCTGGAAAACCGACTGATGGAATTGCTTGCTACTAACAAATCGTTTAGGCCCTGAACTGCCTCGGTCTTAAAACTCTTAACGGTCGGGAAAAGCAAAGCTTAGACTGAAAGCAAACAAGTCTCGATAACGCAGAAAATAAATCTGTTAGATGGACGGCAATACGGGAAACGTTTACCCGAAACATAAACAACGTAACAACAGCGACAACAAAATACAAACAAATTCCAAAAAATCCAAAAAATCCAAAAAATCAGTCAATCAGTTTAAGAAAAACACTTGCAACACCAAACAGGTTGGAAAAAAACGAAGAAGACGAAGAAATAAAAAGAAAAAGAAATTTAAAAAAAACTAAATCAATCAATCAATCAATCAATCAATAAATCAGTAAATAAAAAAAATAAAAAATAAACCAAAGCAGCTAAAAAAAAAACCCCAAAAATTCTAACTAAATAAGTCAATCGATTAATTAAAGCAACAAAAATGTTCGGCGTGGCTGGGATTTTCTTCCCGGCCCGAGTTCGAATCTCAATCGGGGGAGAAGTTATTCGACCCCCAAGCCGTTCGAGAATAACCCCTTTAATAACATATTGAGACTTGAACTTACGACCACCAGATGCGACCCTGGATCAGCCGCGCGCAGCCCATCCCGCAGGACCACCTGGAAATCCCTTGGGTTGTTGCTAACAAATTAAGATGTGTATAGTACGTGCTGATATGCTAGTTTCCGCTTCCGCTTAGTCAAAGAGTGGGACTGTATTCTGCTAGTTATAGACCCGAGGCTAGAAACTCCAGCGTTATATATTCCTTACCGTCGTCAGCCAGAATTGCGCATTTTTCAGCCCAAATTGAGGGGTATTCGGACAGGATTCCAGACAGTTAGCAAGCCAAAAGGTAACGCTTGGAAATTTGAAAACAGACATACACTTCAAAACTAATTGTAATTGCTGAGTATCGTTGGCGAATGCTGCTTGTCATTGCGCGCTTATTCAATTCAAAGATATCGCTATGTCTGCCAAGTTAAGCGGTACCGCACAACTTAAGATTTGCTTACAGTTGGTGGACTCACTGCGAACGAGAACGGGTGTTTTCCTATGCGGTGTTTGCTACAATTTATCCATACACGATGTAGCTGAGCTGATCGGCCACTTCCCTCGAGGTCGCATAAAGCCTTCTACATCCTCAATCAACGAAATTTCAAGAAAACCAGCCAATATGTATTCTGCCTAAGCCAGAGGTCGGCCCATGTTAATTGTTTATGTCGCTATTGGCCGCTGGAAAACCGACTGATGGAATTGCTTGCTACTAACAAATCGTTTAGGCCCTGAACTGCCTCGGTCTTAAAACTCTTAACGGTCGGGAAAAGCAAAGCTTAGACTGAAAGCAAACAAGTCTCGATAACGCAGAAAATAAATCTGTTAGATGGACGGCAATACGGGAAACGTTTACCCGAAACATAAACAACGTAACAACAGCGACAACAAAATACAAACAAATTCCAAAAAATCCAAAAAATCCAAAAAATCAGTCAATCAGTTTAAGAAAAACACTTGCAACACCAAACAGGTTGCAAAAAAACGAAGAAGACGAAGAAATAAAAAGAAAAAGAAATTTAAAAAAACTAAATCAATAAATCAATCAATCAATCAATAAATCAGTAAATAAAAAAAATAAAAAATAAACCAAAGCGGCTAAAAAAAAAACCCCAAAAATTCTAACTAAATAAGTCAATCGATTAATTAAAGCAACAAAAATGTTCGGCGTGGCTGGGATTTTCTTCCCGGCCCGAGTTCGAATCTCAATCGGGGGAGAAGTTATTCGACCCCCAAGCCGTTCGAGAATAACCCCTTTAATAACATATTGAGACTTGAACTTACGACCGCCAGATGCGACCCTGGATCAGCCGCGCGCAGCCCATCCCGCAGGACCACCTGGAAATCCCTTGGGTTGTTGCTAACAAATTAAGATGTGTATAGTACGTGCTGATATGCTAGTTTCCGCTTCCGCTTAGTCAAAGAGTGGGACTGTATTCTGCTAGTTATAGACCCGAGGCTAGAAACTCCAGCGTTATATATTCCTTACCGTCGTCAGCCAGAATTGCGCATTTTTCAGCCCAAATTGAGGGGTATTCGGACAGGATTCCAGACAGTTAGCAAGCCAAAAGGTAACGCTTGGAAATTTGAAAACAGACATACACTTCAAAACTAATTGTAATTGCCGAGTATCGTTGGCGAATGCTGCTTGTCATTGCGCGCTTATTCAATTCAAAGATATCGCTATGTCTGCCAAGTTAAGCGGTACCGCACAACTTAAGATTTGCTTACAGTTGGTGGACTCACTGCGAACGAGAACGGGTGTTTTCCTATGCGGTGTTTGCTACAATTTATCCATACACGATGTAGCTGAGCTGATCGGCCACTTCCCTCGAGGTCGCATAAAGCCTTCTACATCCTCAATCAACGAAATTTCAAGAAAACCAGCCAATATGTATTCTGCGTAAGCCAGAGGTCGGCCCATGTTAATTGTTTATGTCGCTATTGGCCGCTGGAAAACCGACTGATGGAATTGCTTGCTACTAACAAATCGTTTAGGCCCTGAACTGCCTCGGTCTTAAAACTCTTAACGGTCGGGAAAAGCAAAGCTTAGACTGAAAGCAAACAAGTCTCGATAACGCAGAAAATAAATCTGTTAGATGGACGGCAATACGGGAAACGTTTACCCGAAACATAAACAACGTAACAACAGCGACAACAAAATACAAACAAATTCCAAAAAATCCAAAAAATCCAAAAAATCAGTCAATCAGTTTAAGAAAAACACTTGCAACACCAAACAGGTTGCAAAAAAACGAAGAAGACGAAGAAATAAAAAGAAAAAGAAATTTAAAAAAAACTAAATCAATCAATCAATAAATCAGTAAATAAAAAAAATAAAAAATAAACCAAAGCGGCTAAAAAAAAAACCCCAAAAATTCTAACTAAATAAGTCAATCGATTAATTAAAGCAACAAAAATGTTCGGCGTGGCTGGGATTTTCTTCCCGGCCCGAGTTCGAATCTCAATCGGGCGAGAAGTTATTCGACCCCCAAGCCGTTCGAGAATAACCCCTTTAATAACATATTGAGACTTGAACTTACGACCGCCAGATGCGACCCTGGATCAGCCGCGCGCAGCCCATCCCGCAGGACCACCTGGAAATCCCTTGGGTTGTTGCTAACAAATTAAGATGTGTATAGTACGTGCTGATATGCTAGTTTCCGCTTCCGCTTAGTCAAAGAGTGGGACTGTATTCTGCTAGTTATAGACCCCAGGCTAGAAACTCCAGCGTTATATATTCCTTACCGTCATCAGCCAGAATTGCGCATTTTTCAGCCCAAATTGAGGGGTATTCGGACAGGATTCCAGACAGTTAGCAAGCCAAAAGGTAACGGTTGGAAATTTGAAAACAGACATACACTTCAAAACTAATTGTAATTGCTGAGTATCGTTGGCGAATGCTGCTTGTCATTGCGCGCTTATTCAATTCAAAGATATCGCTATGTCTGCCAAGTTAAGCGGTACCGCACAACTTAAGATTTGCTTACAGTTGGTGGACTCACTGCGAACGAGAACGGGTGTTTTCCTATGCGGTGTTTGCTACAATTTATCCATACACGATGTAGCTGAGCTGATCGGCCACTTCCCTCGAGGTCGCATAAAGCCTTCTACATCCTCAATCAACGAAATTTCAAGAAAACCAGCCAATATGTATTCTGCGTAAGCCAGAGGTCGGCCCATGTTAATTGTTTATGTCGCTATTGGCCGCTGGAAAACCGACTGATGGAATTGCTTGCTACTAACAAATCGTTTAGGCCCTGAACTGCCTCGGTCTTAAAACTCTTAACGGTCGGGAAAAGCAAAGCTTAGACTGAAAGCAAACAAGTCTCGATAACGCAGAAAATAAATCTGTTAGATGGACGGCAATACGGGAAACGTTTACCCGAAACATAAACAACGTAACAACAGCGACAACAAAATACAAACAAATTCCAAAAAATCCAAAAAATCAGTCAATCAGTTTAAGAAAAACACTTGCAACACCAAACAGGTTGGAAAAAAAACGAAGAAGACGAAGAAATAAAAAGAAAAAGAAATTTAAAAAAGCTAAATCAATCAATCAATCAATCAATAAATCAGTAAATAAAAAAAATAAAAAATAAACCAAAGCGGCTAAAAAAAAAACCCCAAAAATTCTAACTAAATAAGTCAATCGATTAATTAAAGCAACAAAAATGTTCGGCGTGGCTGGGATTTTCTTCCCGGCCCGAGTTCGAATCTCAATCGGGGGAGAAGTTATTCGACCCCCAAGCCGTTCGAGAATAACCCCTTTAATAACATATTGAGACTTGAACTTACGACCGCCAGATGCGACCCTGGATCAGCCGCGCGCAGCCCATCCCGCAGGACCACCTGGAAATCCCTTGGGTTGTTGCTAACAAATTAAGATGTGTATAGTACGTGCTGATATGCTAGTTTCCGCTTCCGCTTAGTCAAAGAGTGGGACTGTATTCTGCTAGTTATAGACCCGAGGCTAGAAACTCCAGCGTTATATATTCCTTACCGTCGTCAGCCAGAATTGCGCATTTTTCAGCCCAAATTGAGGGGTATTCGGACAGGATTCCAGACAGTTAGCAAGCCAAAAGGTAACGCTTGGAAATTTGAAAACAGACATACACTTCAAAACTAATTGTAATTGCTGAGTATCGTTGGCGAATGCTGCTTGTCATTGCGCGCTTATTCAATTCAAAGATATCGCTATGTCTGCCAAGTTAAGCGGTACCGCACAACTTAAGATTTGCTTACAGTTGGTGGACTCACTGCGAACGAGAACGGGTGTTTTCCTATGCGGTGTTTGCTACAATTTATCCATACACGATGTAGCTGAGCTGATCGGCCACTTCCCTCGAGGTCGCATAAAGCCTTCTACATCCTCAATCAACGAAATTTCAAGAAAACCAGCCAATATGTATTCTGCGTAAGCCAGAGGTCGGCCCATGTTAATTGTTTATGTCGCTATTGGCCGCTGGAAAACCGACTGATGGAATTGCTTGCTACTAACAAATCGTTTAGGCCCTGAACTGCCTCGGTCTTAAAACTCTTAACGGTCGGGAAAAGCAAAGCTTAGACTGAAAGCAAACAAGTCTCGATAACGCAGAAAATAAATCTGTTAGATGGACGGCAATACGGGAAACGTTTACCCGAAACATAAACAACGTAACAACAGCGACAACAAAATACAAACAAATTCCAAAAAATCCAAAAAATCCAAAAAATCAGTCAATCAGTTTAAGAAAAACACTTGCAACACCAAACAGGTTGCAAAAAAACGAAGAAGACGAAGAAATAAAAAGAAAAAGAAATTTAAAAAAAACTAAATCAATCAATCAATCAATCAATCAATAAATCAGTAAATAAAAAAAATAAAAAATAAACCAAAGCAGCTAAAAAAAAAACCCAAAAATTCTAACTAAATAAGTCAATCGATTAATTAAAGCAACAAAAATGTTCGGCGTGGCTGGGATTTTCTTCCCGGCCCGAGTTCGAATCTCAATCGGGGGAGAAGTTATTCGACCCCCAAGCCGTTCGAGAATAACCCCTTTAATAACATATTGAGACTTGAACTTACGACCGCCAGATGCGACCCTGGATCAGCCGCGCGCAGCCCATCCCGCAGGACCACCTGGAAATCCCTTGGGTTGTTGCTAACAAATTAAGATGTGTATAGTACGTGCTGATATGCTAGTTTCCGCTTCCGCTTAGTCAAAGAGTGGGACTGTATTCTGCTAGTTATAGACCCGAGGCTAGAAACTCCAGCGTTATATATTCCTTACCGTCGTCAGCCAGAATTGCGCATTTTTCAGCCCAAATTGAGGGGTATTCGGACAGGATTCCAGACAGTTAGCAAGCGAAAAGGTAACGGTTGGAAATTTGAAAACAGACATACACTTCAAAACTAATTGTAATTGCCGAGTATCGTTGGCGAATGCTGCTTGTCATTGCGCGCTTATTCAATTCAAAGATATCGCTATGTCTGCCAAGTTAAGCGGTACCGCACAACTTAAGATTTGCTTACAGTTGGTGGACTCACTGCGAACGAGAACGGGTGTTTTCCTATGCGGTGTTTGCTACAATTTATCCATACACGATGTAGCTGAGCTGATCGGCCACTTCCCTCGAGGTCGCATAAAGCCTTCTACATCCTCAATCAACGAAATTTCAAGAAAACCAGCCAATATGTATTCTGCGTAAGCCAGAGGTCGGCCCATGTTAATTGTTTATGTCGCTATTGGCCGCTGGAAAACCGACTGATGGAATTGCTTGCTACTAACAAATCGTTTAGGCCCTGAACTGCCTCGGTCTTAAAACTCTTAACGGTCGGGAAAAGCAAAGCTTAGACTGAAAGCAAACAAGTCTCGATAACGCAGAAAATAAATCTGTTAGATGGACGGCAATACGGGAAACGTTTACCCGAAACATAAACAACGTAACAACAGCGACAACAAAATACAAACAAATTCCAAAAAATCCAAAAAATCCAAAAAATCAGTCAATCAGTTTAAGAAAAACACTTGCAACACCAAACAGGTTGGAAAAAAACGAAGAAGACGAAGAAATAAAAAGAAAAAGAAATTTAAAAAAAACTAAATCAATCAATCAATCAATCAATCAATAAATCAGTAAATAAAAAAAATAAAAAATAAACCAAAGCAGCTAAAAAAAAAACCCCAAAAATTCTAACTAAATAAGTCAATCGATTAATTAAAGCAACAAAAATGTTCGGCGTGGCTGGGATTTTCTTCCCGGCCCGAGTTCGAATCTCAATCGGGGGAGAAGTTATTCGACCCCCAAGCCGTTCGAGAATAACCCCTTTAATAACATATTGAGACTTGAACTTACGACCACCAGATGCGACCCTGGATCAGCCGCGCGCAGCCCATCCCGCAGGACCACCTGGAAATCCCTTGGGTTGTTGCTAACAAATTAAGATGTGTATAGTACGTGCTGATATGCTAGTTTCCGCTTCCGCTTAGTCAAAGAGTGGGACTGTATTCTGCTAGTTATAGACCCGAGGCTAGAAACTCCAGCGTTATATATTCCTTACCGTCGTCAGCCAGAATTGCGCATTTTTCAGCCCAAATTGAGGGGTATTCGGACAGGATTCCAGACAGTTAGCAAGCCAAAAGGTAACGCTTGGAAATTTGAAAACAGACATACACTTCAAAACTAATTGTAATTGCTGAGTATCGTTGGCGAATGCTGCTTGTCATTGCGCGCTTATTCAATTCAAAGATATCGCTATGTCTGCCAAGTTAAGCGGTACCGCACAACTTAAGATTTGCTTACAGTTGGTGGACTCACTGCGAACGAGAACGGGTGTTTTCCTATGCGGTGTTTGCTACAATTTATCCATACACGATGTAGCTGAGCTGATCGGCCACTTCCCTCGAGGTCGCATAAAGCCTTCTACATCCTCAATCAACGAAATTTCAAGAAAACCAGCCAATATGTATTCTGCGTAAGCCAGAGGTCGGCCCATGTTAATTGTTTATGTCGCTATTGGCCGCTGGAAAACCGACTGATGGAATTGCTTGCTACTAACAAATCGTTTAGGCCCTGAACTGCCTCGGTCTTAAAACTCTTAACGGTCGGGAAAAGCAAAGCTTAGACTGAAAGCAAACAAGTCTCGATAACGCAGAAAATAAATCTGTTAGATGGACGGCAATACGGGAAACGTTTACCCGAAACATAAACAACGTAACAACAGCGACAACAAAATACAAACAAATTCCAAAAAATCCAAAAAATCCAAAAAATCAGTCAATCAGTTTAAGAAAAACACTTGCAACACCAAACAGGTTGCAAAAAAACGAAGAAGACGAAGAAATAAAAAGAAAAAGAAATTTAAAAAAACTAAATCAATAAATCAATCAATCAATCAATAAATCAGTAAATAAAAAAAATAAAAAATAAACCAAAGCGGCTAAAAAAAAAACCCCAAAAATTCTAACTAAATAAGTCAATCGATTAATTAAAGCAACAAAAATGTTCGGCGTGGCTGGGATTTTCTTCCCGGCCCGAGTTCGAATCTCAATCGGGGGAGAAGTTATTCGACCCCCAAGCCGTTCGAGAATAACCCCTTTAATAACATATTGAGACTTGAACTTACGACCGCCAGATGCGACCCTGGATCAGCCGCGCGCAGCCCATCCCGCAGGACCACCTGGAAATCCCTTGGGTTGTTGCTAACAAATTAAGATGTGTATAGTACGTGCTGATATGCTAGTTTCCGCTTCCGCTTAGTCAAAGAGTGGGACTGTATTCTGCTAGTTATAGACCCGAGGCTAGAAACTCCAGCGTTATATATTCCTTACCGTCGTCAGCCAGAATTGCGCATTTTTCAGCCCAAATTGAGGGGTATTCGGACAGGATTCCAGACAGTTAGCAAGCCAAAAGGTAACGCTTGGAAATTTGAAAACAGACATACACTTCAAAACTAATTGTAATTGCCGAGTATCGTTGGCGAATGCTGCTTGTCATTGCGCGCTTATTCAATTCAAAGATATCGCTATGTCTGCCAAGTTAAGCGGTACCGCACAACTTAAGATTTGCTTACAGTTGGTGGACTCACTGCGAACGAGAACGGGTGTTTTCCTATGCGGTGTTTGCTACAATTTATCCATACACGATGTAGCTGAGCTGATCGGCCACTTCCCTCGAGGTCGCATAAAGCCTTCTACATCCTCAATCAACGAAATTTCAAGAAAACCAGCCAATATGTATTCTGCGTAAGCCAGAGGTCGGCCCATGTTAATTGTTTATGTCGCTATTGGCCGCTGGAAAACCGACTGATGGAATTGCTTGCTACTAACAAATCGTTTAGGCCCTGAACTGCCTCGGTCTTAAAACTCTTAACGGTCGGGAAAAGCAAAGCTTAGACTGAAAGCAAACAAGTCTCGATAACGCAGAAAATAAATCTGTTAGATGGACGGCAATACGGGAAACGTTTACCCGAAACATAAACAACGTAACAACAGCGACAACAAAATACAAACAAATTCCAAAAAATCCAAAAAATCCAAAAAATCAGTCAATCAGTTTAAGAAAAACACTTGCAACACCAAACAGGTTGCAAAAAAACGAAGAAGACGAAGAAATAAAAAGAAAAAGAAATTTAAAAAAAACTAAATCAATCAATCAATAAATCAGTAAATAAAAAAAATAAAAAATAAACCAAAGCGGCTAAAAAAAAAACCCCAAAAATTCTAACTAAATAAGTCAATCGATTAATTAAAGCAACAAAAATGTTCGGCGTGGCTGGGATTTTCTTCCCGGCCCGAGTTCGAATCTCAATCGGGCGAGAAGTTATTCGACCCCCAAGCCGTTCGAGAATAACCCCTTTAATAACATATTGAGACTTGAACTTACGACCGCCAGATGCGACCCTGGATCAGCCGCGCGCAGCCCATCCCGCAGGACCACCTGGAAATCCCTTGGGTTGTTGCTAACAAATTAAGATGTGTATAGTACGTGCTGATATGCTAGTTTCCGCTTCCGCTTAGTCAAAGAGTGGGACTGTATTCTGCTAGTTATAGACCCGAGGCTAGAAACTCCAGCGTTATATATTCCTTACCGTCATCAGCCAGAATTGCGCATTTTTCAGCCCAAATTGAGGGGTATTCGGACAGGATTCCAGACAGTTAGCAAGCCAAAAGGTAACGGTTGGAAATTTGAAAACAGACATACACTTCAAAACTAATTGTAATTGCTGAGTATCGTTGGCGAATGCTGCTTGTCATTGCGCGCTTATTCAATTCAAAGATATCGCTATGTCTGCCAAGTTAAGCGGTACCGCACAACTTAAGATTTGCTTACAGTTGGTGGACTCACTGCGAACGAGAACGGGTGTTTTCCTATGCGGTGTTTGCTACAATTTATCCATACACGATGTAGCTGAGCTGATCGGCCACTTCCCTCGAGGTCGCATAAAGCCTTCTACATCCTCAATCAACGAAATTTCAAGAAAACCAGCCAATATGTATTCTGCGTAAGCCAGAGGTCGGCCCATGTTAATTGTTTATGTCGCTATTGGCCGCTGGAAAACCGACTGATGGAATTGCTTGCTACTAACAAATCGTTTAGGCCCTGAACTGCCTCGGTCTTAAAACTCTTAACGGTCGGGAAAAGCAAAGCTTAGACTGAAAGCAAACAAGTCTCGATAACGCAGAAAATAAATCTGTTAGATGGACGGCAATACGGGAAACGTTTACCCGAAACATAAACAACGTAACAACAGCGACAACAAAATACAAACAAATTCCAAAAAATCCAAAAAATCCAAAAAATCAGTCAATCAGTTTAAGAAAAACACTTGCAACACCAAACAGGTTGCAAAAAAACGAAGAAGACGAAGAAATAAAAAGAAAAAGAAATTTAAAAAAAACTAAATCAATCAATCAATCAATCAATCAATAAATCAGTAAATAAAAAAAATAAAAAATAAACCAAAGCAGCTAAAAAAAAAACCCAAAAATTCTAACTAAATAAGTCAATCGATTAATTAAAGCAACAAAAATGTTCGGCGTGGCTGGGATTTTCTTCCCGGCCCGAGTTCGAATCTCAATCGGGGGAGAAGTTATTCGACCCCCAAGCCGTTCGAGAATAACCCCTTTAATAACATATTGAGACTTGAACTTACGACCGCCAGATGCGACCCTGGATCAGCCGCGCGCAGCCCATCCCGCAGGACCACCTGGAAATCCCTTGGGTTGTTGCTAACAAATTAAGATGTGTATAGTACGTGCTGATATGCTAGTTTCCGCTTCCGCTTAGTCAAAGAGTGGGACTGTATTCTGCTAGTTATAGACCCGAGGCTAGAAACTCCAGCGTTATATATTCCTTACCGTCGTCAGCCAGAATTGCGCATTTTTCAGCCCAAATTGAGGGGTATTCGGACAGGATTCCAGACAGTTAGCAAGCCAAAAGGTAACGCTTGGAAATTTGAAAACAGACATACACTTCAAAACTAATTGTAATTGCCGAGTATCGTTGGCGAATGCTGCTTGTCATTGCGCGCTTATTCAATTCAAAGATATCGCTATGTCTGCCAAGTTAAGCGGTACCGCACAACTTAAGATTTGCTTACAGTTGGTGGACTCACTGCGAACGAGAACGGGTGTTTTCCTATGCGGTGTTTGCTACAATTTATCCATACACGATGTAGCTGAGCTGATCGGCCACTTCCCTCGAGGTCGCATAAAGCCTTCTACATCCTCAATCAACGAAATTTCAAGAAAACCAGCCAATATGTATTCTGCGTAAGCCAGAGGTCGGCCCATGTTAATTGTTTATGTCGCTATTGGCCGCTGGAAAACCGACTGATGGAATTGCTTGCTACTAACAAATCGTTTAGGCCCTGAACTGCCTCGGTCTTAAAACTCTTAACGGTCGGGAAAAGCAAAGCTTAGACTGAAAGCAAACAAGTCTCGATAACGCAGAAAATAAATCTGTTAGATGGACGGCAATACGGGAAACGTTTACCCGAAACATAAACAACGTAACAACAGCGACAACAAAATACAAACAAATTCCAAAAAATCCAAAAAATCCAAAAAATCAGTCAATCAGTTTAAGAAAAACACTTGCAACACCAAACAGGTTGGAAAAAAACGAAGAAGACGAAGAAATAAAAAGAAAAAGAAATTTAAAAAAAACTAAATCAATCAATCAATCAATCAATCAATAAATCAGTAAATAAAAAAAATAAAAAATAAACCAAAGCAGCTAAAAAAAAAACCCCAAAAATTCTAACTAAATAAGTCAATCGATTAATTAAAGCAACAAAAATGTTCGGCGTGGCTGGGATTTTCTTCCCGGCCCGAGTTCGAATCTCAATCGGGGGAGAAGTTATTCGACCCCCAAGCCGTTCGAGAATAACCCCTTTAATAACATATTGAGACTTGAACTTACGACCACCAGATGCGACCCTGGATCAGCCGCGCGCAGCCCATCCCGCAGGACCACCTGGAAATCCCTTGGGTTGTTGCTAACAAATTAAGATGTGTATAGTACGTGCTGATATGCTAGTTTCCGCTTCCGCTTAGTCAAAGAGTGGGACTGTATTCTGCTAGTTATAGACCCGAGGCTAGAAACTCCAGCGTTATATATTCCTTACCGTCGTCAGCCAGAATTGCGCATTTTTCAGCCCAAATTGAGGGGTATTCGGACAGGATTCCAGACAGTTAGCAAGCCAAAAGGTAACGGTTGGAAATTTGAAAACAGACATACACTTCAAAACTAATTGTAATTGCTGAGTATCGTTGGCGAATGCTGCTTGTCATTGCGCGCTTATTCAATTCAAAGATATCGCTATGTCTGCCAAGTTAAGCGGTACCGCACAACTTAAGATTTGCTTACAGTTGGTGGACTCACTGCGAACGAGAACGGGTGTTTTCCTATGCGGTGTTTGCTACAATTTATCCATACACGATGTAGCTGAGCTGATCGGCCACTTCCCTCGAGGTCGCATAAAGCCTTCTACATCCTCAATCAACGAAATTTCAAGAAAACCAGCCAATATGTATTCTGCGTAAGCCAGAGGTCGGCCCATGTTAATTGTTTATGTCGCTATTGGCCGCTGGAAAACCGACTGATGGAATTGCTTGCTACTAACAAATCGTTTAGGCCCTGAACTGCCTCGGTCTTAAAACTCTTAACGGTCGGGAAAAGCAAAGCTTAGACTGAAAGCAAACAAGTCTCGATAACGCAGAAAATAAATCTGTTAGATGGACGGCAATACGGGAAACGTTTACCCGAAACATAAACAACGTAACAACAGCGACAACAAAATACAAACAAATTCCAAAAAATCCAAAAAATCCAAAAAATCAGTCAATCAGTTTAAGAAAAACACTTGCAACACCAAACAGGTTGCAAAAAAACGAAGAAGACGAAGAAATAAAAAGAAAAAGAAATTTAAAAAAACTAAATCAATAAATCAATCAATCAATCAATAAATCAGTAAATAAAAAAAATAAAAAATAAACCAAAGCGGCTAAAAAAAAAACCCCAAAAATTCTAACTAAATAAGTCAATCGATTAATTAAAGCAACAAAAATGTTCGGCGTGGCTGGGATTTTCTTCCCGGCCCGAGTTCGAATCTCAATCGGGGGAGAAGTTATTCGACCCCCAAGCCGTTCGAGAATAACCCCTTTAATAACATATTGAGACTTGAACTTACGACCGCCAGATGCGACCCTGGATCAGCCGCGCGCAGCCCATCCCGCAGGACCACCTGGAAATCCCTTGGGTTGTTGCTAACAAATTAAGATGTGTATAGTACGTGCTGATATGCTAGTTTCCGCTTCCGCTTAGTCAAAGAGTGGGACTGTATTCTGCTAGTTATAGACCCGAGGCTAGAAACTCCAGCGTTATATATTCCTTACCGTCGTCAGCCAGAATTGCGCATTTTTCAGCCCAAATTGAGGGGTATTCGGACAGGATTCCAGACAGTTAGCAAGCCAAAAGGTAACGCTTGGAAATTTGAAAACAGACATACACTTCAAAACTAATTGTAATTGCCGAGTATCGTTGGCGAATGCTGCTTGTCATTGCGCGCTTATTCAATTCAAAGATATCGCTATGTCTGCCAAGTTAAGCGGTACCGCACAACTTAAGATTTGCTTACAGTTGGTGGACTCACTGCGAACGAGAACGGGTGTTTTCCTATGCGGTGTTTGCTACAATTTATCCATACACGATGTAGCTGAGCTGATCGGCCACTTCCCTCGAGGTCGCATAAAGCCTTCTACATCCTCAATCAACGAAATTTCAAGAAAACCAGCCAATATGTATTCTGCGTAAGCCAGAGGTCGGCCCATGTTAATTGTTTATGTCGCTATTGGCCGCTGGAAAACCGACTGATGGAATTGCTTGCTACTAACAAATCGTTTAGGCCCTGAACTGCCTCGGTCTTAAAACTCTTAACGGTCGGGAAAAGCAAAGCTTAGACTGAAAGCAAACAAGTCTCGATAACGCAGAAAATAAATCTGTTAGATGGACGGCAATACGGGAAACGTTTACCCGAAACATAAACAACGTAACAACAGCGACAACAAAATACAAACAAATTCCAAAAAATCCAAAAAATCCAAAAAATCAGTCAATCAGTTTAAGAAAAACACTTGCAACACCAAACAGGTTGCAAAAAAACGAAGAAGACGAAGAAATAAAAAGAAAAAGAAATTTAAAAAAAACTAAATCAATCAATCAATAAATCAGTAAATAAAAAAAATAAAAAATAAACCAAAGCGGCTAAAAAAAAAACCCCAAAAATTCTAACTAAATAAGTCAATCGATTAATTAAAGCAACAAAAATGTTCGGCGTGGCTGGGATTTTCTTCCCGGCCCGAGTTCGAATCTCAATCGGGCGAGAAGTTATTCGACCCCCAAGCCGTTCGAGAATAACCCCTTTAATAACATATTGAGACTTGAACTTACGACCGCCAGATGCGACCCTGGATCAGCCGCGCGCAGCCCATCCCGCAGGACCACCTGGAAATCCCTTGGGTTGTTGCTAACAAATTAAGATGTGTATAGTACGTGCTGATATGCTAGTTTCCGCTTCCGCTTAGTCAAAGAGTGGGACTGTATTCTGCTAGTTATAGACCCGAGGCTAGAAACTCCAGCGTTATATATTCCTTACCGTCATCAGCCAGAATTGCGCATTTTTCAGCCCAAATTGAGGGGTATTCGGACAGGATTCCAGACAGTTAGCAAGCCAAAAGGTAACGGTTGGAAATTTGAAAACAGACATACACTTCAAAACTAATTGTAATTGCTGAGTATCGTTGGCGAATGCTGCTTGTCATTGCGCGCTTATTCAATTCAAAGATATCGCTATGTCTGCCAAGTTAAGCGGTACCGCACAACTTAAGATTTGCTTACAGTTGGTGGACTCACTGCGAACGAGAACGGGTGTTTTCCTATGCGGTGTTTGCTACAATTTATCCATACACGATGTAGCTGAGCTGATCGGCCACTTCCCTCGAGGTCGCATAAAGCCTTCTACATCCTCAATCAACGAAATTTCAAGAAAACCAGCCAATATGTATTCTGCGTAAGCCAGAGGTCGGCCCATGTTAATTGTTTATGTCGCTATTGGCCGCTGGAAAACCGACTGATGGAATTGCTTGCTACTAACAAATCGTTTAGGCCCTGAACTGCCTCGGTCTTAAAACTCTTAACGGTCGGGAAAAGCAAAGCTTAGACTGAAAGCAAACAAGTCTCGATAACGCAGAAAATAAATCTGTTAGATGGACGGCAATACGGGAAACGTTTACCCGAAACATAAACAACGTAACAACAGCGACAACAAAATACAAACAAATTCCAAAAAATCCAAAAAATCAGTCAATCAGTTTAAGAAAAACACTTGCAACACCAAACAGGTTGGAAAAAAAACGAAGAAGACGAAGAAATAAAAAGAAAAAGAAATTTAAAAAAGCTAAATCAATCAATCAATCAATCAATAAATCAGTAAATAAAAAAAATAAAAAATAAACCAAAGCGGCTAAAAAAAAAACCCCAAAAATTCTAACTAAATAAGTCAATCGATTAATTAAAGCAACAAAAATGTTCGGCGTGGCTGGGATTTTCTTCCCGGCCCGAGTTCGAATCTCAATCGGGGGAGAAGTTATTCGACCCCCAAGCCGTTCGAGAATAACCCCTTTAATAACATATTGAGACTTGAACTTACGACCGCCAGATGCGACCCTGGATCAGCCGCGCGCAGCCCATCCCGCAGGACCACCTGGAAATCCCTTGGGTTGTTGCTAACAAATTAAGATGTGTATAGTACGTGCTGATATGCTAGTTTCCGCTTCCGCTTAGTCAAAGAGTGGGACTGTATTCTGCTAGTTATAGACCCGAGGCTAGAAACTCCAGCGTTATATATTCCTTACCGTCGTCAGCCAGAATTGCGCATTTTTCAGCCCAAATTGAGGGGTATTCGGACAGGATTCCAGACAGTTAGCAAGCCAAAAGGTAACGGTTGGAAATTTGAAAACAGACATACACTTCAAAACTAATTGTAATTGCTGAGTATCGTTGGCGAATGCTGCTTGTCATTGCGCGCTTATTCAATTCAAAGATATCGCTATGTCTGCCAAGTTAAGCGGTACCGCACAACTTAAGATTTGCTTACAGTTGGTGGACTCACTGCGAACGAGAACGGGTGTTTTCCTATGCGGTGTTTGCTACAATTTATCCATACACGATGTAGCTGAGCTGATCGGCCACTTCCCTCGAGGTCGCATAAAGCCTTCTACATCCTCAATCAACGAAATTTCAAGAAAACCAGCCAATATGTATTCTGCGTAAGCCAGAGGTCGGCCCATGTTAATTGTTTATGTCGCTATTGGCCGCTGGAAAACCGACTGATGGAATTGCTTGCTACTAACAAATCGTTTAGGCCCTGAACTGCCTCGGTCTTAAAACTCTTAACGGTCGGGAAAAGCAAAGCTTAGACTGAAAGCAAACAAGTCTCGATAACGCAGAAAATAAATCTGTTAGATGGACGGCAATACGGGAAACGTTTACCCGAAACATAAACAACGTAACAACAGCGACAACAAAATACAAACAAATTCCAAAAAATCCAAAAAATCCAAAAAATCAGTCAATCAGTTTAAGAAAAACACTTGCAACACCAAACAGGTTGGAAAAAAACGAAGAAGACGAAGAAATAAAAAGAAAAAGAAATTTAAAAAAACTAAATCAATCAATCAATCAATCAATAAATCAGTAAATAAAAAAAATAAAAAATAAACCAAAGCGGCTAAAAAAAAAACCCCAAAAATTCTAACTAAATAAGTCAATCGATTAATTAAAGCAACAAAAATGTTCGGCGTGGCTGGGATTTTCTTCCCGGCCCGAGTTCGAATCTCAATCGGGGGAGAAGTTATTCGACCCCCAAGCCGTTCGAGAATAACCCCTTTAATAACATATTGAGACTTGAACTTACGACCGCCAGATGCGACCCTGGATCAGCCGCGCGCAGCCCATCCCGCAGGACCACCTGGAAATCCCTTGGGTTGTTGCTAACAAATTAAGATGTGTATAGTACGTGCTGATATGCTAGTTTCCGCTTCCGCTTAGTCAAAGAGTGGGACTGTATTCTGCTAGTTATAGACCCGAGGCTAGAAACTCCAGCGTTATATATTCCTTACCGTCGTCAGCCAGAATTGCGCATTTTTCAGCCCAAATTGAGGGGTATTCGGACAGGATTCCAGACAGTTAGCAAGCGAAAAGGTAACGGTTGGAAATTTGAAAACAGACATACACTTCAAAACTAATTGTAATTGCCGAGTATCGTTGGCGAATGCTGCTTGTCATTGCGCGCTTATTCAATTCAAAGATATCGCTATGTCTGCCAAGTTAAGCGGTACCGCACAACTTAAGATTTGCTTACAGTTGGTGGACTCACTGCGAACGAGAACGGGTGTTTTCCTATGCGGTGTTTGCTACAATTTATCCATACACGATGTAGCTGAGCTGATCGGCCACTTCCCTCGAGGTCGCATAAAGCCTTCTACATCCTCAATCAACGAAATTTCAAGAAAACCAGCCAATATGTATTCTGCGTAAGCCAGAGGTCGGCCCATGTTAATTGTTTATGTCGCTATTGGCCGCTGGAAAACCGACTGATGGAATTGCTTGCTACTAACAAATCGTTTAGGCCCTGAACTGCCTCGGTCTTAAAACTCTTAACGGTCGGGAAAAGCAAAGCTTAGACTGAAAGCAAACAAGTCTCGATAACGCAGAAAATAAATCTGTTAGATGGACGGCAATACGGGAAACGTTTACCCGAAACATAAACAACGTAACAACAGCGACAACAAAATACAAACAAATTCCAAAAAATCCAAAAAATCCAAAAAATCAGTCAATCAGTTTAAGAAAAACACTTGCAACACCAAACAGGTTGCAAAAAAACGAAGAAGACGAAGAAATAAAAAGAAAAAGAAATTTAAAAAAACTAAATCAATCAATCAATCAATCAATCAATAAATCAGTAAATAAAAAAAATAAAAAATAAACCAAAGCAGCTAAAAAAAAAACCCCAAAAATTCTAACTAAATAAGTCAATCGATTAATTAAAGCAACAAAAATGTTCGGCGTGGCTGGGATTTTCTTCCCGGCCCGAGTTCGAATCTCAATCGGGGGAGAAGTTATTCGACCCCCAAGCCGTTCGAGAATAACCCCTTTAATAACATATTGAGACTTGAACTTACGACCGCCAGATGCGACCCTGGATCAGCCGCGCGCAGCCCATCCCGCAGGACCACCTGGAAATCCCTTGGGTTGTTGCTAACAAATTAAGATGTGTATAGTACGTGCTGATATGCTAGTTTCCGCTTCCGCTTAGTCAAAGAGTGGGACTGTATTCTGCTAGTTATAGACCCGAGGCTAGAAACTCCAGCGTTATATATTCCTTACCGTCGTCAGCCAGAATTGCGCATTTTTCAGCCCAAATTGAGGGGTATTCGGACAGGATTCCAGACAGTTAGCAAGCCAAAAGGTAACGCTTGGAAATTTGAAAACAGACATACACTTCAAAACTAATTGTAATTGCTGAGTATCGTTGGCGAATGCTGCTTGTCATTGCGCGCTTATTCAATTCAAAGATATCGCTATGTCTGCCAAGTTAAGCGGTACCGCACAACTTAAGATTTGCTTACAGTTGGTGGACTCACTGCGAACGAGAACGGGTGTTTTCCTATGCGGTGTTTGCTACAATTTATCCATACACGATGTAGCTGAGCTGATCGGCCACTTCCCTCGAGGTCGCATAAAGCCTTCTACATCCTCAATCAACGAAATTTCAAGAAAACCAGCCAATATGTATTCTGCCTAAGCCAGAGGTCGGCCCATGTTAATTGTTTATGTCGCTATTGGCCGCTGGAAAACCGACTGATGGAATTGCTTGCTACTAACAAATCGTTTAGGCCCTGAACTGCCTCGGTCTTAAAACTCTTAACGGTCGGGAAAAGCAAAGCTTAGACTGAAAGCAAACAAGTCTCGATAACGCAGAAAATAAATCTGTTAGATGGACGGCAATACGGGAAACGTTTACCCGAAACATAAACAACGTAACAACAGCGACAACAAAATACAAACAAATTCCAAAAAATCCAAAAAATCCAAAAAATCAGTCAATCAGTTTAAGAAAAACACTTGCAACACCAAACAGGTTGCAAAAAAACGAAGAAGACGAAGAAATAAAAAGAAAAAGAAATTTAAAAAAAACTAAATCAATCAATCAATCAATCAATCAATAAATCAGTAAATAAAAAAAATAAAAAATAAACCAAAGCAGCTAAAAAAAAAACCCAAAAATTCTAACTAAATAAGTCAATCGATTAATTAAAGCAACAAAAATGTTCGGCGTGGCTGGGATTTTCTTCCCGGCCCGAGTTCGAATCTCAATCGGGGGAGAAGTTATTCGACCCCCAAGCCGTTCGAGAATAACCCCTTTAATAACATATTGAGACTTGAACTTACGACCGCCAGATGCGACCCTGGATCAGCCGCGCGCAGCCCATCCCGCAGGACCACCTGGAAATCCCTTGGGTTGTTGCTAACAAATTAAGATGTGTATAGTACGTGCTGATATGCTAGTTTCCGCTTCCGCTTAGTCAAAGAGTGGGACTGTATTCTGCTAGTTATAGACCCGAGGCTAGAAACTCCAGCGTTATATATTCCTTACCGTCGTCAGCCAGAATTGCGCATTTTTCAGCCCAAATTGAGGGGTATTCGGACAGGATTCCAGACAGTTAGCAAGCCAAAAGGTAACGCTTGGAAATTTGAAAACAGACATACACTTCAAAACTAATTGTAATTGCCGAGTATCGTTGGCGAATGCTGCTTGTCATTGCGCGCTTATTCAATTCAAAGATATCGCTATGTCTGCCAAGTTAAGCGGTACCGCACAACTTAAGATTTGCTTACAGTTGGTGGACTCACTGCGAACGAGAACGGGTGTTTTCCTATGCGGTGTTTGCTACAATTTATCCATACACGATGTAGCTGAGCTGATCGGCCACTTCCCTCGAGGTCGCATAAAGCCTTCTACATCCTCAATCAACGAAATTTCAAGAAAACCAGCCAATATGTATTCTGCCTAAGCCAGAGGTCGGCCCATGTTAATTGTTTATGTCGCTATTGGCCGCTGGAAAACCGACTGATGGAATTGCTTGCTACTAACAAATCGTTTAGGCCCTGAACTGCCTCGGTCTTAAAACTCTTAACGGTCGGGAAAAGCAAAGCTTAGACTGAAAGCAAACAAGTCTCGATAACGCAGAAAATAAATCTGTTAGATGGACGGCAATACGGGAAACGTTTACCCGAAACATAAACAACGTAACAACAGCGACAACAAAATACAAACAAATTCCAAAAAATCCAAAAAATCCAAAAAATCAGTCAATCAGTTTAAGAAAAACACTTGCAACACCAAACAGGTTGGAAAAAAACGAAGAAGACGAAGAAATAAAAAGAAAAAGAAATTTAAAAAAAACTAAATCAATCAATCAATCAATCAATCAATAAATCAGTAAATAAAAAAAATAAAAAATAAACCAAAGCAGCTAAAAAAAAAACCCCAAAAATTCTAACTAAATAAGTCAATCGATTAATTAAAGCAACAAAAATGTTCGGCGTGGCTGGGATTTTCTTCCCGGCCCGAGTTCGAATCTCAATCGGGGGAGAAGTTATTCGACCCCCAAGCCGTTCGAGAATAACCCCTTTAATAACATATTGAGACTTGAACTTACGACCACCAGATGCGACCCTGGATCAGCCGCGCGCAGCCCATCCCGCAGGACCACCTGGAAATCCCTTGGGTTGTTGCTAACAAATTAAGATGTGTATAGTACGTGCTGATATGCTAGTTTCCGCTTCCGCTTAGTCAAAGAGTGGGACTGTATTCTGCTAGTTATAGACCCGAGGCTAGAAACTCCAGCGTTATATATTCCTTACCGTCGTCAGCCAGAATTGCGCATTTTTCAGCCCAAATTGAGGGGTATTCGGACAGGATTCCAGACAGTTAGCAAGCCAAAAGGTAACGCTTGGAAATTTGAAAACAGACATACACTTCAAAACTAATTGTAATTGCTGAGTATCGTTGGCGAATGCTGCTTGTCATTGCGCGCTTATTCAATTCAAAGATATCGCTATGTCTGCCAAGTTAAGCGGTACCGCACAACTTAAGATTTGCTTACAGTTGGTGGACTCACTGCGAACGAGAACGGGTGTTTTCCTATGCGGTGTTTGCTACAATTTATCCATACACGATGTAGCTGAGCTGATCGGCCACTTCTCTCGAGGTCGCATAAAGCCTTCTACATCCTCAATCAACGAAATTTCAAGAAAACCAGCCAATATGTATTCTGCCTAAGCCAGAGGTCGGCCCATGTTAATTGTTTATGTCGCTATTGGCCGCTGGAAAACCGACTGATGGAATTGCTTGCTACTAACAAATCGTTTAGGCCCTGAACTGCCTCGGTCTTAAAACTCTTAACGGTCGGGAAAAGCAAAGCTTAGACTGAAAGCAAACAAGTCTCGATAACGCAGAAAATAAATCTGTTAGATGGACGGCAATACGGGAAACGTTTACCCGAAACATAAACAACGTAACAACAGCGACAACAAAATACAAACAAATTCCAAAAAATCCAAAAAATCCAAAAAATCAGTCAATCAGTTTAAGAAAAACACTTGCAACACCAAACAGGTTGCAAAAAAACGAAGAAGACGAAGAAATAAAAAGAAAAAGAAATTTAAAAAAACTAAATCAATAAATCAATCAATCAATCAATAAATCAGTAAATAAAAAAAATAAAAAATAAACCAAAGCGGCTAAAAAAAAAACCCCAAAAATTCTAACTAAATAAGTCAATCGATTAATTAAAGCAACAAAAATGTTCGGCGTGGCTGGGATTTTCTTCCCGGCCCGAGTTCGAATCTCAATCGGGGGAGAAGTTATTCGACCCCCAAGCCGTTCGAGAATAACCCCTTTAATAACATATTGAGACTTGAACTTACGACCGCCAGATGCGACCCTGGATCAGCCGCGCGCAGCCCATCCCGCAGGACCACCTGGAAATCCCTTGGGTTGTTGCTAACAAATTAAGATGTGTATAGTACGTGCTGATATGCTAGTTTCCGCTTCCGCTTAGTCAAAGAGTGGGACTGTATTCTGCTAGTTATAGACCCGAGGCTAGAAACTCCAGCGTTATATATTCCTTACCGTCGTCAGCCAGAATTGCGCATTTTTCAGCCCAAATTGAGGGGTATTCGGACAGGATTCCAGACAGTTAGCAAGCCAAAAGGTAACGCTTGGAAATTTGAAAACAGACATACACTTCAAAACTAATTGTAATTGCCGAGTATCGTTGGCGAATGCTGCTTGTCATTGCGCGCTTATTCAATTCAAAGATATCGCTATGTCTGCCAAGTTAAGCGGTACCGCACAACTTAAGATTTGCTTACAGTTGGTGGACTCACTGCGAACGAGAACGGGTGTTTTCCTATGCGGTGTTTGCTACAATTTATCCATACACGATGTAGCTGAGCTGATCGGCCACTTCCCTCGAGGTCGCATAAAGCCTTCTACATCCTCAATCAACGAAATTTCAAGAAAACCAGCCAATATGTATTCTGCGTAAGCCAGAGGTCGGCCCATGTTAATTGTTTATGTCGCTATTGGCCGCTGGAAAACCGACTGATGGAATTGCTTGCTACTAACAAATCGTTTAGGCCCTGAACTGCCTCGGTCTTAAAACTCTTAACGGTCGGGAAAAGCAAAGCTTAGACTGAAAGCAAACAAGTCTCGATAACGCAGAAAATAAATCTGTTAGATGGACGGCAATACGGGAAACGTTTACCCGAAACATAAACAACGTAACAACAGCGACAACAAAATACAAACAAATTCCAAAAAATCCAAAAAATCCAAAAAATCAGTCAATCAGTTTAAGAAAAACACTTGCAACACCAAACAGGTTGGAAAAAAACGAAGAAGACGAAGAAATAAAAAGAAAAAGAAATTTAAAAAAAACTAAATCAATCAATCAATAAATCAGTAAATAAAAAAAATAAAAAATAAACCAAAGCGGCTAAAAAAAAAACCCCAAAAATTCTAACTAAATAAGTCAATCGATTAATTAAAGCAACAAAAATGTTCGGCGTGGCTGGGATTTTCTTCCCGGCCCGAGTTCGAATCTCAATCGGGCGAGAAGTTATTCGACCCCCAAGCCGTTCGAGAATAACCCCTTTAATAACATATTGAGACTTGAACTTACGACCGCCAGATGCGACCCTGGATCAGCCGCGCGCAGCCCATCCCGCAGGACCACCTGGAAATCCCTTGGGTTGTTGCTAACAAATTAAGATGTGTATAGTACGTGCTGATATGCTAGTTTCCGCTTCCGCTTAGTCAAAGAGTGGGACTGTATTCTGCTAGTTATAGACCCCAGGCTAGAAACTCCAGCGTTATATATTCCTTACCGTCATCAGCCAGAATTGCGCATTTTTCAGCCCAAATTGAGGGGTATTCGGACAGGATTCCAGACAGTTAGCAAGCCAAAAGGTAACGGTTGGAAATTTGAAAACAGACATACACTTCAAAACTAATTGTAATTGCTGAGTATCGTTGGCGAATGCTGCTTGTCATTGCGCGCTTATTCAATTCAAAGATATCGCTATGTCTGCCAAGTTAAGCGGTACCGCACAACTTAAGATTTGCTTACAGTTGGTGGACTCACTGCGAACGAGAACGGGTGTTTTCCTATGCGGTGTTTGCTACAATTTATCCATACACGATGTAGCTGAGCTGATCGGCCACTTCCCTCGAGGTCGCATAAAGCCTTCTACATCCTCAATCAACGAAATTTCAAGAAAACCAGCCAATATGTATTCTGCGTAAGCCAGAGGTCGGCCCATGTTAATTGTTTATGTCGCTATTGGCCGCTGGAAAACCGACTGATGGAATTGCTTGCTACTAACAAATCGTTTAGGCCCTGAACTGCCTCGGTCTTAAAACTCTTAACGGTCGGGAAAAGCAAAGCTTAGACTGAAAGCAAACAAGTCTCGATAACGCAGAAAATAAATCTGTTAGATGGACGGCAATACGGGAAACGTTTACCCGAAACATAAACAACGTAACAACAGCGACAACAAAATACAAACAAATTCCAAAAAATCCAAAAAATCAGTCAATCAGTTTAAGAAAAACACTTGCAACACCAAACAGGTTGGAAAAAAAACGAAGAAGACGAAGAAATAAAAAGAAAAAGAAATTTAAAAAAGCTAAATCAATCAATCAATCAATCAATCAATAAATCAGTAAATAAAAAAAATAAAAAATAAACCAAAGCGGCTAAAAAAAAAACCCCAAAAATTCTAACTAAATAAGTCAATCGATTAATTAAAGCAACAAAAATGTTCGGCGTGGCTGGGATTTTCTTCCCGGCCCGAGTTCGAATCTCAATCGGGGGAGAAGTTATTCGACCCCCAAGCCGTTCGAGAATAACCCCTTTAATAACATATTGAGACTTGAACTTACGACCGCCAGATGCGACCCTGGATCAGCCGCGCGCAGCCCATCCCGCAGGACCACCTGGAAATCCCTTGGGTTGTTGCTAACAAATTAAGATGTGTATAGTACGTGCTGATATGCTAGTTTCCGCTTCCGCTTAGTCAAAGAGTGGGACTGTATTCTGCTAGTTATAGACCCGAGGCTAGAAACTCCAGCGTTATATATTCCTTACCGTCGTCAGCCAGAATTGCGCATTTTTCAGCCCAAATTGAGGGGTATTCGGACAGGATTCCAGACAGTTAGCAAGCCAAAAGGTAACGCTTGGAAATTTGAAAACAGACATACACTTCAAAACTAATTGTAATTGCTGAGTATCGTTGGCGAATGCTGCTTGTCATTGCGCGCTTATTCAATTCAAAGATATCGCTATGTCTGCCAAGTTAAGCGGTACCGCACAACTTAAGATTTGCTTACAGTTGGTGGACTCACTGCGAACGAGAACGGGTGTTTTCCTATGCGGTGTTTGCTACAATTTATCCATACACGATGTAGCTGAGCTGATCGGCCACTTCCCTCGAGGTCGCATAAAGCCTTCTACATCCTCAATCAACGAAATTTCAAGAAAACCAGCCAATATGTATTCTGCGTAAGCCAGAGGTCGGCCCATGTTAATTGTTTATGTCGCTATTGGCCGCTGGAAAACCGACTGATGGAATTGCTTGCTACTAACAAATCGTTTAGGCCCTGAACTGCCTCGGTCTTAAAACTCTTAACGGTCGGGAAAAGCAAAGCTTAGACTGAAAGCAAACAAGTCTCGATAACGCAGAAAATAAATCTGTTAGATGGACGGCAATACGGGAAACGTTTACCCGAAACATAAACAACGTAACAACAGCGACAACAAAATACAAACAAATTCCAAAAAATCCAAAAAATCCAAAAAATCAGTCAATCAGTTTAAGAAAAACACTTGCAACACCAAACAGGTTGCAAAAAAACGAAGAAGACGAAGAAATAAAAAGAAAAAGAAATTTAAAAAAAACTAAATCAATCAATCAATCAATCAATCAATAAATCAGTAAATAAAAAAAATAAAAAATAAACCAAAGCAGCTAAAAAAAAAACCCAAAAATTCTAACTAAATAAGTCAATCGATTAATTAAAGCAACAAAAATGTTCGGCGTGGCTGGGATTTTCTTCCCGGCCCGAGTTCGAATCTCAATCGGGGGAGAAGTTATTCGACCCCCAAGCCGTTCGAGAATAACCCCTTTAATAACATATTGAGACTTGAACTTACGACCGCCAGATGCGACCCTGGATCAGCCGCGCGCAGCCCATCCCGCAGGACCACCTGGAAATCCCTTGGGTTGTTGCTAACAAATTAAGATGTGTATAGTACGTGCTGATATGCTAGTTTCCGCTTCCGCTTAGTCAAAGAGTGGGACTGTATTCTGCTAGTTATAGACCCGAGGCTAGAAACTCCAGCGTTATATATTCCTTACCGTCATCAGCCAGAATTGCGCATTTTTCAGCCCAAATTGAGGGGTATTCGGACAGGATTCCAGACAGTTAGCAAGCCAAAAGGTAACGGTTGGAAATTTGAAAACAGACATACACTTCAAAACTAATTGTAATTGCTGAGTATCGTTGGCGAATGCTGCTTGTCATTGCGCGCTTATTCAATTCAAAGATATCGCTATGTCTGCCAAGTTAAGCGGTACCGCACAACTTAAGATTTGCTTACAGTTGGTGGACTCACTGCGAACGAGAACGGGTGTTTTCCTATGCGGTGTTTGCTACAATTTATCCATACACGATGTAGCTGAGCTGATCGGCCACTTCCCTCGAGGTCGCATAAAGCCTTCTACATCCTCAATCAACGAAATTTCAAGAAAACCAGCCAATATGTATTCTGCGTAAGCCAGAGGTCGGCCCATGTTAATTGTTTATGTCGCTATTGGCCGCTGGAAAACCGACTGATGGAATTGCTTGCTACTAACAAATCGTTTAGGCCCTGAACTGCCTCGGTCTTAAAACTCTTAACGGTCGGGAAAAGCAAAGCTTAGACTGAAAGCAAACAAGTCTCGATAACGCAGAAAATAAATCTGTTAGATGGACGGCAATACGGGAAACGTTTACCCGAAACATAAACAACGTAACAACAGCGACAACAAAATACAAACAAATTCCAAAAAATCCAAAAAATCCAAAAAATCAGTCAATCAGTTTAAGAAAAACACTTGCAACACCAAACAGGTTGGAAAAAAACGAAGAAGACGAAGAAATAAAAAGAAAAAGAAATTTAAAAAAACTAAATCAATCAATCAATCAATCAATAAATCAGTAAATAAAAAAAATAAAAAATAAACCAAAGCGGCTAAAAAAAAAACCCCAAAAATTCTAACTAAATAAGTCAATCGATTAATTAAAGCAACAAAAATGTTCGGCGTGGCTGGGATTTTCTTCCCGGCCCGAGTTCGAATCTCAATCGGGGGAGAAGTTATTCGACCCCCAAGCCGTTCGAGAATAACCCCTTTAATAACATATTGAGACTTGAACTTACGACCACCAGATGCGACCCTGGATCAGCCGCGCGCAGCCCATCCCGCAGGACCACCTGGAAATCCCTTGGGTTGTTGCTAACAAATTAAGATGTGTATAGTACGTGCTGATATGCTAGTTTCCGCTTCCGCTTAGTCAAAGAGTGGGACTGTATTCTGCTAGTTATAGACCCGAGGCTAGAAACTCCAGCGTTATATATTCCTTACCGTCGTCAGCCAGAATTGCGCATTTTTCAGCCCAAATTGAGGGGTATTCGGACAGGATTCCAGACAGTTAGCAAGCGAAAAGGTAACGGTTGGAAATTTGAAAACAGACATACACTTCAAAACTAATTGTAATTGCCGAGTATCGTTGGCGAATGCTGCTTGTCATTGCGCGCTTATTCAATTCAAAGATATCGCTATGTCTGCCAAGTTAAGCGGTACCGCACAACTTAAGATTTGCTTACAGTTGGTGGACTCACTGCGAACGAGAACGGGTGTTTTCCTATGCGGTGTTTGCTACAATTTATCCATACACGATGTAGCTGAGCTGATCGGCCACTTCCCTCGAGGTCGCATAAAGCCTTCTACATCCTCAATCAACGAAATTTCAAGAAAACCAGCCAATATGTATTCTGCGTAAGCCAGAGGTCGGCCCATGTTAATTGTTTATGTCGCTATTGGCCGCTGGAAAACCGACTGATGGAATTGCTTGCTACTAACAAATCGTTTAGGCCCTGAACTGCCTCGGTCTTAAAACTCTTAACGGTCGGGAAAAGCAAAGCTTAGACTGAAAGCAAACAAGTCTCGATAACGCAGAAAATAAATCTGTTAGATGGACGGCAATACGGGAAACGTTTACCCGAAACATAAACAACGTAACAACAGCGACAACAAAATACAAACAAATTCCAAAAAATCCAAAAAATCCAAAAAATCAGTCAATCAGTTTAAGAAAAACACTTGCAACACCAAACAGGTTGCAAAAAAACGAAGAAGACGAAGAAATAAAAAGAAATTTAAAAAAAACTAAATCAATCAATCAATCAATCAATCAATAAATCAGTAAATAAAAAACATAAAAAATAAACCAAAGCAGCTAAAAAAAAAACCCCAAAAATTCTAACTAAATAAGTCAATCGATTAATTAAAGCAACAAAAATGTTCGGCGTGGCTGGGATTTTCTTCCCGGCCCGAGTTCGAATCTCAATCGGGGGAGAAGTTATTCGACCCCCAAGCCGTTCAAGAATAACCCCTTTAATAACATATTGAGACTTGAACTTACGACCGCCAGATGCGACCCTGGATCAGCCGCGCGCAGCCCATCCCGCAGGACCACCTGGAAATCCCTTGGGTTGTTGCTAACAAATTAAGATGTGTATAGTACGTGCTGATATGCTAGTTTCCGCTTCCGCTTAGTCAAAGAGTGGGACTGTATTCTGCTAGTTATAGACCCGAGGCTAGAAACTCCAGCGTTATATATTCCTTACCGTCGTCAGCCAGAATTGCGCATTTTTCAGCCCAAATTGAGGGGTATTCGGACAGGATTCCAGACAGTTAGCAAGCCAAAAGGTAACGCTTGGAAATTTGAAAACAGACATACACTTCAAAACTAATTGTAATTGCTGAGTATCGTTGGCGAATGCTGCTTGTCATTGCGCGCTTATTCAATTCAAAGATATCGCTATGTCTGCCAAGTTAAGCGGTACCGCACAACTTAAGATTTGCTTACAGTTGGTGGACTCACTGCGAACGAGAACGGGTGTTTTCCTATGCGGTGTTTGCTACAATTTATCCATACACGATGTAGCTGAGCTGATCGGCCACTTCCCTCGAGGTCGCATAAAGCCTTCTACATCCTCAATCAACGAAATTTCAAGAAAACCAGCCAATATGTATTCTGCGTAAGCCAGAGGTCGGCCCATGTTAATTGTTTATGTCGCTATTGGCCGCTGGAAAACCGACTGATGGAATTGCTTGCTACTAACAAATCGTTTAGGCCCTGAACTGCCTCGGTCTTAAAACTCTTAACGGTCGGGAAAAGCAAAGCTTAGACTGAAAGCAAACAAGTCTCGATAACGCAGAAAATAAATCTGTTAGATGGACGGCAATACGGGAAACGTTTACCCGAAACATAAACAACGTAACAACAGCGACAACAAAATACAAACAAATTCCAAAAAATCCAAAAAATCCAAAAAATCAGTCAATCAGTTTAAGAAAAACACTTGCAACACCAAACAGGTTGGAAAAAAACGAAGAAGACGAAGAAATAAAAAGAAAAAGAAATTTAAAAAAACTAAATCAATCAATCAATCAATCAATCAATCAGTAAATAAAAAAAATAAAAAATAAACCAAAGCGGCTAAAAAAAAAACCCCAAAAATTCTAACTAAATAAGTCAATCGATTAATTAAAGCAACAAAAATGTTCGGCGTGGCTGGGATTTTCTTCCCGGCCCGAGTTCGAATCTCAATCGGGGGAGAAGTTATTCGACCCCCAAGCCGTTCGAGAATAACCCCTTTAATAACATATTGAGACTTGAACTTACGACCGCCAGATGCGACCCTGGATCAGCCGCGCGCAGCCCATCCCGCAGGACCACCTGGAAATCCCTTGGGTTGTTGCTAACAAATTAAGATGTGTATAGTACGTGCTGATATGCTAGTTTCCGCTTCCGCTTAGTCAAAGAGTGGGACTGTATTCTGCTAGTTATAGACCCGAGGCTAGAAACTCCAGCGTTATATATTCCTTACCGTCGTCAGCCAGAATTGCGCATTTTTCAGCCCAAATTGAGGGGTATTCGGACAGGATTCCAGACAGTTAGCAAGCCAAAAGGTAACGCTTGGAAATTTGAAAACAGACATACACTTCAAAACTAATTGTAATTGCTGAGTATCGTTGGCGAATGCTGCTTGTCATTGCGCGCTTATTCAATTCAAAGATATCGCTATGTCTGCCAAGTTAAGCGGTACCGCACAACTTAAGATTTGCTTACAGTTGGTGGACTCACTGCGAACGAGAACGGGTGTTTTCCTATGCGGTGTTTGCTACAATTTATCCATACACGATGTAGCTGAGCTGATCGGCCACTTCCCTCGAGGTCGCATAAAGCCTTCTACATCCTCAATCAACGACATTTCAAGAAAACCAGCCAATATGTATTCTGCCTAAGCCAGAGGTCGGCCCATGTTAATTGTTTATGTCGCTATTGGCCGCTGGAAAACCGACTGATGGAATTGCTTGCTACTAACAAATCGTTTAGGCCCTGAGCTGCCTCGGTCTTAAAACTCTTAACGGTCGGGAAAAGCAAAGCTTAGACTGAAAGCAAACAAGTCTCGATAACGCAGAAAATAAATCTGTTAGATGGACGGCAATACGGGAAACGTTTACCCGAAACATAAACAACGTAACAACAGCGACAACAAAATACAAACAAATTCCAAAAAATCCAAAAAATCCAAAAAATCAGTTAATCAGTTTAAGAAAAACACTTGCAACACCAAACAGGTTGGAAAAAAACGAAGAAGACGAAGAAATAAAAAGAAAAAGAAATTTAAAAAAACTAAATCAATAAATCAATCAATCAATCAATAAATCAGTAAATAAAAAAAATAAAAAATAAACCAAAGCGGCTAAAAAAAAAACCCCAAAAATTCTAACTAAATAAGTCAATCGATTAATTAAAGCAACAAAAATGTTCGGCGTGGCTGGGATTTTCTTCCCGGCCCGAGTTCGAATCTCAATCGGGGGAGAAGTTATTCGACCCCCAAGCCGTTCGAGAATAACCCCTTTAATAACATATTGAGACTTGAACTTACGACCGCCAGATGCGACCCTGGATCAGCCGCGCGCAGCCCATCCCGCAGGACCACCTGGAAATCCCTTGGGTTGTTGCTAACAAATTAAGATGTGTATAGTACGTGCTGATATGCTAGTTTCCGCTTCCGCTTAGTCAAAGAGTGGGACTGTATTCTGCTAGTTATAGACCCGAGGCTAGAAACTCCAGCGTTATATATTCCTTACCGTCGTCAGCCAGAATTGCGCATTTTTCAGCCCAAATTGAGGGGTATTCGGACAGGATTCCAGACAGTTAGCAAGCCAAAAGGTAACGCTTGGAAATTTGAAAACAGACATACACTTCAAAACTAATTGTAATTGCTGAGTATCGTTGGCGAATGCTGCTTGTCATTGCGCGCTTATTCAATTCAAAGATATCGCTATGTCTGCCAAGTTAAGCGGTACCGCACAACTTAAGATTTGCTTACAGTTGGTGGACTCACTGCGAACGAGAACGGGTGTTTTCCTATGCGGTGTTTGCTACAATTTATCCATACACGATGTAGCTGAGCTGATCGGCCACTTCCCTCGAGGTCGCATAAAGCCTTCTACATCCTCAATCAACGAAATTTCAAGAAAACCAGCCAATATGTATTCTGCGTAAGCCAGAGGTCGGCCCATGTTAATTGTTTATGTCGCTATTGGCCGCTGGAAAACCGACTGATGGAATTGCTTGCTACTAACAAATCGTTTAGGCCCTGAACTGCCTCGGTCTTAAAACTCTTAACGGTCGGGAAAAGCAAAGCTTAGACTGAAAGCAAACAAGTCTCGATAACGCAGAAAATAAATCTGTTAGATGGACGGCAATACGGGAAACGTTTACCCGAAACATAAACAACGTAACAACAGCGACAACAAAATACAAACAAATTCCAAAAAATCCAAAAAATCCAAAAAATCAGTCAATCAGTTTAAGAAAAACACTTGCAACACCAAACAGGTTGGAAAAAAACGAAGAAGACGAAGAAATAAAAAGAAAAAGAAATTTAAAAAAACTAAATCAATCAATCAATCAATCAATCAATCAATAAATCAGTAAATAAAAAAAATAAAAAATAAACCAAAGCGGCTAAAAAAAAAACCCCAAAAATTCTAACTAAATAAGTCAATCGATTAATTAAAGCAACAAAAATGTTCGGCGTGGCTGGGATTTTCTTCCCGGCCCGAGTTCGAATCTCAATCGGGGGAGAAGTTATTCGACCCCCAAGCCGTTCGAGAATAACCCCTTTAATAACATATTGAGACTTGAACTTACGACCGCCAGATGCGACCCTGGATCAGCCGCGCGCAGCCCATCCCGCAGGACCACCTGGAAATCCCTTGGGTTGTTGCTAACAAATTAAGATGTGTATAGTACGTGCTGATATGCTAGTTTCCGCTTCCGCTTAGTCAAAGAGTGGGACTGTATTCTGCTAGTTATAGACCCGAGGCTAGAAACTCCAGCGTTATATATTCCTTACCGTCGTCAGCCAGAATTGCGCATTTTTCAGCCCAAATTGAGGGGTATTCGGACAGGATTCCAGACAGTTAGCAAGCCAAAAGGTAACGCTTGGAAATTTGAAAACAGACATACACTTCAAAACTAATTGTAATTGCTGAGTATCGTTGGCGAATGCTGCTTGTCATTGCGCGCTTATTCAATTCAAAGATATCGCTATGTCTGCCAAGTTAAGCGGTACCGCACAACTTAAGATTTGCTTACAGTTGGTGGACTCACTGCGAACGAGAACGGGTGTTTTCCTATGCGGTGTTTGCTACAATTTATCCATACACGATGTAGCTGAGCTGATCGGCCACTTCCCTCGAGGTCGCATAAAGCCTTCTACATCCTCAATCAACGAAATTTCAAGAAAACCAGCCAATATGTATTCTGCGTAAGCCAGAGGTCGGCCCATGTTAATTGTTTATGTCGCTATTGGCCGCTGGAAAACCGACTGATGGAATTGCTTGCTACTAACAAATCGTTTAGGCCCTGAACTGCCTCGGTCTTAAAACTCTTAACGGTCGGGAAAAGCAAAGCTTAGACTGAAAGCAAACAAGTCTCGATAACGCAGAAAATAAATCTGTTAGATGGACGGCAATACGGGAAACGTTTACCCGAAACATAAACAACGTAACAACAGCGACAACAAAATACAAACAAATTCCAAAAAATCCAAAAAATCCAAAAAATCAGTCAATCAGTTTAAGAAAAACACTTGCAACACCAAACAGGTTGGAAAAAAACGAAGAAGACGAAGAAATAAAAAGAAAAAGAAATTTAAAAAAACTAAATCAATCAATCAATCAATCAATCAATCAGTAAATAAAAAAAATAAAAAATAAACCAAAGCGGCTAAAAAAAAAACCCCCAAAATTCTAACTAAATAAGTCAATCGATTAATTAAAGCAACAAAAATGTTCGGCGTGGCTGGGATTTTCTTCCCGGCCCGAGTTCGAATCTCAATCGGGGGAGAAGTTATTCGACCCCCAAGCCGTTCGAGAATAACCCCTTTAATAACATATTGAGACTTGAACTTACGACCGCCAGATGCGACCCTGGATCAGCCGCGCGCAGCCCATCCCGCAGGACCACCTGGAAATCCCTTGGGTTGTTGCTAACAAATTAAGATGTGTATAGTACGTGCTGATATGCTAGTTTCCGCTTCCGCTTAGTCAAAGAGTGGGACTGTATTCTGCTAGTTATAGACCCGAGGCTAGAAACTCCAGCGTTATATATTCCTTACCGTCGTCAGCCAGAATTGCGCATTTTTCAGCCCAAATTGAGGGGTATTCGGACAGGATTCCAGACAGTTAGCAAGCCAAAAGGTAACGCTTGGAAATTTGAAAACAGACATACACTTCAAAACTAATTGTAATTGCTGAGTATCGTTGGCGAATGCTGCTTGTCATTGCGCGCTTATTCAATTCAAAGATATCGCTATGTCTGCCAAGTTAAGCGGTACCGCACAACTTAAGATTTGCTTACAGTTGGTGGACTCACTGCGAACGAGAACGGGTGTTTTCCTATGCGGTGTTTGCTACAATTTATCCATACACGATGTAGCTGAGCTGATCGGCCACTTCCCTCGAGGTCGCATAAAGCCTTCTACATCCTCAATCAACGACATTTCAAGAAAACCAGCCAATATGTATTCTGCCTAAGCCAGAGGTCGGCCCATGTTAATTGTTTATGTCGCTATTGGCCGCTGGAAAACCGACTGATGGAATTGCTTGCTACTAACAAATCGTTTAGGCCCTGAGCTGCCTCGGTCTTAAAACTCTTAACGGTCGGGAAAAGCAAAGCTTAGACTGAAAGCAAACAAGTCTCGATAACGCAGAAAATAAATCTGTTAGATGGACGGCAATACGGGAAACGTTTACCCGAAACATAAACAACGTAACAACAGCGACAACAAAATACAAACAAATTCCAAAAAATCCAAAAAATCCAAAAAATCAGTTAATCAGTTTAAGAAAAACACTTGCAACACCAAACAGGTTGGAAAAAAACGAAGAAGACCAAGAAATAAAAAGAAAAAGAAATTTAAAAAAACTAAATCAATAAATCAATCAATCAATCAATAAATCAGTAAATAAAAAAAATAAAAAATAAACCAAAGCGGCTAAAAAAAAAACCCCAAAAATTCTAACTAAATAAGTCAATCGATTAATTAAAGCAACAAAAATGTTCGGCGTGGCTGGGATTTTCTTCCCGGCCCGAGTTCGAATCTCAATCGGGGGAGAAGTTATTCGACCCCCAAGCCGTTCGAGAATAACCCCTTTAATAACATATTGAGACTTGAACTTACGACCGCCAGATGCGACCCTGGATCAGCCGCGCGCAGCCCATCCCGCAGGACCACCTGGAAATCCCTTGGGTTGTTGCTAACAAATTAAGATGTGTATAGTACGTGCTGATATGCTAGTTTCCGCTTCCGCTTAGTCAAAGAGTGGGACTGTATTCTGCTAGTTATAGACCCGAGGCTAGAAACTCCAGCGTTATATATTCCTTACCGTCGTCAGCCAGAATTGCGCATTTTTCAGCCCAAATTGAGGGGTATTCGGACAGGATTCCAGACAGTTAGCAAGCCAAAAGGTAACGCTTGGAAATTTGAAAACAGACATACACTTCAAAACTAATTGTAATTGCTGAGTATCGTTGGCGAATGCTGCTTGTCATTGCGCGCTTATTCAATTCAAAGATATCGCTATGTCTGCCAAGTTAAGCGGTACCGCACAACTTAAGATTTGCTTACAGTTGGTGGACTCACTGCGAACGAGAACGGGTGTTTTCCTATGCGGTGTTTGCTACAATTTATCCATACACGATGTAGCTGAGCTGATCGGCAACTTCTCTCCAGGTCGCATAAAGCCTTCTACATCCTCAATCAACGAAATTTCAAGAAAACCAGCCAATATGTATTCTGCGTAAGCCAGAGGTCGGCCCATGTTAATTGTTTATGTCGCTATTGGCCGCTGGAAAACCGAGTCATGGAATTGCTTCCCACTAACAAATCGTTTAGGCCCTGAACTGCCTCGGTCTTAACACTCTTAAAGTTCGGGAAAAGCAAAGCTTAGACTGAAAGCAAACAAGTCTCGATAACGCAGAAAATAAATCTGTTAGATGGACGGCAATACGGGAAACGTTTACCCGAAACATCAACCACAACAGCGACAGCAAAATACAAACAAATTGGAAAAAATCCAAAAAATCCAAAAACCAGTCAATCAATTTAAGAAAAACTATTGCGGCACCAAACAGCTTGGAAAAAAAACGAAGAAGACCAAGAAATAAAAAGAAAAAGAAATTTAAAAAATCAATCAATCAATAAAAAAATAAAAAATAAACCAAAGCGGCTTAAAAAAAACCCCCAAAAAATTAGAACTAAATAAGTCAATCGATTAATTAAACCAAGAAAAATGTTCGGCGTGGCTGGGATTTTCTTCCCGGCCCGAGTTCGAATCTCAATCGGGGGAGAAGTTATTCGACCCCCAAGCCGTTCGAGAATAACCCCTTTAATAACATATTGAGACGTGAACTGACGACCGCCAGATGCGACCCTGGATCAGCCGCGCGCAGCCCATCCCGCAGGACCACCTGGAAATCGCTTGGGTTGTTGCTAACAAATTAAGATGTGTATAGTACGTGCTGATATGCTAGTTTCCGGTTCCGCTTAGTCAAAGAGTGGGACTGTATTCTGCTAGTTATAGACCCGAGGCTAGAAACTCCAGCGTTATATATTCCTTACCGTCGTCAGCCAGAATTGCGCATTTTTCAGCCCAAATTGAGGGGTATTCGGACAGGATTCCAGACAGTTAGCAAGCCAAAAGGTAACGCTTGGAAATTTGAAAACAGACATACACTTCAAAACTAATTGTAATTGCTGAGTATCGTTGGCGAATGCTGCTTGTCATTGCGCGCTTATTCAATTCAAAGATATCGCTATGTCTGCCAAGTTAAGCGGTACCGCACAACTTAAGATTTGCTTACAGTTGGTGGACTCACTGCGAACGAGAACGGGTGTTTTCCTATGCGGTGTTTGCTACAATTTATCCATACACGATGTAGCTGAGCTGATCGGCCACTTCCCTCGAGGTCGCATAAAGCCTTCTACATCCTCAATCAACGAAATTTCAAGAAAACCAGCCAATATGTATTCTGCGTAAGCCAGAGGTCGGCCCATGTTAATTGTTTATGTCGCTATTGGCCGCTGGAAAACCGACTGATGGAATTGCTTGCTACTAACAAATCGTTTAGGCCCTGAACTGCCTCGGTCTTAAAACTCTTAACGGTCGGGAAAAGCAAAGCTTAGACTGAAAGCAAACAAGTCTCGATAACGCAGAAAATAAATCTGTTAGATGGACGGCAATACGGGAAACGTTTACCCGAAACATAAACAACGTAACAACAGCGACAACAAAATACAAACAAATTCCAAAAAATCCAAAAAATCCAAAAAATCAGTCAATCAGTTTAAGAAAAACACTTGCAACACCAAACAGGTTGGAAACAAACGAAGAAGACGAAGAAATAAAAAGAAAAAGAAATTTAAAAAAACTAAATCAATCAATCAATCAATCAATCAATAAATCAGTAAATAAAAAAAATAAAAAATAAACCAAAGCGGCTAAAAAAAAAACCCCAAAAATTCTAACTAAATAAGTCAATCGATTAATTAAAGCAACAAAAATGTTCGGCGTGGCTGGGATTTTCTTCCCGGCCCGAGTTCGAATCTCAATCGGGGGAGAAGTTATTCGAACCCCAAGCCGTTCGAGAATAACCCCTTTAATAACATATTGAGACTTGAACTTACGACCGCCAGATGCGACCCTGGATCAGCCGCGCGCAGCCCATCCCGCAGGACCACCTGGAAATCCCTTGGGTTGTTGCTAACAAATTAAGATGTGTATAGTACGTGCTGATATGCTAGTTTCCGCTTCCGCTTAGTCAAAGAGTGGGACTGTATTCTGCTAGTTATAGACCTGAGGCTAGAAACTCCAGCGTTATATATTCCTTACCGTCGTCAGCCAGAATTGCGCATTTTTCAGCCCAAATTGAGGGGTATTCGGACAGGATTCCAGACAGTTAGCAAGCCAAAAGGTAACGGTTGGAAATTTGAAAACAGACATACACTTCAAAACTAATTGTAATTGCTGAGTATCGTTGGCGAATGCTGCTTGTCATTGCGCGCTTATTCAATTCAAAGATATCGCTATGTCTGCCAAGTTAAGCGGTACCGCACAACTTAAGATTTGCTTACAGTTGGTGGACTCACTGCGAACGAGAACGGGTGTTTTCCTATGCGGTGTTTGCTACAATTTATCCATACACGATGTAGCTGAGCTGATCGGCCACTTCCCTCGAGGTCGCATAAAGCCTTCTACATCCTCAATCAACGAAATTTCAAGAAAACCAGCCAATATGTATTCTGCGTAAGCCAGAGGTCGGCCCATGTTAATTGTTTATGTCGCTATTGGCCGCTGGAAAACCGAGTCATGGAATTGCTTCCCACTAACAAATCGTTTAGGCCCTGAACTGCCTCGGTCTTAACACTCTTAAAGTTCGGGAAAAGCAAAGCTTAGACTGAAAGCAAACAAGTCTCGATAACGCAGAAAATAAATCTGTTAGATGGACGGCAATACGGGAAACGTTTACCCGAAACATCAACCACAACAGCGACAGCAAAATACAAACAAATTGGAAAAAATCCAAAAAATCCAAAAATCAGTCAATCAATTTAAGAAAAACTATTGCGGCACCAAACAGCTTGGAAAAAAAACGAAGAAGACCAAGAAATAAAAAGAAAAAGAAATTTAAAAAATCAATCAATCAATAAAAAAATAAAAAATAAACCAAAGCGGCTTAAAAAAAACCCCCAAAAAATTAGTACTAAATAAGTCAATCGATTAATTAAACCAAGAAAAATGTTCGGCGTGGCTGGGATTTTCTTCCCGGCCCGAGTTCGAATCTCAATCGGGGGAGAAGTTATTCGACCCCCAAGCCGTTCGAGAATAACCCCTTTAATAACATATTGAGACTTGAACTTACGACCGCCAGATGCGACCCTGGATCAGCCGCGCGCAGCCCATCCCGCAGGACCACCTGGAAATCCCTTGGGTTGTTGCTAACAAATTAAGATGTGTATAGTACGTGCTGATATGCTAGTTTCCGCTTCCGCTTAGTCAAAGAGTGGGACTGTATTCTGCTAGTTATAGACCCGAGGCTAGAAACTCCAGCGTTATATATTCCTTACCGTCGTCAGCCAGAATTGCGCATTTTTCAGCCCAAATTGAGGGGTATTCGGACAGGATTCCAGACAGTTAGCAAGCCAAAAGGTAACGGTTGGAAATTTGAAAACAGACATACACTTCAAAACTAATTGTAATTGCTGAGTATCGTTGGCGAATGCTGCTTGTCATTGCGCGCTTATTCAATTCAAAGATATCGCTATGTCTGCCAAGTTAAGCGGTACCGCACAACTTAAGATTTGCTTACAGTTGGTGGACTCACTGCGAACGAGAACGGGTGTTTTCCTATGCGGTGTTTGCTACAATTTATCCATACACGATGTAGCTGAGCTGATCGGCAACTTCTCTCCAGGTCGCATAAAGCCTTCTACATCCTCAATCAACGAAATTTCAAGAAAACCAGCCAATATGTATTCTGCGTAAGCCAGAGGTCGGCCCATGTTAATTGTTTATGTCGCTATTGGCCGCTGGAAAACCGAGTCATGGAATTGCTTCCCACTAACAAATCGTTTAGGCCCTGAACTGCCTCGGTCTTAACACTCTTAAAGTTCGGGAAAAGCAAAGCTTAGACTGAAAGCAAACAAGTCTCGATAACGCAGAAAATAAATCTGTTAGATGGACGGCAATACGGGAAACGTTTACCCGAAACATCAACCACAACAGCGACAGCAAAATACAAACAAATTGGAAAAAATCCAAAAAATCCAAAAATCAGTCAATCAATTTAAGAAAAACTATTGCGGCACCAAACAGCTTGGAAAAAAACGAAGAAGACCAAGAAATAAAAAGAAAAAGAAATTTAAAAAATCAATCAATCAATAAAAAAATAAAAAATAAACCAAAGCGGCTTAAAAAAAACCCCCAAAAAATTAGAACTAAATAAGTCAATCGATTAATTAAACCAAGAAAAATGTTCGGCGTGGCTGGGATTTTCTTCCCGGCCCGAGTTCGAATCTCAATCGGGGGAGAAGTTATTCGACCCCCAAGCCGTTCGAGAATAACCCCTTTAATAACATATTGAGACTTGAACTTACGACCGCCAGATGCGACCCTGGATCAGCCACGCGCAGCCCATCCCGCAGGACCACCTGGAAATCCCTTGGGTTGTTGCTAACAAATTAAGATGTGTATAGTACGTGCTGATATGCTAGTTTCCGCTTCCGCTTAGTCAAAGAGTGGGACTGTATTCTGCTAGTTATAGACCCGAGGCTAGAAACTCCAGCGTTATATATTCCTTACCGTCGTCAGCCAGAATTGCGCATTTTTCAGCCCAAATTGAGGGGTATTCGGACAGGATTCCAGACAGTTAGCAAGCCAAAAGGTAACGCTTGGAAATTTGAAAACAGACATACACTTCAAAACTAATTGTAATTGCTGAGTATCGTTGGCGAATGCTGCTTGTCATTGCGCGCTTATTCAATTCAAAGATATCGCTATGTCTGCCAAGTTAAGGGGTACCGCACAACTTAAGATTTGCTTACAGTTGGTGGACTCACTGCGAACGAGAACGGGTGTTTTCCTATGCGGTGTTTGCTACAATTTATCCATACACGATGTAGCTGAGCTGATCGGCAACTTCTCTCCAGGTCGCATAAAGCCTTCTACATCCTCAATCAACGAAATTTCAAGAAAACCAGCCAATATGTATTCTGCGTAAGCCAGAGGTCGGCCCATGTTAATTGTTTATGTCGCTATTGGCCGCTGGAAAACCGAGTCATGGAATTGCTTCCCACTAACAAATCGTTTAGGCCCTCAACTGCCTCGGTCTTAACACTCTTAAAGTTCGGGAAAAGCAAAGCTTAGACTGAAAGCAAACAAGTCTCGATAACGCAGAAAATAAATCTGTTAGATGGACGGCAATACGGGAAACGTTTACCCGAAACATCAACCACAACAGCGACAGCAAAATACAAACAAATTGGAAAAAATCCAAAAAATCCAAAAATCAGTCAATCAATTTAAGAAAAACTATTGCGGCACCAAACAGCTTGGAAAAAAAACGAAGAAGACCAAGAAATAAAAAGAAAAAGAAATTTAAAAAATCAATCAATCAATAAAAAAATAAAAAATAAACCAAAGCGGCTTAAAAAAAACCCCCAAAAAATTAGAACTAAATAAGTCAATCAATTAATTAAACCAAGAAAAATGTTCGGCGTGGCTGGGATTTTCTTCCCGGCCCGAGTTCGAATCTCAATCGGGGGAGAAGTTATTCGACCCCCAAGCCGTTCGAGAATAACCCCTTTAATAACATATTGAGACTTGAACTGACGACCGCCAGATGCGACCCTGGATCAGCCGCGCGCAGCCCATCCCGCAGGACTACCTGGAAATCGCTTGGGTTGTTGCTAACAAATTAAGATGTGTATAGTACGTGCTGATATGCTAGTTTCCGGTTCCGCTTAGTCAAAGAGTGGGACTGTATTCTGCTAGTTATAGACCCGAGGCTAGAAACTCCAGCGTTATATATTCCTTACCGTCGTCAGCCAGAATTGCGCATTTTTCAGCCCAAATTGAGGGGTATTCGGACAGGATTCCAGACAGTTAGCAAGCCAAAAGGTAACGCTTGGAAATTTGAAAACAGACATACACTTCAAAACTAATTGTAATTGCTGAGTATCGTTGGCGAATGCTGCTTGTCATTGCGCGCTTATTCAATTCAAAGATATCGCTATGTCTGCCAAGTTAAGCGGTACCGCACAACTTAAGATTTGCTTACAGTTGGTGGACTCACTGCGAACGAGAACGGGTGTTTTCCTATGCGGTGTTTGCTACAATTTATCCATACACGATGTAGCTGAGCTGATCGGCCACTTCCCTCGAGGTCGCATAAAGCCTTCTACATCCTCAATCAACGACATTTCAAGAAAACCAGCCAATATGTATTCTGCCTAAGCCAGAGGTCGGCCCATGTTAATTGTTTATGTCGCTATTGGCCGCTGGAAAACCGACTGATGGAATTGCTTGCTACTAACAAATCGTTTAGGCCCTGAACTGCCTCGGTCTTAAAACTCTTAACGGTCGGGAAAAGCAAAGCTTAGACTGAAAGCAAACAAGTCTCGATAACGCAGAAAATAAATCTGTTAGATGGACGGCAATACGGGAAACGTTTACCCGAAACATAAACAACGTAACAACAGCGACAACAAAATACAAACAAATTCCAAAAAATCCAAAAAATCCAAAAAATCAGTCAATCAGTTTAAGAAAAACACTTGCAACACCAAACAGGTTGGAAACAAACGAAGAAGACGAAGAAATAAAAAGAAAAAGAAATTTAAAAAAACTAAATCAATAAATCAATCAATCAATCAATAAATCAGTAAATAAAAAAAATAAAAAATAAACCAAAGCGGCTAAAAAAAAAACCCCAAAAATTCTAACTAAATAAGTCAATCGATTAATTAAAGCAACAAAAATGTTCGGCGTGGCTGGGATTTTCTTCCCGGCCCGAGTTCGAATCTCAATCGGGGGAGAAGTTATTCGACCCCCAAGCCGTTCGAGAATAACCCCTTTAATAACATATTGAGACTTGAACTGACGACCGCCAGATGCGACCCTGGATCAGCCGCGCGCAGCCCATCCCGCAGGACTACCTGGAAATCCCTTGGGTTGTTGCTAACAAATTAAGATGTGTATAGTACGTGCTGATATGCTAGTTTCCGCTTCCGCTTAGTCAAAGAGTGGGACTGTATTCTGCTAATTATAGACCTGAGGCTACCAACTCCAGCGTTATATATTCCTTACCGTCGTCAGCCAGAATTGCGCATTTTTCAGCCCAAATTGAGGGGTATTCGGACAGGATTCCAGACAGTTAGCAAGCCAAAAGGTAACGGTTGGAAATTTGAAAACAGACATACACTTCAAAACTAATTGTAATTGCTGAGTATCGTTGGCGAATGCTGCTTGTCATTGCGCGCTTATTCAATTCAAAGACATCGCTATGTCTGCCAAGTTAAGCGGTACCGCACAACTTAAGATTTGCTTACAGTTGGTGGACTCACTGCGAACGAGAACGGGTGTTTTCCTATGCGGTGTTTGCTACAATTTATCCATACACGATGTAGCTGAGCTGATCGGCAACTTCTCTCGAGGTCGCATAAAGCCTTCTACATCCTCAATCAACGAAATTTCAAGAAAACCAGCCAATATGTATTCTGCCTAAGCCAGAGGTCGGCCCATGTTAATTGTTTATGTCGCTATTGGCCGCTGCAAAACCGAGAAATGGAATTGCTTCCCACTAACAAATCGTTTAGGCCCTCAACTGTCTCGGTCTTAACACTCTTAAAGTTCGGGAAAAGCAAAGCTTAGACTGAAAGCAAACAAGTCTCGATAACGCAGAAAATAAATCTGTTAGATGGACGGCAATACGGGAAACGTTTACCCGAAACATAAACAACGTAACAACAGCGACAACAAAATACAAACAAATTCCAAAAAATCCAAAAAATCCAAAAAATCAGTCAATCAGTTTAAGAAAAACACTTGCAACACCAAACAGGTTGCAAAAAAACGAAGAAGACGAAGAAATAAAAAGAAATTTAAAAAAAACTAAATCAATCAATCAATCAATCAATCAATCAATAAATCAGTAAATAAAAAACATAAAAAATAAACCAAAGCAGCTAAAAAAAAAACCCCAAAAATTCTAACTAAATAAGTCAATCGATTAATTAAAGCAACAAAAATGTTCGGCGTGGCTGGGATTTTCTTCCCGGCCCGAGTTCGAATCTCAATCGGGGGAGAAGTTATTCGACCCCCAAGCCGTTCGAGAATAACCCCTTTAATAACATATTGAGACTTGAACTTACGACCGCCAGATGCGACCCTGGATCAGCCGCGCGCAGCCCATCCCGCAGGACCACCTGGAAATCCCTTGGGTTGTTGCTAACAAATTAAGATGTGTATAGTACGTGCTGATATGCTAGTTTCCGCTTCCGCTTAGTCAAAGAGTGGGACTGTATTCTGCTAGTTATAGACCCGAGGCTAGAAACTCCAGCGTTATATATTCCTTACCGTCGTCAGCCAGAATTGCGCATTTTTCAGCCCAAATTGAGGGGTATTCGGACAGGATTCCAGACAGTTAGCAAGCCAAAAGGTAACGGTTGGAAATTTGAAAACAGACATACACTTCAAAACTAATTGTAATTGCTGAGTATCGTTGGCGAATGCTGCTTGTCATTGCGCGCTTATTCAATTCAAAGATATCGCTATGTCTGCCAAGTTAAGCGGTACCGCACAACTTAAGATTTGCTTACAGTTGGTGGACTCACTGCGAACGAGAACGGGTGTTTTCCTATGCGGTGTTTGCTACAATTTATCCATACACGATGTAGCTGAGCTGATCGGCCACTTCCCTCGAGGTCGCATAAAGCCTTCTACATCCTCAATCAACGAAATTTCAAGAAAACCAGCCAATATGTATTCTGCGTAAGCCAGAGGTCGGCCCATGTTAATTGTTTATGTCGCTATTGGCCGCTGGAAAACCGACTGATGGAATTGCTTGCTACTAACAAATCGTTTAGGCCCTGAACTGCCTCGGTCTTAAAACTCTTAACGGTCGGGAAAAGCAAAGCTTAGACTGAAAGCAAACAAGTCTCGATAACGCAGAAAATAAATCTGTTAGATGGACGGCAATACGGGAAACGTTTACCCGAAACATAAACAACGTAACAACAGCGACAACAAAATACAAACAAATTCCAAAAAATCCAAAAAATCCAAAAAATCAGTCAATCAGTTTAAGAAAAACACTTGCAACACCAAACAGGTTGGAAAAAAACGAAGAAGACGAAGAAATAAAAAGAAAAAGAAATTTAAAAAAACTAAATCAATCAATCAATCAATCAATCAGTAAATAAAAAAAATAAAAAATAAACCAAAGCGGCTAAAAAAAAAACCCCAAAAATTCTAACTAAATAAGTCAATCGATTAATTAAAGCAACAAAAATGTTCGGCGTGGCTGGGATTTTCTTCCCGGCCCGAGTTCGAATCTCAATCGGGGGAGAAGTTATTCGACCCCCAAGCCGTTCGAGAATAACCCCTTTAATAACATATTGAGACTTGAACTTACGACCGCCAGATGCGACCCTGGATCAGCCGCGCGCAGCCCATCCCGCAGGACCACCTGGAAATCCCTTGGGTTGTTGCTAACAAATTAAGATGTGTATAGTACGTGCTGATATGCTAGTTTCCGCTTCCGCTTAGTCAAAGAGTGGGACTGTATTCTGCTAGTTATAGACCCGAGGCTAGAAACTCCAGCGTTATATATTCCTTACCGTCGTCAGCCAGAATTGCGCATTTTTCAGCCCAAATTGAGGGGTATTCGGACAGGATTCCAGACAGTTAGCAAGCCAAAAGGTAACGCTTGGAAATTTGAAAACAGACATACACTTCAAAACTAATTGTAATTGCTGAGTATCGTTGGCGAATGCTGCTTGTCATTGCGCGCTTATTCAATTCAAAGATATCGCTATGTCTGCCAAGTTAAGCGGTACCGCACAACTTAAGATTTGCTTACAGTTGGTGGACTCACTGCGAACGAGAACGGGTGTTTTCCTATGCGGTGTTTGCTACAATTTATCCATACACGATGTAGCTGAGCTGATCGGCCACTTCCCTCGAGGTCGCATAAAGCCTTCTACATCCTCAATCAACGAAATTTCAAGAAAACCAGCCAATATGTATTCTGCCTAAGCCAGAGGTCGGCCCATGTTAATTGTTTATGTCGCTATTGGCCGCTGGAAAACCGACTGATGGAATTGCTTGCTACTAACAAATCGTTTAGGCCCTGAGCTGCCTCGGTCTTAAAACTCTTAACGGTCGGGAAAAGCAAAGCTTAGACTGAAAGCAAACAAGTCTCGATAACGCAGAAAATAAATCTGTTAGATGGACGGCAATACGGGAAACGTTTACCCGAAACATAAACAACGTAACAACAGCGACAACAAAATACAAACAAATTCCAAAAAATCCAAAAAATCCAAAAAATCAGTTAATCAGTTTAAGAAAAACACTTGCAACACCAAACAGGTTGGAAAAAAACGAAGAAGACGAAGAAATAAAAAGAAAAAGAAATTTAAAAAAACTAAATCAATAAATCAATCAATCAATCAATAAATCAGTAAATAAAAAAATAAAAAATAAACCAAAGCGGCTAAAAAAAAAACCCCAAAAATTCTAACTAAATAAGTCAATCGATTAATTAAAGCAACAAAAATGTTCGGCGTGGCTGGGATTTTCTTCCCGGCCCGAGTTCGAATCTCAATCGGGGGAGAAGTTATTCGACCCCCAAGCCGTTCGAGAATAACCCCTTTAATAACATATTGAGACTTGAACTTACGACCGCCAGATGCGACCCTGGATCAGCCGCGCGCAGCCCATCCCGCAGGACCACCTGGAAATCCCTTGGGTTGTTGCTAACAAATTAAGATGTGTATAGTACGTGCTGATATGCTAGTTTCCGCTTCCGCTTAGTCAAAGAGTGGGACTGTATTCTGCTAGTTATAGACCCGAGGCTAGAAACTCCAGCGTTATATATTCCTTACCGTCGTCAGCCAGAATTGCGCATTTTTCAGCCCAAATTGAGGGGTATTCGGACAGGATTCCAGACAGTTAGCAAGCCAAAAGGTAACGCTTGGAAATTTGAAAACAGACATACACTTCAAAACTAATTGTAATTGCTGAGTATCGTTGGCGAATGCTGCTTGTCATTGCGCGCTTATTCAATTCAAAGATATCGCTATGTCTGCCAAGTTAAGCGGTACCGCACAACTTAAGATTTGCTTACAGTTGGTGGACTCACTGCGAACGAGAACGGGTGTTTTCCTATGCGGTGTTTGCTACAATTTATCCATACACGATGTAGCTGAGCTGATCGGCCACTTCCCTCGAGGTCGCATAAAGCCTTCTACATCCTCAATCAACGAAATTTCAAGAAAACCAGCCAATATGTATTCTGCGTAAGCCAGAGGTCGGCCCATGTTAATTGTTTATGTCGCTATTGGCCGCTGGAAAACCGACTGATGGAATTGCTTGCTACTAACAAATCGTTTAGGCCCTGAACTGCCTCGGTCTTAAAACTCTTAACGGTCGGGAAAAGCAAAGCTTAGACTGAAAGCAAACAAGTCTCGATAACGCAGAAAATAAATCTGTTAGATGGACGGCAATACGGGAAACGTTTACCCGAAACATAAACAACGTAACAACAGCGACAACAAAATACAAACAAATTCCAAAAAATCCAAAAAATCCAAAAAATCAGTCAATCAGTTTAAGAAAAACACTTGCAACACCAAACAGGTTGGAAAAAAACGAAGAAGACGAAGAAATAAAAAGAAAAAGAAATTTAAAAAAACTAAATCAATCAATCAATCAATCAATAAATCAGTAAATAAAAAAAATAAAAAATAAACCAAAGCAGCTAAAAAAAAAACCCCAAAAATTCTAACTAAATAAGTCAATCGATTAATTAAAGCAACAAAAATGTTCGGCGTGGCTGGGATTTTCTTCCCGGCCCGAGTTCGAATCTCAATCGGGGGAGAAGTTATTCGACCCCCAAGCCGTTCGAGAATAACCCCTTTAATAACATATTGAGACTTGAACTTACGACCGCCAGATGCGACCCTGGATCAGCCGCGCGCAGCCCATCCCGCAGGACCACCTGGAAATCCCTTGGGTTGTTGCTAACAAATTAAGATGTGTATAGTACGTGCTGATATGCTAGTTTCCGCTTCCGCTTAGTCAAAGAGTGGGACTGTATTCTGCTAGTTATAGACCCGAGGCTAGAAACTCCAGCGTTATATATTCCTTACCGTCATCAGCCAGAATTGCGCATTTTTCAGCCCAAATTGAGGGGTATTCGGACAGGATTCCAGACAGTTAGCAAGCCAAAAGGTAACGGTTGGAAATTTGAAAACAGACATACACTTCAAAACTAATTGTAATTGCTGAGTATCGTTGGCGAATGCTGCTTGTCATTGCGCGCTTATTCAATTCAAAGATATCGCTATGTCTGCCAAGTTAAGCGGTACCGCACAACTTAAGATTTGCTTACAGTTGGTGGACTCACTGCGAACGAGAACGGGTGTTTTCCTATGCGGTGTTTGCTACAATTTATCCATACACGATGTAGCTGAGCTGATCGGCCACTTCCCTCGAGGTCGCATAAAGCCTTCTACATCCTCAATCAACGAAATTTCAAGAAAACCAGCCAATATGTATTCTGCGTAAGCCAGAGGTCGGCCCATGTTAATTGTTTATGTCGCTATTGGCCGCTGGAAAACCGACTGATGGAATTGCTTGCTACTAACAAATCGTTTAGGCCCTGAACTGCCTCGGTCTTAAAACTCTTAACGGTCGGGAAAAGCAAAGCTTAGACTGAAAGCAAACAAGTCTCGATAACGCAGAAAATAAATCTGTTAGATGGACGGCAATACGGGAAACGTTTACCCGAAACATAAACAACGTAACAACAGCGACAACAAAATACAAACAAATTCCAAAAAATCCAAAAAATCCAAAAAATCCAAAAAATCAGTCAATCAGTTTAAGAAAAACACTTGCAACACCAAACAGGTTGGAAAAAAACGAAGAAGACGAAGAAATAAAAAGAAAAAGAAATTTAAAAAAACTAAATCAATCAATCAATCAATCAATCAATAAATCAGTAAATAAAAAAAATAAAAAATAAACCAAAGCGGCTAAAAAAAAAACCCCAAAAATTCTAACTAAATAAGTCAATCGATTAATTAAAGCAACAAAAATGTTCGGCGTGGCTGGGATTTTCTTCCCGGCCCGAGTTCGAATCTCAATCGGGGGAGAAGTTATTCGACCCCCAAGCCGTTCGAGAATAACCCCTTTAATAACATATTGAGACTTGAACTTACGACCGCCAGATGCGACCCTGGATCAGCCGCGCGCAGCCCATCCCGCAGGACCACCTGGAAATCCCTTGGGTTGTTGCTAACAAATTAAGATGTGTATAGTACGTGCTGATATGCTAGTTTCCGCTTCCGCTTAGTCAAAGAGTGGGACTGTATTCTGCTAGTTATAGACCCGAGGCTAGAAACTCCAGCGTTATATATTCCTTACCGTCGTCAGCCAGAATTGCGCATTTTTCAGCCCAAATTGAGGGGTATTCGGACAGGATTCCAGACAGTTAGCAAGCCAAAAGGTAACGCTTGGAAATTTGAAAACAGACATACACTTCAAAACTAATTGTAATTGCTGAGTATCGTTGGCGAATGCTGCTTGTCATTGCGCGCTTATTCAATTCAAAGATATCGCTATGTCTGCCAAGTTAAGCGGTACCGCACAACTTAAGATTTGCTTACAGTTGGTGGACTCACTGCGAACGAGAACGGGTGTTTTCCTATGCGGTGTTTGCTACAATTTATCCATACACGATGTAGCTGAGCTGATCGGCCACTTCCCTCGAGGTCGCATAAAGCCTTCTACATCCTCAATCAACGAAATTTCAAGAAAACCAGCCAATATGTATTCTGCGTAAGCCAGAGGTCGGCCCATGTTAATTGTTTATGTCGCTATTGGCCGCTGGAAAACCGACTGATGGAATTGCTTGCTACTAACAAATCGTTTAGGCCCTGAACTGCCTCGGTCTTAAAACTCTTAACGGTCGGGAAAAGCAAAGCTTAGACTGAAAGCAAACAAGTCTCGATAACGCAGAAAATAAATCTGTTAGATGGACGGCAATACGGGAAACGTTTACCCGAAACATAAACAACGTAACAACAGCGACAACAAAATACAAACAAATTCCAAAAAATCCAAAAAATCCAAAAAATCAGTCAATCAGTTTAAGAAAAACACTTGCAACACCAAACAGGTTGGAAAAAAACGAAGAAGACGAAGAAATAAAAAGAAAAAGAAATTTAAAAAAACTAAATCAATCAATCAATCAATCAATCAATCAATAAATCAGTAAATAAAAAAAATAAAAAATAAACCAAAGCGGCTAAAAAAAAAACCCCAAAAATTCTAACTAAATAAGTCAATCGATTAATTAAAGCAACAAAAATGTTCGGCGTGGCTGGGATTTTCTTCCCGGCCCGAGTTCGAATCTCAATCGGGGGAGAAGTTATTCGACCCCCAAGCCGTTCGAGAATAACCCCTTTAATAACATATTGAGACTTGAACTTACGACCGCCAGATGCGACCCTGGATCAGCCGCGCGCAGCCCATCCCGCAGGACCACCTGGAAATCCCTTGGGTTGTTGCTAACAAATTAAGATGTGTATAGTACGTGCTGATATGCTAGTTTCCGCTTCCGCTTAGTCAAAGAGTGGGACTGTATTCTGCTAGTTATAGACCCGAGGCTAGAAACTCCAGCGTTATATATTCCTTACCGTCGTCAGCCAGAATTGCGCATTTTTCAGCCCAAATTGAGGGGTATTCGGACAGGATTCCAGACAGTTAGCAAGCCAAAAGGTAACGCTTGGAAATTTGAAAACAGACATACACTTCAAAACTAATTGTAATTGCTGAGTATCGTTGGCGAATGCTGCTTGTCATTGCGCGCTTATTCAATTCAAAGATATCGCTATGTCTGCCAAGTTAAGCGGTACCGCACAACTTAAGATTTGCTTACAGTTGGTGGACTCACTGCGAACGAGAACGGGTGTTTTCCTATGCGGTGTTTGCTACAATTTATCCATACACGATGTAGCTGAGCTGATCGGCCACTTCCCTCGAGGTCGCATAAAGCCTTCTACATCCTCAATCAACGAAATTTCAAGAAAACCAGCCAATATGTATTCTGCGTAAGCCAGAGGTCGGCCCATGTTAATTGTTTATGTCGCTATTGGCCGCTGGAAAACCGACTGATGGAATTGCTTGCTACTAACAAATCGTTTAGGCCCTGAACTGCCTCGGTCTTAAAACTCTTAACGGTCGGGAAAAGCAAAGCTTAGACTGAAAGCAAACAAGTCTCGATAACGCAGAAAATAAATCTGTTAGATGGACGGCAATACGGGAAACGTTTACCCGAAACATAAACAACGTAACAACAGCGACAACAAAATACAAACAAATTCCAAAAAATCCAAAAAATCCAAAAAATCAGTCAATCAGTTTAAGAAAAACACTTGCAACACCAAACAGGTTGGAAAAAAACGAAGAAGACGAAGAAATAAAAAGAAAAAGAAATTTAAAAAAACTAAATCAATCAATCAATCAATCAATCAATCAGTAAATAAAAAAAATAAAAAATAAACCAAAGCGGCTAAAAAAAAAACCCCCAAAATTCTAACTAAATAAGTCAATCGATTAATTAAAGCAACAAAAATGTTCGGCGTGGCTGGGATTTTCTTCCCGGCCCGAGTTCGAATCTCAATCGGGGGAGAAGTTATTCGACCCCCAAGCCGTTCGAGAATAACCCCTTTAATAACATATTGAGACTTGAACTTACGACCGCCAGATGCGACCCTGGATCAGCCGCGCGCAGCCCATCCCGCAGGACTACCTGGAAATCCCTTGGGTTGTTGCTAACAAATTAAGATGTGTATAGTACGTGCTGATATGCTAGTTTCCGCTTCCGCTTAGTCAAAGAGTGGGACTGTATTCTGCTAGTTATAGACCCGAGGCTAGAAACTCCAGCGTTATATATTCCTTACCGTCGTCAGCCAGAATTGCGCATTTTTCAGCCCAAATTGAGGGGTATTCGGACAGGATTCCAGACAGTTAGCAAGCCAAAAGGTAACGCTTGGAAATTTGAAAACAGACATACACTTCAAAACTAATTGTAATTGCTGAGTATCGTTGGCGAATGCTGCTTGTCATTGCGCGCTTATTCAATTCAAAGATATCGCTATGTCTGCCAAGTTAAGCGGTACCGCACAACTTAAGATTTGCTTACAGTTGGTGGACTCACTGCGAACGAGAACGGGTGTTTTCCTATGCGGTGTTTGCTACAATTTATCCATACACGATGTAGCTGAGCTGATCGGCCACTTCCCTCGAGGTCGCATAAAGCCTTCTACATCCTCAATCAACGACATTTCAAGAAAACCAGCCAATATGTATTCTGCCTAAGCCAGAGGTCGGCCCATGTTAATTGTTTATGTCGCTATTGGCCGCTGGAAAACCGACTGATGGAATTGGTTGCTACTAACAAATCGTTTAGGCCCTGAGCTGCCTCGGTCTTAAAACTCTTAACGGTCGGGAAAAGCAAAGCTTAGACTGAAAGCAAACAAGTCTCGATAACGCAGAAAATAAATCTGTTAGATGGACGGCAATACGGGAAACGTTTACCCGAAACATAAACAACGTAACAACAGCGACAACAAAATACAAACAAATTCCAAAAAATCCAAAAAATCCAAAAAATCAGTTAATCAGTTTAAGAAAAACACTTGCAACACCAAACAGGTTGGAAAAAAACGAAGAAGACGAAGAAATAAAAAGAAAAAGAAATTTAAAAAAACTAAATCAATAAATCAATCAATCAATCAATAAATCAGTAAATAAAAAAAATAAAAAATAAACCAAAGCGGCTAAAAAAAAAACCCCAAAAATTCTAACTAAATAAGTCAATCGATTAATTAAAGCAACAAAAATGTTCGGCGTGGCTGGGATTTTCTTCCCGGCCCGAGTTCGAATCTCAATCGGGGGAGAAGTTATTCGACCCCCAAGCCGTTCGAGAATAACCCCTTTAATAACATATTGAGACTTGAACTTACGACCGCCAGATGCGACCCTGGATCAGCCGCGCGCAGCCCATCCCGCAGGACCACCTGGAAATCCCTTGGGTTGTTGCTAACAAATTAAGATGTGTATAGTACGTGCTGATATGCTAGTTTCCGCTTCCGCTTAGTCAAAGAGTGGGACTGTATTCTGCTAGTTATAGACCCGAGGCTAGAAACTCCAGCGTTATATATTCCTTACCGTCGTCAGCCAGAATTGCGCATTTTTCAGCCCAAATTGAGGGGTATTCGGACAGGATTCCAGACAGTTAGCAAGCCAAAAGGTAACGCTTGGAAATTTGAAAACAGACATACACTTCAAAACTAATTGTAATTGCTGAGTATCGTTGGCGAATGCTGCTTGTCATTGCGCGCTTATTCAATTCAAAGATATCGCTATGTCTGCCAAGTTAAGCGGTACCGCACAACTTAAGATTTGCTTACAGTTGGTGGACTCACTGCGAACGAGAACGGGTGTTTTCCTATGCGGTGTTTGCTACAATTTATCCATACACGATGTAGCTGAGCTGATCGGCAACTTCTCTCCAGGTCGCATAAAGCCTTCTACATCCTCAATCAACGAAATTTCAAGAAAACCAGCCAATATGTATTCTGCGTAAGCCAGAGGTCGGCCCATGTTAATTGTTTATGTCGCTATTGGCCGCTGGAAAACCGAGTCATGGAATTGCTTCCCACTAACAAATCGTTTAGGCCCTCAACTGCCTCGGTCTTAACACTCTTAAAGTTCGGGAAAAGCAAAGCTTAGACTGAAAGCAAACAAGTCTCGATAACGCAGAAAATAAATCTGTTAGATGGACGGCAATACGGGAAACGTTTACCCGAAACATCAACCACAACAGCGACAGCAAAATACAAACAAATTGGAAAAAATCCAAAAAATCCAAAAACCAGTCAATCAATTTAAGAAAAACTATTGCGGCACCAAACAGCTTGGAAAAAAAACGAAGAAGACCAAGAAATAAAAAGAAAAAGAAATTTAAAAAATCAATCAATCAATAAAAAAATAAAAAATAAACCAAAGCGGCTTAAAAAAAACCCCCAAAAAATTAGAACTAAATAAGTCAATCGATTAATTAAACCAAGAAAAATGTTCGGCGTGGCTGGGATTTTCTTCCCGGCCCGAGTTCGAATCTCAATCGGGGGAGAAGTTATTCGACCCCCAAGCCGTTCGAGAATAACCCCTTTAATAACATATTGAGACGTGAACTGACGACCGCCAGATGCGACCCTGGATCAGCCGCGCGCAGCCCATCCCGCAGGACCACCTGGAAATCGCTTGGGTTGTTGCTAACAAATTAAGATGTGTATAGTACGTGCTGATATGCTAGTTTCCGGTTCCGCTTAGTCAAAGAGTGGGACTGTATTCTGCTAGTTATAGACCCGAGGCTAGAAACTCCAGCGTTATATATTCCTTACCGTCGTCAGCCAGAATTGCGCATTTTTCAGCCCAAATTGAGGGGTATTCGGACAGGATTCCAGACAGTTAGCAAGCCAAAAGGTAACGCTTGGAAATTTGAAAACAGACATACACTTCAAAACTAATTGTAATTGCTGAGTATCGTTGGCGAATGCTGCTTGTCATTGCGCGCTTATTCAATTCAAAGATATCGCTATGTCTGCCAAGTTAAGCGGTACCGCACAACTTAAGATTTGCTTACAGTTGGTGGACTCACTGCGAACGAGAACGGGTGTTTTCCTATGCGGTGTTTGCTACAATTTATCCATACACGATGTAGCTGAGCTGATCGGCCACTTCCCTCGAGGTCGCATAAAGCCTTCTACATCCTCAATCAACGAAATTTCAAGAAAACCAGCCAATATGTATTCTGCGTAAGCCAGAGGTCGGCCCATGTTAATTGTTTATGTCGCTATTGGCCGCTGGAAAACCGAGTCATGGAATTGCTTGCTACTAACAAATCGTTTAGGCCCTGAACTGCCTCGGTCTTAAAACTCTTAACGGTCGGGAAAAGCAAAGCTTAGACTGAAAGCAAACAAGTCTCGATAACGCAGAAAATAAATCTGTTAGATGGACGGCAATACGGGAAACGTTTACCCGAAACATAAACAACGTAACAACAGCGACAACAAAATACAAACAAATTCCAAAAAATCCAAAAAATCCAAAAAATCAGTCAATCAGTTTAAGAAAAACACTTGCAACACCAAACAGGTTGGAAACAAACGAAGAAGACGAAGAAATAAAAAGAAAAAGAAATTTAAAAAAACTAAATCAATCAATCAATCAATCAATCAATAAATCAGTAAATAAAAAAAATAAAAAATAAACCAAAGCGGCTAAAAAAAAAACCCCAAAAATTCTAACTAAATAAGTCAATCGATTAATTAAAGCAACAAAAATGTTCGGCGTGGCTGGGATTTTCTTCCCGGCCCGAGTTCGAATCTCAATCGGGGGAGAAGTTATTCGAACCCCAAGCCGTTCGAGAATAACCCCTTTAATAACATATTGAGACTTGAACTTACGACCGCCAGATGCGACCCTGGATCAGCCGCGCGCAGCCCATCCCGCAGGACCACCTGGAAATCCCTTGGGTTGTTGCTAACAAATTAAGATGTGTATAGTACGTGCTGATATGCTAGTTTCCGCTTCCGCTTAGTCAAAGAGTGGGACTGTATTCTGCTAGTTATAGACCTGAGGCTAGAAACTCCAGCGTTATATATTCCTTACCGTCGTCAGCCAGAATTGCGCATTTTTCAGCCCAAATTGAGGGGTATTCGGACAGGATTCCAGACAGTTAGCAAGCCAAAAGGTAACGGTTGGAAATTTGAAAACAGACATACACTTCAAAACTAATTGTAATTGCTGAGTATCGTTGGCGAATGCTGCTTGTCATTGCGCGCTTATTCAATTCAAAGATATCGCTATGTCTGCCAAGTTAAGCGGTACCGCACAACTTAAGATTTGCTTACAGTTGGTGGACTCACTGCGAACGAGAACGGGTGTTTTCCTATGCGGTGTTTGCTACAATTTATCCATACACGATGTAGCTGAGCTGATCGGCCACTTCCCTCGAGGTCGCATAAAGCCTTCTACATCCTCAATCAACGAAATTTCAAGAAAACCAGCCAATATGTATTCTGCCTAAGCCAGAGGTCGGCCCATGTTAATTGTTTATGTCGCTATTGGCCGCTGGAAAACCGAGTCATGGAATTGCTTCCCACTAACAAATCGTTTAGGCCCTCAACTGCCTCGGTCTTAACACTCTTAAAGTTCGGGAAAAGCAAAGCTTAGACTGAAAGCAAACAAGTCTCGATAACGCAGAAAATAAATCTGTTAGATGGACGGCAATACGGGAAACGTTTACCCGAAACATCAACCACAACAGCGACAGCAAAATACAAACAAATTGGAAAAAATCCAAAAAATCCAAAAATCAGTCAATCAATTTAAGAAAAACTATTGCGGCACCAAACAGCTTGGAAAAAAAACGAAGAAGACCAAGAAATAAAAAGAAAAAGAAATTTAAAAAATCAATCAATCAATAAAAAAATAAAAAATAAACCAAAGCGGCTTAAAAAAAACCCCCAAAAAATTAGTACTAAATAAGTCAATCGATTAATTAAACCAAGAAAAATGTTCGGCGTGGCTGGGATTTTCTTCCCGGCCCGAGTTCGAATCTCAATCGGGGGAGAAGTTATTCGACCCCCAAGCCGTTCGAGAATAACCCCTTTAATAACATATTGAGACTTGAACTTACGACCGCCAGATGCGACCCTGGATCAGCCGCGCGCAGCCCATCCCGCAGGACCACCTGGAAATCCCTTGGGTTGTTGCTAACAAATTAAGATGTGTATAGTACGTGCTGATATGCTAGTTTCCGCTTCCGCTTAGTCAAAGAGTGGGACTGTATTCTGCTAGTTATAGACCCGAGGCTAGAAACTCCAGCGTTATATATTCCTTACCGTCGTCAGCCAGAATTGCGCATTTTTCAGCCCAAATTGAGGGGTATTCGGACAGGATTCCAGACAGTTAGCAAGCCAAAAGGTAACGGTTGGAAATTTGAAAACAGACATACACTTCAAAACTAATTGTAATTGCTGAGTATCGTTGGCGAATGCTGCTTGTCATTGCGCGCTTATTCAATTCAAAGATATCGCTATGTCTGCCAAGTTAAGCGGTACCGCACAACTTAAGATTTGCTTACAGTTGGTGGACTCACTGCGAACGAGAACGGGTGTTTTCCTATGCGGTGTTTGCTACAATTTATCCATACACGATGTAGCTGAGCTGATCGGCAACTTCTCTCCAGGTCGCATAAAGCCTTCTACATCCTCAATCAACGAAATTTCAAGAAAACCAGCCAATATGTATTCTGCGTAAGCCAGAGGTCGGCCCATGTTAATTGTTTATGTCGCTATTGGCCGCTGGAAAACCGAGTCATGGAATTGCTTCCCACTAACAAATCGTTTAGGCCCTGAACTGCCTCGGTCTTAACACTCTTAAAGTTCGGGAAAAGCAAAGCTTAGACTGAAAGCAAACAAGTCTCGATAACGCAGAAAATAAATCTGTTAGATGGACGGCAATACGGGAAACGTTTACCCGAAACATCAACCACAACAGCGACAGCAAAATACAAACAAATTGGAAAAAATCCAAAAAATCCAAAAATCAGTCAATCAAGTTAAGAAAAACTATTGCGGCACCAAACAGCTTGGAAAAAAACGAAGAAGACCAAGAAATAAAAAGAAAAAGAAATTTAAAAAATCAATCAATCAATAAAAAAATAAAAAATAAACCAAAGCGGCTTAAAAAAAACCCCCAAAAAATTAGAACTAAATAAGTCAATCGATTAATTAAACCAAGAAAAATGTTCGGCGTGGCTGGGATTTTCTTCCCGGCCCGAGTTCGAATCTCAATCGGGGGAGAAGTTATTCGACCCCCAAGCCGTTCGAGAATAACCCCTTTAATAACATATTGAGACTTGAACTTACGACCGCCAGATGCGACCCTGGATCAGCCGCGCGCAGCCCATCCCGCAGGACCACCTGGAAATCCCTTGGGTTGTTGCTAACAAATTAAGATGTGTATAGTACGTGCTGATATGCTAGTTTCCGCTTCCGCTTAGTCAAAGAGTGGGACTGTATTCTGCTAGTTATAGACCCGAGGCTAGAAACTCCAGCGTTATATATTCCTTACCGTCGTCAGCCAGAATTGCGCATTTTTCAGCCCAAATTGAGGGGTATTCGGACAGGATTCCAGACAGTTAGCAAGCCAAAAGGTAACGCTTGGAAATTTGAAAACAGACATACACTTCAAAACTAATTGTAATTGCTGAGTATCGTTGGCGAATGCTGCTTGTCATTGCGCGCTTATTCAATTCAAAGATATCGCTATGTCTGCCAAGTTAAGCGGTACCGCACAACTTAAGATTTGCTTACAGTTGGTGGACTCACTGCGAACGAGAACGGGTGTTTTCCTATGCGGTGTTTGCTACAATTTATCCATACACGATGTAGCTGAGCTGATCGGCCACTTCCCTCGAGGTCGCATAAAGCCTTCTACATCCTCAATCAACGACATTTCAAGAAAACCAGCCAATATGTATTCTGCCTAAGCCAGAGGTCGGCCCATGTTAATTGTTTATGTCGCTATTGGCCGCTGGAAAACCGACTGATGGAATTGGTTGCTACTAACAAATCGTTTAGGCCCTGAGCTGCCTCGGTCTTAAAACTCTTAACGGTCGGGAAAAGCAAAGCTTAGACTGAAAGCAAACAAGTCTCGATAACGCAGAAAATAAATCTGTTAGATGGACGGCAATACGGGAAACGTTTACCCGAAACATAAACAACGTAACAACAGCGACAACAAAATACAAACAAATTCCAAAAAATCCAAAAAATCCAAAAAATCAGTTAATCAGTTTAAGAAAAACACTTGCAACACCAAACAGGTTGGAAAAAAACGAAGAAGACGAAGAAATAAAAAGAAAAAGAAATTTAAAAAAACTAAATCAATAAATCAATCAATCAATCAATAAATCAGTAAATAAAAAAAATAAAAAATAAACCAAAGCGGCTAAAAAAAAAACCCCAAAAATTCTAACTAAATAAGTCAATCGATTAATTAAAGCAACAAAAATGTTCGGCGTGGCTGGGATTTTCTTCCCGGCCCGAGTTCGAATCTCAATCGGGGGAGAAGTTATTCGACCCCCAAGCCGTTCGAGAATAACCCCTTTAATAACATATTGAGACTTGAACTTACGACCGCCAGATGCGACCCTGGATCAGCCGCGCGCAGCCCATCCCGCAGGACTACCTGGAAATCCCTTGGGTTGTTGCTAACAAATTAAGATGTGTATAGTACGTGCTGATATGCTAGTTTCCGCTTCCGCTTAGTCAAAGAGTGGGACTGTATTCTGCTAGTTATAGACCCGAGGCTAGAAACTCCAGCGTTATATATTCCTTACCGTCGTCAGCCAGAATTGCGCATTTTTCAGCCCAAATTGAGGGGTATTCGGACAGGATTCCAGACAGTTAGCAAGCCAAAAGGTAACGCTTGGAAATTTGAAAACAGACATACACTTCAAAACTAATTGTAATTGCTGAGTATCGTTGGCGAATGCTGCTTGTCATTGCGCGCTTATTCAATTCAAAGATATCGCTATGTCTGCCAAGTTAAGCGGTACCGCACAACTTAAGATTTGCTTACAGTTGGTGGACTCACTGCGAACGAGAACGGGTGTTTTCCTATGCGGTGTTTGCTACAATTTATCCATACACGATGTAGCTGAGCTGATCGGCCACTTCCCTCGAGGTCGCATAAAGCCTTCTACATCCTCAATCAACGAAATTTCAAGAAAACCAGCCAATATGTATTCTGCGTAAGCCAGAGGTCGGCCCATGTTAATTGTTTATGTCGCTATTGGCCGCTGGAAAACCGACTGATGGAATTGCTTGCTACTAACAAATCGTTTAGGCCCTGAACTGCCTCGGTCTTAAAACTCTTAACGGTCGGGAAAAGCAAAGCTTAGACTGAAAGCAAACAAGTCTCGATAACGCAGAAAATAAATCTGTTAGATGGACGGCAATACGGGAAACGTTTACCCGAAACATAAACAACGTAACAACAGCGACAACAAAATACAAACAAATTCCAAAAAATCCAAAAAATCCAAAAAATCAGTCAATCAGTTTAAGAAAAACACTTGCAACACCAAACAGGTTGGAAAAAAACGAAGAAGACGAAGAAATAAAACGAAAAAGAAATTTAAAAAAACTAAATCAATCAATCAATCAATCAATAAATCAGTAAATAAAAAAAATAAAAAATAAACCAAAGCAGCTAAAAAAAAAACCCAAAAATTCTAACTAAATAAGTCAATCGATTAATTAAAGCAACAAAAATGTTCGGCGTGGCTGGGATTTTCTTCCCGGCCCGAGTTCGAATCTCAATCGGGGGAGAAGTTATTCGACCCCCAAGCCGTTCGAGAATAACCCCTTTAATAACATATTGAGACTTGAACTTACGACCGCCAGATGCGACCCTGGATCAGCCGCGCGCAGCCCATCCCGCAGGACCACCTGGAAATCCCTTGGGTTGTTGCTAACAAATTAAGATGTGTATAGTACGTGCTGATATGCTAGTTTCCGCTTCCGCTTAGTCAAAGAGTGGGACTGTATTCTGCTAGTTATAGACCCGAGGCTAGAAACTCCAGCGTTATATATTCCTTACCGTCATCAGCCAGAATTGCGCATTTTTCAGCCCAAATTGAGGGGTATTCGGACAGGATTCCAGACAGTTAGCAAGCCAAAAGGTAACGCTTGGAAATTTGAAAACAGACATACACTTCAAAACTAATTGTAATTGCTGAGTATCGTTGGCGAATGCTGCTTGTCATTGCGCGCTTATTCAATTCAAAGATATCGCTATGTCTGCCAAGTTAAGCGGTACCGCACAACTTAAGATTTGCTTACAGTTGGTGGACTCACTGCGAACGAGAACGGGTGTTTTCCTATGCGGTGTTTGCTACAATTTATCCATACACGATGTAGCTGAGCTGATCGGCCACTTCCCTCGAGGTCGCATAAAGCCTTCTACATCCTCAATCAACGAAATTTCAAGAAAACCAGCCAATATGTATTCTGCGTAAGCCAGAGGTCGGCCCATGTTAATTGTTTATGTCGCTATTGGCCGCTGGAAAACCGACTGATGGAATTGCTTGCTACTAACAAATCGTTTAGGCCCTGAACTGCCTCGGTCTTAAAACTCTTAACGGTCGGGAAAAGCAAAGCTTAGACTGAAAGCAAACAAGTCTCGATAACGCAGAAAATAAATCTGTTAGATGGACGGCAATACGGGAAACGTTTACCCGAAACATAAACAACGTAACAACAGCGACAACAAAATACAAACAAATTCCAAAAAATCCAAAAAATCCAAAAAATCAGTCAATCAGTTTAAGAAAAACACTTGCAACACCAAACAGGTTGGAAAAAAACGAAGAAGACCAAGAAATAAAAAGAAAAAGAAATTTAAAAAAACTAAATCAATCAATCAATCAATCAATCAATCAATAAATCAGTAAATAAAAAAAATAAAAAATAAACCAAAGCGGCTAAAAAAAAAACCCCAAAAATTCTAACTAAATAAGTCAATCGATTAATTAAAGCAACAAAAATGTTCGGCGTGGCTGGGATTTTCTTCCCGGCCCGAGTTCGAATCTCAATCGGGGGAGAAGTTATTCGACCCCCAAGCCGTTCGAGAATAACCCCTTTAATAACATATTGAGACTTGAACTTACGACCGCCAGATGCGACCCTGGATCAGCCGCGCGCAGCCCATCCCGCAGGACCACCTGGAAATCCCTTGGGTTGTTGCTAACAAATTAAGATGTGTATAGTACGTGCTGATATGCTAGTTTCCGCTTCCGCTTAGTCAAAGAGTGGGACTGTATTCTGCTAGTTATAGACCCGAGGCTAGAAACTCCAGCGTTATATATTCCTTACCGTCGTCAGCCAGAATTGCGCATTTTTCAGCCCAAATTGAGGGGTATTCGGACAGGATTCCAGACAGTTAGCAAGCCAAAAGGTAACGCTTGGAAATTTGAAAACAGACATACACTTCAAAACTAATTGTAATTGCTGAGTATCGTTGGCGAATGCTGCTTGTCATTGCGCGCTTATTCAATTCAAAGATATCGCTATGTCTGCCAAGTTAAGCGGTACCGCACAACTTAAGATTTGCTTACAGTTGGTGGACTCACTGCGAACGAGAACGGGTGTTTTCCTATGCGGTGTTTGCTACAATTTATCCATACACGATGTAGCTGAGCTGATCGGCCACTTCCCTCGAGGTCGCATAAAGCCTTCTACATCCTCAATCAACGAAATTTCAAGAAAACCAGCCAATATGTATTCTGCGTAAGCCAGAGGTCGGCCCATGTTAATTGTTTATGTCGCTATTGGCCGCTGGAAAACCGACTGATGGAATTGCTTGCTACTAACAAATCGTTTAGGCCCTGAACTGCCTCGGTCTTAAAACTCTTAACGGTCGGGAAAAGCAAAGCTTAGACTGAAAGCAAACAAGTCTCGATAACGCAGAAAATAAATCTGTTAGATGGACGGCAATACGGGAAACGTTTACCCGAAACATAAACAACGTAACAACAGCGACAACAAAATACAAACAAATTCCAAAAAATCCAAAAAATCCAAAAAATCAGTCAATCAGTTTAAGAAAAACACTTGCAACACCAAACAGGTTGGAAAAAAACGAAGAAGACGAAGAAATAAAAAGAAAAAGAAATTTAAAAAAACTAAATCAATCAATCAATCAATCAATCAATCAGTAAATAAAAAAAATAAAAAATAAACCAAAGCGGCTAAAGAAAAAACCCCCAAAATTCTAACTAAATAAGTCAATCGATTAATTAAAGCAACAAAAATGTTCGGCGTGGCTGGGATTTTCTTCCCGGCCCGAGTTCGAATCTCAATCGGGGGAGAAGTTATTCGACCCCCAAGCCGTTCGAGAATAACCCCTTTAATAACATATTGAGACTTGAACTTACGACCGCCAGATGCGACCCTGGATCAGCCGCGCGCAGCCCATCCCGCAGGACTACCTGGAAATCCCTTGGGTTGTTGCTAACAAATTAAGATGTGTATAGTACGTGCTGATATGCTAGTTTCCGCTTCCGCTTAGTCAAAGAGTGGGACTGTATTCTGCTAGTTATAGACCCGAGGCTAGAAACTCCAGCGTTATATATTCCTTACCGTCGTCAGCCAGAATTGCGCATTTTTCAGCCCAAATTGAGGGGTATTCGGACAGGATTCCAGACAGTTAGCAAGCCAAAAGGTAACGCTTGGAAATTTGAAAACAGACATACACTTCAAAACTAATTGTAATTGCTGAGTATCGTTGGCGAATGCTGCTTGTCATTGCGCGCTTATTCAATTCAAAGATATCGCTATGTCTGCCAAGTTAAGCGGTACCGCACAACTTAAGATTTGCTTACAGTTGGTGGACTCACTGCGAACGAGAACGGGTGTTTTCCTATGCGGTGTTTGCTACAATTTATCCATACACGATGTAGCTGAGCTGATCGGCCACTTCCCTCGAGGTCGCATAAAGCCTTCTACATCCTCAATCAACGACATTTCAAGAAAACCAGCCAATATGTATTCTGCCTAAGCCAGAGGTCGGCCCATGTTAATTGTTTATGTCGCTATTGGCCGCTGGAAAACCGACTGATGGAATTGGTTGCTACTAACAAATCGTTTAGGCCCTGAGCTGCCTCGGTCTTAAAACTCTTAACGGTCGGGAAAAGCAAAGCTTAGACTGAAAGCAAACAAGTCTCGATAACGCAGAAAATAAATCTGTTAGATGGACGGCAATACGGGAAACGTTTACCCGAAACATAAACAACGTAACAACAGCGACAACAAAATACAAACAAATTCCAAAAAATCCAAAAAATCCAAAAAATCAGTTAATCAGTTTAAGAAAAACACTTGCAACACCAAACAGGTTGGAAAAAAACGAAGAAGACGAAGAAATAAAAAGAAAAAGAAATTTAAAAAAACTAAATCAATAAATCAATCAATCAATCAATAAATCAGTAAATAAAAAAAATAAAAAATAAACCAAAGCGGCTAAAAAAAAAACCCCAAAAATTCTAACTAAATAAGTCAATCGATTAATTAAAGCAACAAAAATGTTCGGCGTGGCTGGGATTTTCTTCCCGGCCCGAGTTCGAATCTCAATCGGGGGAGAAGTTATTCGACCCCCAAGCCGTTCGAGAATAACCCCTTTAATAACATATTGAGACTTGAACTTACGACCGCCAGATGCGACCCTGGATCAGCCGCGCGCAGCCCATCCCGCAGGACCACCTGGAAATCCCTTGGGTTGTTGCTAACAAATTAAGATGTGTATAGTACGTGCTGATATGCTAGTTTCCGCTTCCGCTTAGTCAAAGAGTGGGACTGTATTCTGCTAGTTATAGACCCGAGGCTAGAAACTCCAGCGTTATATATTCCTTACCGTCGTCAGCCAGAATTGCGCATTTTTCAGCCCAAATTGAGGGGTATTCGGACAGGATTCCAGACAGTTAGCAAGCCAAAAGGTAACGCTTGGAAATTTGAAAACAGACATACACTTCAAAACTAATTGTAATTGCTGAGTATCGTTGGCGAATGCTGCTTGTCATTGCGCGCTTATTCAATTCAAAGATATCGCTATGTCTGCCAAGTTAAGCGGTACCGCACAACTTAAGATTTGCTTACAGTTGGTGGACTCACTGCGAACGAGAACGGGTGTTTTCCTATGCGGTGTTTGCTACAATTTATCCATACACGATGTAGCTGAGCTGATCGGCAACTTCTCTCCAGGTCGCATAAAGCCTTCTACATCCTCAATCAACGAAATTTCAAGAAAACCAGCCAATATGTATTCTGCGTAAGCCAGAGGTCGGCCCATGTTAATTGTTTATGTCGCTATTGGCCGCTGGAAAACCGAGTCATGGAATTGCTTCCCACTAACAAATCGTTTAGGCCCTCAACTGCCTCGGTCTTAACACTCTTAAAGTTCGGGAAAAGCAAAGCTTAGACTGAAAGCAAACAAGTCTCGATAACGCAGAAAATAAATCTGTTAGATGGACGGCAATACGGGAAACGTTTACCCGAAACATCAACCACAACAGCGACAGCAAAATACAAACAAATTGGAAAAAATCCAAAAAATCCAAAAACCAGTCAATCAATTTAAGAAAAACTATTGCGGCACCAAACAGCTTGGAAAAAAAACGAAGAAGACCAAGAAATAAAAAGAAAAAGAAATTTAAAAAATCAATCAATCAATAAAAAAATAAAAAATAAACCAAAGCGGCTTAAAAAAAACCCCCAAAAAATTAGAACTAAATAAGTCAATCGATTAATTAAACCAAGAAAAATGTTCGGCGTGGCTGGGATTTTCTTCCCGGCCCGAGTTCGAATCTCAATCGGGGGAGAAGTTATTCGACCCCCAAGCCGTTCGAGAATAACCCCTTTAATAACATATTGAGACGTGAACTGACGACCGCCAGATGCGACCCTGGATCAGCCGCGCGCAGCCCATCCCGCAGGACCACCTGGAAATCGCTTGGGTTGTTGCTAACAAATTAAGATGTGTATAGTACGTGCTGATATGCTAGTTTCCGGTTCCGCTTAGTCAAAGAGTGGGACTGTATTCTGCTAGTTATAGACCCGAGGCTAGAAACTCCAGCGTTATATATTCCTTACCGTCGTCAGCCAGAATTGCGCATTTTTCAGCCCAAATTGAGGGGTATTCGGACAGGATTCCAGACAGTTAGCAAGCCAAAAGGTAACGCTTGGAAATTTGAAAACAGACATACACTTCAAAACTAATTGTAATTGCTGAGTATCGTTGGCGAATGCTGCTTGTCATTGCGCGCTTATTCAATTCAAAGATATCGCTATGTCTGCCAAGTTAAGCGGTACCGCACAACTTAAGATTTGCTTACAGTTGGTGGACTCACTGCGAACGAGAACGGGTGTTTTCCTATGCGGTGTTTGCTACAATTTATCCATACACGATGTAGCTGAGCTGATCGGCCACTTCCCTCGAGGTCGCATAAAGCCTTCTACATCCTCAATCAACGAAATTTCAAGAAAACCAGCCAATATGTATTCTGCGTAAGCCAGAGGTCGGCCCATGTTAATTGTTTATGTCGCTATTGGCCGCTGGAAAACCGACTGATGGAATTGCTTGCTACTAACAAATCGTTTAGGCCCTGAACTGCCTCGGTCTTAAAACTCTTAACGGTCGGGAAAAGCAAAGCTTAGACTGAAAGCAAACAAGTCTCGATAACGCAGAAAATAAATCTGTTAGATGGACGGCAATACGGGAAACGTTTACCCGAAACATAAACAACGTAACAACAGCGACAACAAAATACAAACAAATTCCAAAAAATCCAAAAAATCCAAAAAATCAGTCAATCAGTTTAAGAAAAACACTTGCAACACCAAACAGGTTGGAAACAAACGAAGAAGACGAAGAAATAAAAAGAAAAAGAAATTTAAAAAAACTAAATCAATCAATCAATCAATCAATCAATAAATCAGTAAATAAAAAAAATAAAAAATAAACCAAAGCGGCTAAAAAAAAAACCCCAAAAATTCTAACTAAATAAGTCAATCGATTAATTAAAGCAACAAAAATGTTCGGCGTGGCTGGGATTTTCTTCCCGGCCCGAGTTCGAATCTCAATCGGGGGAGAAGTTATTCGAACCCCAAGCCGTTCGAGAATAACCCCTTTAATAACATATTGAGACTTGAACTTACGACCGCCAGATGCGACCCTGGATCAGCCGCGCGCAGCCCATCCCGCAGGACCACCTGGAAATCCCTTGGGTTGTTGCTAACAAATTAAGATGTGTATAGTACGTGCTGATATGCTAGTTTCCGCTTCCGCTTAGTCAAAGAGTGGGACTGTATTCTGCTAGTTATAGACCCGAGGCTAGAAACTCCAGCGTTATATATTCCTTACCGTCGTCAGCCAGAATTGCGCATTTTTCAGCCCAAATTGAGGGGTATTCGGACAGGATTCCAGACAGTTAGCAAGCCAAAAGGTAACGCTTGGAAATTTGAAAACAGACATACACTTCAAAACTAATTGTAATTGCTGAGTATCGTTGGCGAATGCTGCTTGTCATTGCGCGCTTATTCAATTCAAAGATATCGCTATGTCTGCCAAGTTAAGCGGTACCGCACAACTTAAGATTTGCTTACAGTTGGTGGACTCACTGCGAACGAGAACGGGTGTTTTCCTATGCGGTGTTTGCTACAATTTATCCATACACGATGTAGCTGAGCTGATCGGCCACTTCCCTCGAGGTCGCATAAAGCCTTCTACATCCTCAATCAACGAAATTTCAAGAAAACCAGCCAATATGTATTCTGCCTAAGCCAGAGGTCGGCCCATGTTAATTGTTTATGTCGCTATTGGCCGCTGGAAAACCGAGTCATGGAATTGCTTCCCACTAACAAATCGTTTAGGCCCTCAACTGCCTCGGTCTTAACACTCTTAAAGTTCGGGAAAAGCAAAGCTTAGACTGAAAGCAAACAAGTCTCGATAACGCAGAAAATAAATCTGTTAGATGGACGGCAATACGGGAAACGTTTACCCGAAACATCAACCACAACAGCGACAGCAAAATACAAACAAATTGGAAAAAATCCAAAAAATCCAAAAATCAGTCAATCAATTTAAGAAAAACTATTGCGGCACCAAACAGCTTGGAAAAAAAACGAAGAAGACCAAGAAATAAAAAGAAAAAGAAATTTAAAAAATCAATCAATCAATAAAAAAATAAAAAATAAACCAAAGCGGCTTAAAAAAAACCCCCAAAAAATTAGTACTAAATAAGTCAATCGATTAATTAAACCAAGAAAAATGTTCGGCGTGGCTGGGATTTTCTTCCCGGCCCGAGTTCGAATCTCAATCGGGGGAGAAGTTATTCGACCCCCAAGCCGTTCGAGAATAACCCCTTTAATAACATATTGAGACTTGAACTTACGACCGCCAGATGCGACCCTGGATCAGCCGCGCGCAGCCCATCCCGCAGGACCACCTGGAAATCCCTTGGGTTGTTGCTAACAAATTAAGATGTGTATAGTACGTGCTGATATGCTAGTTTCCGCTTCCGCTTAGTCAAAGAGTGGGACTGTATTCTGCTAGTTATAGACCCGAGGCTAGAAACTCCAGCGTTATATATTCCTTACCGTCGTCAGCCAGAATTGCGCATTTTTCAGCCCAAATTGAGGGGTATTCGGACAGGATTCCAGACAGTTAGCAAGCCAAAAGGTAACGCTTGGAAATTTGAAAACAGACATACACTTCAAAACTAATTGTAATTGCTGAGTATCGTTGGCGAATGCTGCTTGTCATTGCGCGCTTATTCAATTCAAAGATATCGCTATGTCTGCCAAGTTAAGCGGTACCGCACAACTTAAGATTTGCTTACAGTTGGTGGACTCACTGCGAACGAGAACGGGTGTTTTCCTATGCGGTGTTTGCTACAATTTATCCATACACGATGTAGCTGAGCTGATCGGCAACTTCTCTCCAGGTCGCATAAAGCCTTCTACATCCTCAATCAACGAAATTTCAAGAAAACCAGCCAATATGTATTCTGCGTAAGCCAGAGGTCGGCCCATGTTAATTGTTTATGTCGCTATTGGCCGCTGGAAAACCGAGTCATGGAATTGCTTCCCACTAACAAATCGTTTAGGCCCTGAACTGCCTCGGTCTTAACACTCTTAAAGTTCGGGAAAAGCAAAGCTTAGACTGAAAGCAAACAAGTCTCGATAACGCAGAAAATAAATCTGTTAGATGGACGGCAATACGGGAAACGTTTACCCGAAACATCAACCACAACAGCGACAGCAAAATACAAACAAATTGGAAAAAATCCAAAAAATCCAAAAATCAGTCAATCAATTTAAGAAAAACTATTGCGGCACCAAACAGCTTGGAAAAAAACGAAGAAGACCAAGAAATAAAAAGAAAAAGAAATTTAAAAAATCAATCAATCAATAAAAAAATAAAAAATAAACCAAAGCGGCTTAAAAAAAAACCCCAAAAAATTAGAACTAAATAAGTCAATCGATTAATTAAACCAAGAAAAATGTTCGGCGTGGCTGGGATTTTCTTCCCGGCCCGAGTTCGAATCTCAATCGGGGGAGAAGTTATTCGACCCCCAAGCCGTTCGAGAATAACCCCTTTAATAACATATTGAGACTTGAACTTACGACCGCCAGATGCGACCCTGGATCAGCCGCGCGCAGCCCATCCCGCAGGACTACCTGGAAATCCCTTGGGTTGTTGCTAACAAATTAAGATGTGTATAGTACGTGCTGATATGCTAGTTTCCGCTTCCGCTTAGTCAAAGAGTGGGACTGTATTCTGCTAGTTATAGACCCGAGGCTAGAAACTCCAGCGTTATATATTCCTTACCGTCGTCAGCCAGAATTGCGCATTTTTCAGCCCAAATTGAGGGGTATTCGGACAGGATTCCAGACAGTTAGCAAGCCAAAAGGTAACGCTTGGAAATTTGAAAACAGACATACACTTCAAAACTAATTGTAATTGCTGAGTATCGTTGGCGAATGCTGCTTGTCATTGCGCGCTTATTCAATTCAAAGATATCGCTATGTCTGCCAAGTTAAGCGGTACCGCACAACTTAAGATTTGCTTACAGTTGGTGGACTCACTGCGAACGAGAACGGGTGTTTTCCTATGCGGTGTTTGCTACAATTTATCCATACACGATGTAGCTGAGCTGATCGGCAACTTCTCTCCAGGTCGCATAAAGCCTTCTACATCCTCAATCAACGAAATTTCAAGAAAACCAGCCAATATGTATTCTGCGTAAGCCAGAGGTCGGCCCATGTTAATTGTTTATGTCGCTATTGGCCGCTGGAAAACCGAGTCATGGAATTGCTTCCCACTAACAAATCGTTTAGGCCCTCAACTGCCTCGGTCTTAACACTCTTAAAGTTCGGGAAAAGCAAAGCTTAGACTGAAAGCAAACAAGTCTCGATAACGCAGAAAATAAATCTGTTAGATGGACGGCAATACGGGAAACGTTTACCCGAAACATCAACCACAACAGCGACAGCAAAATACAAACAAATTGGAAAAAATCCAAAAAATCCAAAAATCAGTCAATCAATTTAAGAAAAACTATTGCGGCACCAAACAGCTTGGAAAAAAAAACGAAGAAGACCAAGAAATAAAAAGAAAAAGAAATTTAAAAAATCAATCAATCAATAAAAAAATAAAAAATAAACCAAAGCGGCTTAAAAAAAACCCCCAAAAAATTAGAACTAAATAAGTCAATCGATTAATTAAACCAAGAAAAATGTTCGGCGTGGCTGGGATTTTCTTCCCGGCCCGAGTTCGAATCTCAATCGGGGGAGAAGTTATTCGACCCCCAAGCCGTTCGAGAATAACCCCTTTAATAACATATTGAGACTTGAACTTACGACCGCCAGATGCGACCCTGGATCAGCCGCGCGCAGCCCATCCCGCAGGACTACCTGGAAATCGCTTGGGTTGTTGCTAACAAATTAAGATGTGTATAGTACGTGCTGATATGCTAGTTTCCGGTTCCGCTTAGTCAAAGAGTGGGACTGTATTCTGCTAGTTATAGACCCGAGGCTAGAAACTCCAGCGTTATATATTCCTTACCGTCGTCAGCCAGAATTGCGCATTTTTCAGCCCAAATTGAGGGGTATTCGGACAGGATTCCAGACAGTTAGCAAGCCAAAAGGTAACGCTTGGAAATTTGAAAACAGACATACACTTCAAAACTAATTGTAATTGCTGAGTATCGTTGGCGAATGCTGCTTGTCATTGCGCGCTTATTCAATTCAAAGATATCGCTATGTCTGCCAAGTTAAGCGGTACCGCACAACTTAAGATTTGCTTACAGTTGGTGGACTCACTGCGAACGAGAACGGGTGTTTTCCTATGCGGTGTTTGCTACAATTTATCCATACACGATGTAGCTGAGCTGATCGGCCACTTCCCTCGAGGTCGCATAAAGCCTTCTACATCCTCAATCAACGACATTTCAAGAAAACCAGCCAATATGTATTCTGCCTAAGCCAGAGGTCGGCCCATGTTAATTGTTTATGTCGCTATTGGCCGCTGGAAAACCGACTGATGGAATTGCTTGCTACTAACAAATCGTTTAGGCCCTGAACTGCCTCGGTCTTAAAACTCTTAACGGTCGGGAAAAGCAAAGCTTAGACTGAAAGCAAACAAGTCTCGATAACGCAGAAAATAAATCTGTTAGATGGACGGCAATACGGGAAACGTTTACCCGAAACATAAACAACGTAACAACAGCGACAACAAAATACAAACAAATTCCAAAAAATCCAAAAAATCCAAAAAATCAGTCAATCAGTTTAAGAAAAACACTTGCAACACCAAACAGGTTGGAAACAAACGAAGAAGACGAAGAAATAAAAAGAAAAAGAAATTTAAAAAAACTAAATCAATAAATCAATCAATCAATCAATAAATCAGTAAATAAAAAAAATAAAAAATAAACCAAAGCGGCTAAAAAAAAAACCCCAAAAATTCTAACTAAATAAGTCAATCGATTAATTAAAGCAACAAAAATGTTCGGCGTGGCTGGGATTTTCTTCCCGGCCCGAGTTCGAATCTCAATCGGGGGAGAAGTTATTCGACCCCCAAGCCGTTCGAGAATAACCCCTTTAATAACATATTGAGACTTGAACTGACGACCGCCAGATGCGACCCTGGATCAGCCGCGCGCAGCCCATCCCGCAGGACTACCTGGAAATCCCTTGGGTTGTTGCTAACAAATTAAGATGTGTATAGTACGTGCTGATATGCTAGTTTCCGGTTCCGCTTAGTCAAAGAGTGGGACTGTATTCTGCTAATTATAGACCTGAGGCTACCAACTCCAGCGTTATATATTCCTTACCGTCGTCAGCCAGAATTGCGCATTTTTCAGCCCAAATTGAGGGGTATTCGGACAGGATTCCAGACAGTTAGCAAGCCAAAAGGTAACGCTTGGAAATTTGAAAACAGACATACACTTCAAAACTAATTGTAATTGCTGAGTATCGTTGGCGAATGCTGCTTGTCATTGCGCGCTTATTCAATTCAAAGACATCGCTATGTCTGCCAAGTTAAGCGGTACCGCACAACTTAAGATTTGCTTACAGTTGGTGGACTCACTGCGAACGAGAACGGGTGTTTTCCTATGCGGTGTTTGCTACAATTTATCCATACACGATGTAGCTGAGCTGATCGGCAACTTCTCTCGAGGTCGCATAAAGCCTTCTACATCCTCAATCAACGAAATTTCAAGAAAACCAGCCAATATGTATTCTGCCTAAGCCAGAGGTCGGCCCATGTTAATTGTTTATGTCGCTATTGGCCGCTGGAAAACCGAGAAATGGAATTGCTTCCCACTAACAAATCGTTTAGGCCCTCAACTGTCTCGGTCTTAACACTCTTAACGGTCGGGAAAAGCAAAGCTTAGACTGAAAGCAAACAAGTCTCGATAACGCAGAAAATAAATCTGTTAGATGGACGGCAATACGGGAAACGTTTACCCGAAACATAAACAACGTAACAACAGCGACAACAAAATACAAACAAATTCCAAAAAATCCAAAAAATCCAAAAAATCAGTCAATCAGTTTAAGAAAAACACTTGCAACACCAAACAGGTTGGAAACAAACGAAGAAGACGAAGAAATAAAAAGAAAAAGAAATTTAAAAAAACTAAATCAATAAATCAATCAATCAATCAATAAATCAGTAAATAAAAAAAATAAAAAATAAACCAAAGCGGCTAAAAAAAAAACCCCAAAAATTCTAACTAAATAAGTCAATCGATTAATTAAAGCAACAAAAATGTTCGGCGTGGCTGGGATTTTCTTCCCGGCCCGAGTTCGAATCTCAATCGGGGGAGAAGTTATTCGACCCCCAAGCCGTTCGAGAATAACCCCTTTAATAACATATTGAGACTTGAACTGACGACCGCCAGATGCGACCCTGGATCAGCCGCGCGCAGCCCATCCCGCAGGACTACCTGGAAATCCCTTGGGTTGTTGCTAACAAATTAAGATGTGTATAGTACGTGCTGATATGCTAGTTTCCGGTTCCGCTTAGTCAAAGAGTGGGACTGTATTCTGCTAATTATAGACCTGAGGCTACCAACTCCAGCGTTATATATTCCTTACCGTCGTCAGCCAGAATTGCGCATTTTTCAGCCCAAATTGAGGGGTATTCGGACAGGATTCCAGACAGTTAGCAAGCCAAAAGGTAACGCTTGGAAATTTGAAAACAGACATACACTTCAAAACTAATTGTAATTGCTGAGTATCGTTGGCGAATGCTGCTTGTCATTGCGCGCTTATTCAATTCAAAGACATCGCTATGTCTGCCAAGTTAAGCGGTACCGCACAACTTAAGATTTGCTTACAGTTGGTGGACTCACTGCGAACGAGAACGGGTGTTTTCCTATGCGGTGTTTGCTACAATTTATCCATACACGATGTAGCTGAGCTGATCGGCAACTTCTCTGGAGGTCGCATAAAGCCTTCTACATCCTCAATCAACGAAATTTCAAGAAAACCAGCCAATATGTATTCTGCCTAAGCCAGAGGTCGGCCCATGTTAATTGTTTATGTCGCTATTGGCCGCTGCAAAACCGAGAAATGGAATTGCTTCCCACTAACAAATCGTTTAGGCCCTCAACTGTCTCGGTCTTAACACTCTTAAAGTTCGGGAAAAGCAAAGCTTAGACTGAAAGCAAACAAGTCTCGATAACGCAGAAAATAAATCTGTTAGATGGACGGCAATACGGGAAACGTTTACTCGAAACATCAACCACAACAGCGACAGCAAAATACAAACAAATTGGAAAAAAATCCAAAAAATCCAAAAATCAGTCAATCAATTTAAGAAAAACTATTGCGGCACCAAACAGCTTGGAAAAAAAACGAAGAAGACGAAGAAATAAAAAGAAAAAGAAATTTAAAAAATCAATCAATCAATAAAAAAATAAAAAATAAACCAAAGCGGCTTAAAAAAAACCAAAAAAAAATTCGAACTAAATAACTCAATGGATTAATTAAAGCAAGAAAAATGTTCGGCGTGGCTGGGATTTTCTTCCCGGCCCGAGTTCGAATCTCAATCGGGCGAGAAGTTATTCGACCCCCAAGCCGTTCGAGAATAACCCCTTTAATAACATATTGAGACTTGAACTGACGACCGCCAGATGCGACCCTGGATCAGCCGCGCGCAGCCCATCCCGCAGGACTACCTGGAAATCCCTTGGGTTGTTGCTAACAAATTAAGATGTGTATAGTACGTGCTGATATGCTAGTTTCCGGTTCCGCTTAGTCAAAGAGTGGGACTGTATTCTGCTAGTTATAGACCTGAGGCTAGAAACTCCAGCGTTATATATTCCTTACCGTCGTCAGCCAGAATTGCGCATTTTTCAGCCCAAATTGAGGCGTATTCGGGCAGGATTCCAAACAGTTAGCAAGCCAAAAGGTAACGCTTGGAAATTTGAAAACAGACATACACTTCAAAACTAATTGTAATTGCTGAGTATCGTTGGCGAATGCTGCTTGTCATTGCGCGCTTATTCAATTCAAAGATATCGCTATGTCTGCCAAGTTAAGCGGTACCGCACAACTTAAGATTTGCTTACAGTTGGTGGACTCACTGCGAACGAGAACGGGTGTTTTCCTATGCGGTGTTTGCTACAATTTATCCATACACGATGTAGCTGAGCTGATCGGCAACTTCTCTCGAGGTCGCATAAAGCCTTCTACATCCTCAATCAACGACATTTCAAGAAAACCAGCCAATATGTATTCTGCCTAAGCCAGAGGTCGGCCCATGTTAATTGTTTATGTCGCTATTGGCCGCTGGAAAACCGAGTCATGGAATTGCTTCCCACTAACAAATCGTTTAGGCCCTCAACTGCCTCGGTCTTAAAATTCTTAAAGTTCGGGAAAAGCAAAGCTTAGACTGAAAGCAAACAAGTCTCGATAACGCAGAAAATAAATCTGTTAGATGGACGGCAATACGGGAAACGTTTACCCGAAACATCAACCACAACAGCGACAGCAAAATACAAACAAATTGGAAAAAATCCAAAAAATCCAAAAATCAGTCAATCAATTTAAGAAAAACTATTGCGGCACCGAACAGCTTGGAAAAAAAACGAAGAAGACGAAGAAATAAAAAGAAAAAGAAATTTAAAAAATCAATCAATCAATAAAAAAATAAAAAATAAACCAAAGCGGCTTAAAAAAAAACCAAAAAAAAATTAGAACTAAATAAGTCAATGGATTAATTAAAGCAACAAAAATGTTCGGCGTGGCTGGGATTTTCTTCCCGGCCCGAGTTCGAATCTCAATCGGGGGAGAAGTTATTCGACCCCCAAGCCGTTCGAGAATAACCCCTTTAATAACATATTGAGACTTGAACTTACGACCGCCAGATGCGACCCTGGATCAGCCGCGCGCAGCCCATCCCGCAGGACTACCTGGAAATCCCTTGGGTTGTTGCTAACAAATTAAGATGTGTATAGTACGTGCTGATATGCTAGTTTCCGGTTCCGCTTAGTCAAAGAGTGGGACTGTATTCTGCTAGTTATAGACCTGAGGCTAGAAACTCCAGCGTTATATATTCCTTACCGTCGTCAGCCAGAATTGCGCATTTTTCAGCCCAAATTGAGGCGTATTCGAACAGGATTCCAGACAGTTAGCAAGCCAAAAGGTAACGGTTGGAAATTTGAAAACAGACATACACTTCAAAACTAATTGTAATTGCTGAGTATCGTTGGCGAATGCTGCTTGTCATTGCGCGCTTATTCAATTCAAAGATATCGCTATGTCTGCCAAGTTAAGCGGTACCGCACAACTTAAGATTTGCTTACAGTTGGTGGACTCACTGCGAACGAGAACGGGTGTTTTCCTATGCGGTGTTTGCTACAATTTATCCATACACGATGTAGCTGAGCTGATCGGCAACTTCTCTCGAGGTCGCATAAAGCCTTCTACATCCTCAATCAACGACATTTCAAGAAAACCAGCCAATATGTATTCTGCCTAAGCCAGAGGTCGGCCCATGTTAATTGTTTATGTCGCTATTGGCCGCTGGAAAACCGAGAAATGGAATTGCTTCCCACTAACAAATCGTTTAGGCCCTCAACTGCCTCGGTCTTAACACTCTTAAAGTTCGGGAAAAGCAAAGCTTAGACTGAAAGCAAACAAGTCTCGATAACGCAGAAAATAAATCTGTTAGATGGACGGCAATACGGGAAACGTTTACCCGAAACATCAACCACAACAGCGACAGCAAAATACAAACAAATTGGAAAAGATCCAAAAAATCCAAAAATCAGTCAATCAATTTAAGAAAAACTATTGTGGCACCAAACAGCTTGGAAAAAAAACGAAGAAGACGAAGAAATAAAAAGAAAAAGAAATTTAAAAAATCAATCAATCAATAAAAAAATAAAAAATAAACCAAAGCGGCTTAAAAAAAACCAAAAAAAATTAGAACTAAATAAGTCAATGGATTAATTAAACCAAGAAAAATGTTCGGCGTGGCTGGGATTTTCTTCCCGGCCCGAGTTCGAATCTCAATCGGGGGAGAAGTTATTCGACCCCCAAGCCGTTCGAGAATAACCCCTTTAATAACATATTGAGACTTGAACTTATGACCGCCAGATGCGACCCTGGATCAGCCGCGCGCAGCCCATCCCGCAGGACTACCTGGAAATCCCTTGGGTTGTTGCTAACAAATTAAGATGTGTATAGTACGTGCTGATATGCTAGTTTCCGCTTCCGCTTAGTCAAAGAGTGGGACTGTATTCTGCTAGTTATAGACCTGAGGCTAGAAACTCCAGCGTTATATATTCCTTACCGTCGTCAGCCAGAATTGCGCATTTTTCAGCCCAAATTGAGGCGTATTCGGGCAGGATTCCAGACAGTTAGCAAGCCAAAAGGTAACGGTTGGAAATTTGAAAACAGACATACACTTCAAAACTAATTGTAATTGCTGAGTATCGTTGGCGAATGCTGCTTGTCATTGCGCGCTTATTCAATTCAAAGATATCGCTATGTCTGCCAAGTTAAGCGGTACCGCACAACTTAAGATTTGCTTACAGTTGGTGGACTCACTGCGAACGAGAACGGGTGTTTTCCTATGCGGTGTTTGCTACAATTTATCCATACACGATGTAGCTGAGCTGATCGGCCACTTCCCTCGAGGTCGCATAAAGCCTTCTACATCCTCAATCAACGACATTTCAAGAAAACCAGCCAATATGTATTCTGCCTAAGCCAGAGGTCGGTCCATGTTAATTGTTTATGTCGCTATTGGCCGCTGGAAAACCGACTGATGGAATTGCTTGCTACTAACAAATCGTTTAGGCCCTGAACTGCCTCGGTCTTAAAACTCTTAAAGTTCGGGAAAAGCAAAGCTTAGACTGAAAGCAAACAAGTCTCGATAACGCAGAAAATAAATCTGTTAGATGGACGGCAATACGGGAAACGTTTACCCGAAACATAAACAACGTAACAACAGCGACAACAAAATACAAACAAATTCCAAAAAATCCAAAAATTCCATAAAATCAGTCAATCAGTTTAAGAAAAACACTTGCAACACCAAACAGGTTGGAAAAAAACGAAGAAGACGAAGAAATAAAAAGAAAAAGAAATTTAAAAAAACTAAATCAATAAATCAATCAATCAATCAATCAATAAATCAGTAAATAAAAAAAATAAAAAATAAACCAAAGCGGCTGAAAAAAAAAACCCAAAAATTCTAACTTAATAAGTCAATCGATTAATTAAAGCAACAAAAATGTTCGGCGTGGCTGGGATTTTCTTCCCGGCCCGAGTTCGAATCTCAATCGGGGGAGAAGTTATTCGACCCCCAAGCCGTTCGAGAATAACCCCTTTAATAACATATTGAGACTTGAACTTACGACCGCCAGATGCGACCCTGGATCAGCCGCGCGCAGCCCATCCCGCAGGACTACCTGGAAATCCCTTGGGTTGTTGCTAACAAATTAAGATGTGTATAGTACGTGCTGATATGCTAGTTTCCGCTTCCGCTTAGTCAAAGAGTGGGACTGTATTCTGCTAGTTATAGACCTGAGGCTAGAAACTCCAGCGTTATATATTCCTTACCGTCGTCAGCCAGAATTGCGCATTTTTCAGCCCAAATTGAGGCGTATTCGGACAGGATTCCAGACAGTTAGCAAGCCAAAAGGTAACGCTTGGAAATTTGAAAACAAACATACACTTCAAAACTAATTGTAATTGCTGAGTATCGTTGGCGAATGCTGCTTGTCATTGCGCGCTTATTCAATTCAAAGATATCGCTATGTCTGCCAAGTTAAGCGGTACTGCACAACTTTTTTGTTTAATTTTTTTTAAAAATTTTTAAATTTTTTAAAATAATACTAGTGAGCAGCACTTCAGCAACAGATCTTGTCAACTTGCTTTATTTTCTCCGACCGGTTTCGTCTGATGATACAGACTTCATCAGGGAGTTTGAACAAGATACAGAAAGGAACTTATTTTATACCTATTCTTTAGAGTACAAATCACGTTCCGACTAGGGTGTGAACAGCAAAAAACACCTACAAAATTGCGTGCAGGATATGACTAAAATCCTGCGAATGTGCAATGTATAGTTTTGGGGCTCACGGATTTAACGTTAAATCCGTGAGCCCCAAAATTATACATTGCACATTCGCAGGATTTTAGTCGTATCCTGCACGCAATTTTGTAGGTGTTTTGGTGCAACGTGCCGTGCGACAGGAAGTTTCTAAGCTCAACCCAGCTTCTCCGCCAGGAAATACAGCTCCACCGCCTCGAAAAAATTCCAAAAGCCGTGGTAAAAATAGATCAAGCTCCAGAAATCGGAAACAACAACGCCGTCAAGATTCGAGCCAGGATGCCTGTAACCCGCGTAACCCCTCGCCCGCAGCCAAAAGTGCACAAGGGAGACGAAGTCGATCTAAACAGCGGAGACAGCCCAAAAAACCCAATGTCAGGTTTTCTGATAGCCGCTCTCCCTCTGTTTCTCGTCGCCAGAATTCAAAAAACGGGAAAGGCCGCGGAAACGGCGTCGTAAAGGAGATGCGAGAGACAGTTACTCTAAATGGCTTGACAAAATGGCAAAAAAACCGATTTTGGACCTTTTACCACGGAATTTGGAATTTCACAATCTTTCAAATGTCACTCTCGCCCCAGAGCAGTCACGAACTCTTGGCTTAGGTCTTAAATTTAGACCTACGCTTAGACCGCCTGCCGTTTGTGTTTTTGACAATCAAATACAGGATTTCTGTCGTAGCGTCCGTCTGCATTACAAATTTGCTGATCAACCTGATGACCCGGACTTCAATCCTAAACTGTACGTTAAAACAGGATGGAATCCGCCTCGGGAAGATCCTGACCTCGAAGAAAACCTGTATAAAATCCGTCTAGAGCTACTGGAGACCTTTAACCAGACCCCGCCGCGTTGGACAAACAATCTGACGTTTGGCGAACGGAGAGGATTACGCGAGCTGAAGGAAAACCCCACGGTTCGGGTCTTAGCCACAGACAAAAACCTCGGACCTGCTCTCGTATCCACAGACTGGGTAGAAAAAGAGACTCTTAAACACCTCAATGACACTAAATCGTATGCTAAAGTCACAAAAGATGACTGGACATTTAGACGTCAAAAGGTAATTGAGACCAGAGATAAACTTGTAAATAGTTACTCTAGATTTTTACCACCCAACTCTCTCAAGTTCCTCCGTAGCCTAGACGACAGTCCTAGGAGTATCGATCCTGCTAAATTTTATATTATTCCTAAGATTCATAAGTCACCTATAGCTGGGAGGCCTATCGCGGCTTCTCACTCTTATATCACTAGGCCCATTAGTATTTTTGTTGACGAATTAGTCAAACCAAACATCACTATGCCTACGGTTTTGCGTGACTCGGGTGAACTGATCCAATGTTTAGAGAAAGTTGAGCTACCCGCAAATTGCCTTCTTGTTACGGCGGATGTGTCATCACTCTATCCAAACATTGACACAAAGAAAGCAATTATTACTCTTGACCTCTTGCTTAGAGAGGGCAAGGTAGCGCAAACACCTCTCTTGGTTCAGTTAACTCGTGTAATCTTTGAAAATAATTTCCTTAAATCTGAATTTAGTAGCGATATATACCATCAAACGTTTGGTATCGCCATGGGTACTCCCTTCGCGGTTACAGCCGCAAACGCTTTTATGTATTATCACGAGAGGGATATTATTGAATTGTATTCTCGAAATTTAACCCTCTACAAGCGTTTTATCGATGATATTTTTGTCATCTGGGAAGGCCCTCGGGAGACCCTCCTTGAATTTCTCAGTGCCATTAATACTAAGGATGAACGCATTAAGATAACTTACGAAATTAGCGATTCAAAGATTTCCTTTCTAGATTTGCTACTTTTCAAAGATTCTGTCATAAACAAACTGCAATACTCTACTTTTCAGAAACCGCTTAACAAGTATCTGTATATACCATATGAGTCATTTCACCCCGCTAGCAACAAGAAAGCTTTTATCAAAGGCGAGCTCATGCGTTACGCCAGAAATAGCTCGACTTTTCGCTCATTCGATGACACACGTCAACTATTCTGGAAGCGCTTACGCCTTTGGGGTTATCCAGCTAGGTTTTTACTACCCGTTTTCAGGGAGATAAACTATAGTAACAGGAGTAAATGGTTCTCTAAGCCTGGTCGGTTATCTAGACATAGCACAGTGGTGTTCAAATCCACGTTTAACTGCAGTCATGTTGGAATCAAAAAAGTTATTCTTAAGCATTTACCGAACCTTAGTTCTATTGTTAGTTATAAATCTACCAATACGTTAGCACATCTATGTAAGTAAACGTTTTTTGGGGTTCACGGATTTAACGTTAAATCCGTGAGCCCCAAAACTATACATTGCACATTCGCAGGATTTTAGTCATATCCTGCACGCAATTTTGTAGGTGTTTTTTGCTGTTCACACCCTAGTCGGAACGTGATTTGTACTCTAAAGAATAGGAATAAAATAAGTTCCTTTATGTATCTTGTTCAAACTCCCTGATGAAGTCTGTATCATCAGACGAAACCGGTCGGAGAAAATAAAGCAAGTTGACAAGATCTGTTGCTGAAGTGCTGCTCACTAGTATTATTTTTAAAAAAAAATTTTTTAAAAAATTATTTAAAAAAATTAAAAAAATTAAAAAAATTCATGTAGCTGAGCTGATCGACCACTTCTCTCGAGGTCGCATAAAGCCTTCTACATCCTCAATTAACGACATTTCAAGAAAACCAGCCAATATGTATTCTGCCTAAGCCAGAGGTTGGCCCATGTTAATTGTTTATGTCGCTATTGGCCGCTGGAAAACCGAGTCATGGAATTGCTTCCCACTAACAAATCGTTTAGGCCCTCAACTGCTTCGGTCTTAAAACTCTTAAAGTTCGGGAAAAGCAAAGCTTAGACTGAAAGCAAACAAGTCTCGATAACGCAGAAAATAAATCTGTTAGATGGACGGCAATACGGGAAACGTTTACCCGAAACATCAACCACAACAGCGACAGCAAAATACAAACAAATTGGAAAAAATCCAAAAAATCCAAAAATCAGTCAATCAATTTAAGAAAAACTATTGCGGCACCAAACAGCTTGGAAAAAAAACGAAGAAGACGAAGAAATAAAAAGAAAAAGAAATTTAAAAAATCAATCAATCAATAAAAAAATAAAAAATAAACCAAAGCGGCTAAAAAAAAAACCCCAAAAATTCTAACTAAATAAGTCAATGGATTAATTAAAGCAACAAAAATGTTGGGCGTGGCTGGGATTTTCTTCCCGGCCCGAGTTCGAATCTCAATCGGGGGAGAAGTTATTCGACCCCCAAGCCGTTCGAGAATAACCCCTTTAATAACATATTGAGACTTGAACTTACGACCGCCAGATGCGACCCTGGATCAGCCGCGCGCAGCCCATCCCGCAGGACCACCTGGAAATCCCTTGGGTTGTTGCTAACAAATTAAGATGTGTATAGTACATTATTGACTAAAACTTTTTATAGAGGAAATTGTGATACGTGAAGGAAAAACTGACATTGATCGTACCTTTTCGCTCCAATGGGCATTGTCAAGTCTTTAGAGCTTAAAGTAGCTAAAACTGCGTTTTTCATGCAATTTAAGATGTAAAGAGAAAATTGTCATTTTTCATGAATGCTTACCCAAAAAAGCACGTGTAAAAGTTTACAGCTTTAAGTAGAAAAAAAATGTGTTAAATGTGGCTATACGAAGGTATGAAACAAAAATCGACATTTCTCGTGCTATTTGGCTCAAATGTGCAGTTTGAAGACTGTTCAGCTGTTAGGAGCTGAAACTGTTCTTCTGATGCAATTGTTAGCCATAAAAGGGAAATCGACAATTATGTCCGTTTTCGCTCAAATGGAAAGTTTCAGGTATTTCTAAACTGTGTTTTAGAGGTAATTAGTAGCTTTAAAGCGAAACGGAGATTTTTCCTGCGATTTCGTTGAAATATGCAGTTTTTAGTCTTTACAGCTTGTAATAGCTAAAACTGCGTTTCTAAGACAATTTAAGAGTATAAATTTAAAATCATCATTTTACATGCTTTATCGTTCAAATAAGTAGGTTGAAGTCTTAAAAGCCTTAAGTAGGAAAAAAATGTATTTTACACGCAATTGCGAGGCAGGAAATAAAAATCGACATTCTTCGGACGATTTCCAGTTAAAACCTTTTAAGCTTTTAGTAGCTAAAACTGTTTTTTTTTATGCAATTGCTCGGTAAAAAGCGAAAATTGTCATTTTATGAATAGCCTCTAAGACACATTTTTTCGTCTTAAGGCTGTTAAGACTTCAACCTGCCTATTTGAAATGAAATGCGTGTAAAATAGTGTTTTTGGCTTAATACCGTCAAATTGTGAAGGTGAAAATTAATCAACATGACATGAGCGCAGGACAACAAAAAAATTGTGAGTCCCCAACAGGAATCCAAGCCATGACCTTCCGAACACGGGGCGGGCGCTCTATCCACTGAGCTACGAGAACTCATGGAGAGCAGGGTTATTTAACTGAGTTCATATATGACAGGTTCCCTGCATACTGCTGGGATCAACGCTCTCGAAGTCATCGTGGGTAGTGATAAGTTAATAAAGATGGTGAATTTTAAGCTGGCTCATGAAATGTGAAGGTCAATTAATCAGAACTATCTTTCTGATGCAATTGTGATACAAGAAGCAGAAATTGAAATTTCTTCAGCAATTTCGCTCTTATATGCAGTGTCAAGTCCTCAATGGTCAAAGGAACTAAAACTGCGTTTCTTAGGCAAATTAACGCTATAAAGGGAAAATCGGTTTTTCGCATCAATTTTCGTGACCTTGAAGTAAATAAACCGTTCTTTTACAGGCAATTTGAAGATATGAAGCGAGAATGGACATTTTAACAGTTTTCAGCTGTTCATAGCAGAAAACCGTGCGTTCGATGCAATTGTTAGGTCTAAAGCAAAATCATCGTTTGATGTTCATTTTTGCGGAAATGTAAAGTTACAGGTAATTACAGCTTTAAGTTCCCAAACTGTGTGTTTCAGTGTAAAGGGAGGTATGAGGGAAAATTGACAATCTTTACGGCTTGTAGAAAATGACCTGCGTTTCCGAGGCAATTTGAGAAAATTAAGCAAAACTCGTTATTTTACATACATTTGAATTCAAATAGGCATGTTGAAGTCCTAAAAGCTTCAAGAAAAAGAAAAATGTAGCTTACAGCAAGTTCCAAGGCAGGAAATACAAATCGACATTCTTTGGACAATTTCCCTAAAATACCCAGCAAAAAGACTCCTAAGTAGCTAAAACTGTGTTTTTGATGCAATTGCTAGGCAAAAAGCGAAACTGGTGATTTTATGTCCGGTTTCTCTCGAATGTGAAGTTTCACGTATTTACCGTTTTTAGTGACTCAAACTGTCTTTCAGAGGCAATTGTCAGATATAAATCGACAAGTGACATTTTTCATGCTATGTCGCACCAATGTATAGTGTCAAGTTGTTACAGCCTCTAGTAGATAAAGCTCCATTTCTGACGAAATTTTTGTATATAAAGCGAAAATCGTCACTTTACATCTATCTTCAAGCAAAAGAAAGCTTGTGTTCTAGAGGCTATTGTGAGGCATGAAACGAAAAATCAACATTTCTCGTTCTATTTGAATCAAATGTGCAGTTTCAAGACTTTTCAGCTTATAGTGGCTCAAAGTGTAGTTCCGATGCAATTGTCAGGTTTAAAGGGAAAAATCGACAATTTATCGCTCCAATTTTTCGCTCAACTGAGAAGTTTCCAGTATTTACAGCTTTAAGTGGCGAAACTGTGTTTTAGAGGTGATTGGGAGCTATAAAGGGAAATTGACATTTCTCTTGCGATTTCGTTGAAATAGGGAGTTTCTATAGTCTTTACGGCTTTTAATAGCTGAAACTGCGTTTCTAAGATTATTTAAGGGTATTAATCGAAAATAGTCATTTTACTTGCATTATCGTTCAAAAAGGTATCTTGAAGTCTTAAAGACTGCAAGTAGACAAAGATTTATTTTACAGTCAATTCCAAGGCAGGAAATAAAAATGAACATTTTTCGGACGATTTCGCTAAAATATCCAGCTTCAAGTTACTATAAATGTCTTTACCTAAAACTGTGTTTCTGATACAATAGCTGGTTGAAAGGCGAAAATGGTCATTTTCTGTCCGGTTTCCCTCAAATGTGCAGTTTCACGTATTTACAGTTTCCATTGACTAAAACTTCTTCTAGACGCAATTGTAATACGTGAAGCAAAAATTGACATTTCTCGTGCCTTTTCGCTCCAATGTGCAATGTCAAGTCTTTACAGCTGAAAGTAGCTAAAACTGCGTTTTTCATGCAATTTGACATTTATAGCAAAAATCGTCATTTTACCTCAATCCTTGCTCAAAAAAGCACGTGTAAATCTTTAGAGCTTTAAGTAGAAAAAAAATGTGTTTTAGAGGCTATACGAAGGTATGAAACGAAAATCGACATTTCTCGTGCTATTTGGCTCAAATGTGCAGTTTGAACACTTTTCAGCTGTTAAGAGCTAAAACTGTTCTTCTGATCCAATTGTTAGCTATAAAAGGCAAATCGACAATTTATGTCCGTTTTCGCTAAAATGGAAAGTTTCAAGTATTTCTAAACTGTATTTTTGAGGTGATTGATAGCTATAAAGCGAAATGGAGATTTTCCTTGAGATTTCGTTGAAATATGCAGTTTCCAGTCTTTACAGCTTGTGATAGCTAAAACTGCGTTTCTAAGACAATTTAAGAGTATAAATCCAAAATCGTCATTTTACATGCTTTATCGTTCAAATAGGTAGGTTGAAGTCTTAAGACCGAATTTACCAGAGAACGAGGTAGGAGTGATACATGCTATGTCTCCTTTCTGGATGAAACTTTGCCAGATTGAAGGTACTACCCAACAACTCTAAAAGACAGAGTGGGCCAGCTTTGTGATTTTTCCCTTAGCAGTTAGACCACCCCCTGGTTTTTTGCCCAAAATCCGTATAAATGTCACTAAAATAAGCATGAGATTTAAACACCGCTCCTGCTTACAGAAGACATTGCATTTTATTGGTATTCCACACTAATAAAGATTGAACCTTTCTTAGTTTACACCAGGAATTGCAAGTCATTTGAAGTGACAGGTGCCAATCAAGGGATGTCATTTCCTACCCATATCACGGAACATTTAGCTGTGAGGCAAATTAGCTCAAATTCTGACTCAAATATTTCTTAAGTCCAACTTTCTAAATCAAAAGTAATTTCATCACAGTTTAGAGTCACTGTTGGCCTGATGAAATCAAGAATGACATATTTGGCATCTGTTATTTTTTGGCAACAAAAGCTGTTCAAACAGGATGACAAGAGGCTAGTTTTAACAAAGAGAAAAGGGCGAAATCTAAAATACTAGATATTATAGAATCAGTTTATCAAAGTTATTTCTATGTTAATGTCATTAACAAAGTCTTTGAATATTATTTTGGGCAGTGGAAGCTCAATGAATGCAAAACTCTTTGCAATGTCCCTTAACCCTCGAAGGTACAAGGCGGGGGGTTGGGTGGATGCCATTCCCCTAAGAAAGTATTTTCAAAATTTTGAAAAGACGATTTACTCTAAGGGGCGGAAACTTTCATTAGCTGTTAATTCAGCCTTCGCGGATATTTTGATATGTCAATTGTGTGTCCATCATCTTTTATGTTTCCATAGCAACCACTAGTTTCATGTAGGTTTGGCCAAAAATCAACTTTTTTGACATAAATCTGTGTTTTTTTCTAGTTTTCTTCATCAAATTCCAGAATTCACCAATTTGTACATTTCATAAGCATTCTGGCTTGATTTTGTATCAATTTCCAATATTTCTTGACTTTTTACGAAAAAAGTAAAATCCAAGATGGCAGATCGACGATGGCGGGTCAAATGACGCCATTTCAAATTACGACATCACAGCCATTGAATATGGTATTATTTTGTAGAACAAGCTCGGGGCTATCCAATCAATATAAGCTTAGTGCTCTCTGCATTAACAGAACAAAAACCATAAGGGGTTCCTTCCATTTCCCCCTTATACCACAGCGGGGGTACGAGTTAGCTTGTACGTCCAAGGGTTAAATGACAATGCAAAACACCTAAATTCTATTCGTAAAATCTAAATATGGGAATAAACAGCCAGGATGTTTGAATTCTAAAACATTGACTAGTTACATGAGAGTATTCTCGGCATATCTTGCTTTTTAGATTACTCTTGAAACCCTACTCAATCATCACAGGTCAAATACTTGATCTTACAATTGGTTATTGTCAACTCTTACTTTACACTCAGCATGCAAACTCATCAATGCTGAGAAGTATTCTTCGCGGAAATTATTGTTTGCCCTCATTCCGAGGTCAAAAACCCCTTGAAATTTTCATTTTTCTGCATCAGGCATACAAGTAATCTTGGTAAACACGTACAGTTTGTATATAATACTTCAACTGTGAGATTGAGCTTTAGCTAGCTTTTATGTAAATGCGTTTTCTTCTGAAAGTTCCTATACTGAATTAACCGCAGATAAAGGTTATACCTCAAAGATGTTAGCACAACACATCGTAAATGATTGCATGTCTGCGAGTAAGAAGATGTCTGAAAAAAATTGCAATTCTGAGGAAAAATTGAGCTTCGAGAAGATCTTGTAGCTGAAATTATCGGAAACCTAGCGTCCAAGCGAGCACACATGACAACATAGACGGCCCCAGTGTCTTAGGTTTAACAAGGTTTGGCCCAGTTGAACTTTTTAAATTTTTCTAGGCAGTCAACAAGCTTGAGTGGCTCTTGGCTATCGTTTTCTTTTCTGCCCAGTTACCTCCTGAGTATATCCATAGCTCCATGGCGCTGTGAAATAAGTGATTTGTTTTTCTGGTCACAAGACTATGTTACATATTCTATATGGTGGATGGTAAAGTAGCTGGCAAGTAGTACTGTCTTCGTACTGCAAGCCTGGTCAAGATCTTTTCTGGTTCATCTTGAGACGGATTCAGATACGCCTAGTGTATGGCTGGTCGGCCACTTCTGTACATTACAGACAACATGCTGAAGTACTGGGCTATTTGATCTGCAGCAAGCTACTCTCCTTTAATGGCCATTTTCCTGCCACTACTGTCTTGCACACTCTCATCTTACTGCACTCATTCACTACACTTTCGTCCTGAATGTTCTTTTCGGGTTCCACTTCGTGATGTTTTTAGACCCATCCCTTTGAGATTTCTCACGTGGATCATGATCACTAAAGGACGTTTGGGATTTCAACCCATTTTATCTTGATGCTGTCTATGTCTTTTTCCTCTCTAACTTCATTACGTGTTTGCCCGCATCCAAGTGTCTCTGCAGAATTCAAAAGACTGCTATGCTTTTATGAATCCCTCTTCAGGGTAGGAGGAATACACTCTTGTTGCTTTAACAACTCGTGACTCTTCTTCAATAGATTGCAAGGTCTTAGACCATAGCTAATAGAGGGGAATGGTTATGAAGCCCGGCAAACATCAAAGGAGCAAACAAAGACGCCAAGATTTGTGTTGGAAGGTCCACGACCGTGCAAAATCTTTTTTTGCACTCATACGCTATGCATGAATTGCGTAACCAAAACGCTTCTATTGGGCAGTTACTTGGTAAATGGTATACAACAATTATGTTTTGCACACGGTCAAGGCCAAAAAAGAGAACAAAAACATACAACAAAGAACTTTGTTGAGTTTCATAATAATCCCCTTCTATTAACTATGCCTAGACTGAGGCTGTTGGAGCTGACAATTGTGAAACCCCTGGCTGTAAAAGTAGCAGTCTCTTGCAGTACATTTGAGGGCTGATCTATTAATAAGTCTGTAGGCCTTTGAGGTCTTTCAAATCCATTCCTCATGTGCAGGTGTGAAACGCTTACCAGGGCCCATATCATAAGCCTTGTACACTTTCAAACCTCCGGACTTGAAGCTAAAAAATTTTAGAGACAGATTGCAAACATTGTGTGCTTCAAGGTCTAGCCTGACTCTTGAGTCTTAACAATATTATTGATGCCTTACAACCCTTAACCCGGCATAGGATATCACTAGCACTTTTAATGTCGTGGCCTTCATTTATGTTACAACGCACATGCCTCTGCACTGTGGCAATTTCTCTGTCACAGAGGACCTTTCCAGCCTGTGGATCACTGAAATCATATCTGACGATCTTAATGCCTATGCACTCTCTAAGGTTGGGAAGTGAGTGGATGAAATGAGAACAAACGTAACATCCGGTATTGTCGAGCTTTTCTTTGAAAAAAATTACAGTTGACCAAAACATCGAAGCCATTCTTATCATTGGAGTGTGCACATCTATCAATAGAAATTGAAATTCCTTACACAGTGGGAATAAATAATAAATAATAACAGCAATAAATACAAATAAATGTAATAAATAATAACAATAACAACAACAGACTATTAATTATCACTTAGTGATATTATTTGTTGCTGATCAAGGTCTTTGGTTCTTGTTCCCATGCTTTCAAAATTATATGCACAATGTTTATCTTTATACTAATTAAGATTTACTTGCCTGCCTGATGCAGCAAAGTAAAAAAAGCATAGATGTTTTTTAACTCGATTCCCATGAAATAGATATTCATTGGGTCAGCTCAAGAGTTAATATATCAGGGCAAACAATAATGTCAGCAAAGAATACCTCTCAGGATTGATGAGTTTGTATGCCAAGTGTAAAGTAAGAGTTGACAATAATCAATTGCAACATCAAGCATGTGACCCGCGGCGTCGACAAAACGTAGATCGGACCGGACCGGACAGGATAACGGATCGGATCACGGACCTGATAGCGGATCGGATCACGGATCGGATCACAGAAAAAAAAAAGTGTCAAAGAAAAAAACAATTAAATCGTTTATAAGATCATAATAAATAAAAAATAAAAGTAGAACACTAAAATATGTTAAATAAAAATAAAAATCCCGAATTTGACGCAATGACATGTTAATTACTGAGAATGACAAGAGGTCATTTAAAAAGCCACATAAGCGCCTAATTTATGACAAATTTCAATTGTAATGAACAGGCAGATGTAGTTATATTTGAACGTTAGTTGGCTCGAAGCTTGGGTGAACCTCCTATTCTCGTTTTTGAAATTTCTGTTAGTATCAGTAGCCAATTCTCGGCTTCCTTTTCGTGTCAGATGTGAGTGTTACAGTTAGCGTTACAGTTAATGAGAAAGCTTACGTACGAAAGCTTATGGACATGACTTGCTTTAGAGGAGTTACGTCACGATTTGCACATCTTGAAAAGACTAACCTAGTTTTTCAAGTTCGTACATTTGCAGTCCTCGTTAATCTTTGCCACCCTTAACGATCCTCATTCCATTTTGATTTGTTCTTGCCTCTTAAGTGCTTTCTATCCGAGAACACGATCATTTTAGGTTTTATTCCACATAAAGGCAACTCTTTACGACCCTCAAAATGACTCTCAAACTCGGGACGTGACTCCTAAAATGTTGTTTATTCCCGGGTTGCGTTATCGTTCACACTATCGATGTTATTCCTATAATTTTTTGTAAAACAGATATATTTCCTTGAAATACAAATGGTTTGTTTCATTTTATTCCAGTACGAAATATGGCATTCCAAACTCACATCTTGTAAAAGTATAGACCTGTCTCAGAAACGGACCGGAAATTGTTTGAAATCATCAGGTGTTTAATTTTTAAGTGTTTTTACTTTTTATGTTTCGATTCATACGTTCGTCCTATTATTACCATGCTGACTCGTTTCATGACAGTTTACCTTTGATGCAAGCGAATATACGAAACATCATATATCTGAACTGCGGAGAAAGATATGAAGACATGATTGATCATCGCAATCAAAACCCAACAGCCTGAAAAATATTCATCTATAAGCAGCTCCCAGTTGGCTTAATGTTATAAAAGAATAAAGGAATATCACAGCTGATTTAAATGAAACGTTCTGCTCACAGTAGTCACTCTTCTGTAATTTGCTCAACAAAATTTTGAATTTTGAATCTTGATTTTTTTTTGCTTGATCCGATCCGGGGTCCGATCCGTGATCCGGTCCGGTCTGGTCCGATGCTGTTTTTGTCGACGTCGTGTGACCCGCCCATGATGCTCGAGCAGGGTTTCAAGGGTAATCTAAAAAGTGAGATTTGCCCAGAAAAACTCTCATCTAACTAGTCAATTTTTTAGAATGTTAACATCACGGCCCTTTATTCCCATATTTAAATTCTGGAAATTAGAATTTAGGTGTTTTGCACGGTGGTTTTAACCCTCGGATGTACAAGCTAACTCCTACCCCCGCTGTCGTATAAGGGGGAAATGGATGGAACCCTTTTGGGTTTGCACTCTGTTTAGGCACAGCGAAATAAATTTACATTAATTAGACAGCCCTGAGCTTGTTCCACAAAATGATACCATAATGTTGTTGGTTGTGACGTCATCTGATGCCAAATAACGTCACTTGACCCGCCATCGTCGATCCGCCGTCTTGGATTTTACTTTTTTATTAAAAAGTCAAGAAATAATGGAAATTGATATAAACTCAAGCCAGAATGCTTATGAAATGTACAAATTGGTGAATTCTGGAATTTGATGAAGAAAACTGGAAAAAATACACAATTATGTCAAAAAAGTTGATTTTTGGCCAAACCTACATGAAACTAGTGGTTGCTATGGAAACATAAAAGATGATGGACACACAATTGACATATCAAAATATCCGCGAAGGCTGAATCAACAGCTAACGAAAGTTTCAGCCCCTTAGAGTAAATCGTCTTTTCAAAATTTTGAAAATACCTTCTCAGGGGAATGGCATCCACCCCACCCCCCGCCTTGTATCTTCGAGGGTTAAGGGACATTGCAAAGAGTTTTGCATTTATTGAGCTTCCACTGCCCAAAATAATATTCAAAGACTTTGTTAATGACATAAACACAGAAATAACTTTAATAAACTGATTCTATAATATCTAGTATTTTTAGATTTCGCCCTTTTCTCTTTGTTAAAACTAGCCTCTTGTCATCTTGTTTGAACAGCTTTTGTTGCCAAAAAATAACAGATGCCAAAAATGTCATTCTTGATTTCATCAGGCCAACAGAGACTCTAAACTGTGATGAAATTACTTTTGATTTAGAAAGTTGGGCTTAAGCAATATTTGAGTCAGAATTTGAGCTAATTTGCCTTATAGCTAAATGTTGCGTGACATGGGTAGGAAATGACATCCCTTGATTGGCACCTGTCACTTCAAATGACTTGCAATTCCTGGTTTAAACTAAGATAGGTCCAATCTTTATTTTTGTGAAATACAAAAAAACTACAATGTATTCTGTAAGCAAGAACGGTGTTTAAATCTCATGCTTATTTTAGTGACATTTTAGGGATTTTGGGCAAAAAACCAGGGGGTAGTCTAACTCCTAAGGCAAAAGTCACAGAGCCGGCCCACTTTGTCTTTTAGAGCTGTTGGGTAGTACCTTCAATCTGGCAAAGTTTCATCCAAAAAGGAGAGATAGCATGTATTACTCCTGCCTGGTCCTCTGGTAAACCCGGTCTTAAAATCCTTAAGTAGAAAAAAAATGTATTTTACAGGCAGAGATGATTGGGAGCTTTAAAGCGAAATGGAGATTTTTCCTGCGATTTCGTTGAAATATGCAGTTTCCAGTCTTTAAAGCTTGTAATAGCTAAAACTACGTTTCTAAGGCAATTTAAGAGTATAAATCCAAAAACGTCATTTTACATGCTTTATCGTTAAAATAGGTAGGTTAAAGTTTCAAAAGCCTTAAGTACAAAAAAAATATATTTTACAGGTAATTCCGAGGCAGGAAATAAAAATCGACATTCTTCGGACTATTTCCAGTTTAAACCCTTTTAAGCTGTTAGCAGCTAAAACTGTTTTTTTTTATGCAATTGTTCGGTAAAAAGCGAAAATTGTCATTTTATGAATAGCCTCTAAAACACATTTTTTTCGTCTTAAGGCTGTTAAGACTTCAACCTGCCTATTTGAAATAAAATGCGCGTAAAATAGCGTTTTTGGCCTAATACCGTCAAATTGTGAAGGTAAATTAATGAACATAACACGAGCGCGGGACAACAAAAAAATTGTGAGTCCCCGACAAGAATCCAAGCCATGACGTCCCAAACACGGGGGCGGGCGCTCTATCCACTGAGCTACGAGAACTCATGGAGAGCAGGGTTATTTAACTGAGTTCATATATGACAGGTGCCCTGCATACTGCTAGGATCAACGCTATCGAAGTCATCGTGGGTAGTGATAAGTTGATAAAGATGGTGAATTTTAAGCTGGCTCATGACATGTGAAGGTCAATTAATCAGAACTATCTTTCTGATGCAATTGTGATACAAGAAGCAGAAATTGAAATTTCTTCCGCAAGCGAGAATGGACATTTTAACAGTTTTTAGCTGTTCTTAGCAGAAAATTGTGCGTTCGATGCAATTGTTAGGTCTAAAGCAAAATCATCATTTGATGTTTATTTTTGCCGAAATGTAAAGTTACAGGTAATTACAGTTTTAAAGTGTAAAGGGAGGTATGAGGGAAAATTGACAGTCTTTACGGCTTGTAGAAAATGACCTGCGTTTCCGAGGCAATTTGAGAATATTAAGCAAAACTCGTTATTTTACATACATTTGAATTCAAATAGGCAGGTTGAAGTCCTAAAAGCTTCAAATAGAAAAAGAAATGTACTTTACAGCAAGTTCCAAAGCAGGAAATACAAATCGACATTCTTTGGACAATTTCGCTAAAATATCCAGCAAAAAGACTCCTAAGTAGCTAAAACTGTGTTTCTGATGCAATTGCTAGGCAAAAAGCGAAACTGGTGATTTTATGTCCGGTTTCTCTCGAATGTGAAGTTTCACGTATTTACCGTTTTTAGTGACTCAAACTGTCTTTCAGAGGCAATTGTCAGATATAAATCGACAAGTGACATTCTTCGTGCTATGTCGCACCAATGTATAGTGTCAAGTTGTTACAGCCTCTAGTAGATAAAGCTCCATTTCTGACGAAATTTTTGTATATAAAGCGAAAATCGTCACTTTACATCTATCTTCAAGCAAAAGAAAGCTTGTGTTCTAGAGGCTATTGTGAGGCATGAAACGAAAAATCGACATTTCTCGTTCTATTTGAATCAAATGTGCAGTTTTAAGACTTTTCAGCTTATAGTGGCTAAAACTGTAGTTCTGATGCAATTGTCAGGTTTAAAGGGAAAATCGACAATTTATCGCTCCAATTTTTCGCTCAACTGAGAAGTTTCCAGTATTTACAGCTTTAAGTGGCGAAACTGTGTTTTAGAGGTGATTGGGAGCTATAAAGGGAAATTGACATTTCTCTTGCGATTTCGTTGAAATAGAGAGTTTCTATAGTCTTTACGGCTTTTAATAGCTGAAACTGCGTTTCTAAGATTATTTAAGGGTATTAATCGAAAATAGTCATTTTACTTGCATTATCGTTCAAAAAGGTATCTTGAAGTCTTAAAGACTGCAAGTAGACAAAGATTTATTTTACAGGCAATTCCAAGGCAGGAAATAAAAATGAACATTTTTCGGACGATTTCGCTAAAATATCCAGCTTCAAGTTACTATAAATGTCTTTACCTAAAACTGTGTTTCTGATACAATAGCTGGTTGAAAGGCGAAAATGGTCATTTTCTGTCCGGTTTCCCTCAAATGTGCAGTTTCACGTATTTACAGTTTCCATTGACTAAAACTTCTTCTAGACGCAATTGTAATACGTGAAGCAAAAATTGACATTTCTCGTGCCTTTTCGCTCCAATGTACAATGTCAAGTCTATACAGCTTGAAAGAGCTAAAAGTGCGTTTTTCATGCAATTTGACATTTATAGCGAAAATAGTCATTTTACCTCAATCCTTGCTCACAAAAGCACGTGTAAATCTTTACAGCTGTTAGTAGAGAAAAAATGTGTTTTAGAGGCTATGCGAAGGTATGAAACGAAAATCGACATTTCTCGTGCTATTTGGCTCAAATGTGCAGTGTGAAGACTTTTCAGCTGTTAAGAGATAAAACTGTTTTTCTGATGCAATTGTTAGCTATAAAAGGCAAATCAACAATTTATGTCCGTTTTCGCTAAAATGGAAAGTTTCAAGTATTTCTAAACTGTATTTTAGAGGTCATTTGGAGTATAAAGCGAAATGGAGAATATTCGTGCGATTTCGTTCAAATATGCAGTTTCCAGTCTTTACAGCTTGTAATAGCTAAAACTGCGTTTCTCAGACAATTTAAGAGTATAAATCCAAAATCGTTATTTCACATGCTTTATCGTTCAAATAGGTAGGTTGAAGTGTTAGAGGCCTTAAGTAAAAACAAACGTATTTTACACGCAATTGCGAGCCACGAAATAAAAATCCGTTATTTCTCGACGCGTTAAGTAGAAACAAACGTATTTTACAGGCAATTGCGACGCAGGAAATAAAAATCGACATTTCTCGACGATTTCAAGTAAAAACAATTTTAAGCTGTTAGTAGCTAAAACTGTTTTATTTCTTAACCCAACTGCTTAATAAAAAGCGAAAATTGTCAGTTTATGAATAGCCTCTAAGAGATATTTTCCTTTCTTAAGGCTGTTTAAAGTTTAAAGCTGCTTAGAGTTGATGGACTCACTGCCAACGAAAACGGGTGTTTTCCTGTCTTCGTAAGCCAGAGGTTGGCCCCTGTTAATTGTTTATGTCGCTATTGGCCGCTGGAAAACCAAGTGATGGAATTGCTTCGCACTTAAGTTGGAATTTCTAGCCTCAGGTCTATAACTAGCAGAATACAGTCCCACTCTTTGACTAAGGGGAACCGGAAACTAGCATATCAGCACGTACTATACACATCTTAATTTGTTAGCAACAACCCAAGGGATTTCCAGGTAGTCCTGCGGGATGGGCTGCGCGCGGCTGATCCAGGGTCGCATCTGGCGGTCGTAAGTTCAAGTTCTGATGCAATTGTCAGGTTTAAAGGGAAAATCGACAATTTATCGCTCCAATTTTTCGCTCAAATGAGAAGTTTCCAGTATTTAATACTTTAAGTGGCTAAACTGTGTTTTAGAGGTGATTGGGAGCTATAAAGGGAAATTGACATTTCTCTTGCGATTTCGTTGAAATAGGGAGTTTCTATAGTCTTTACGCCCTTTAATAGCTGAAACTGCGTTTCTAAGATTATTTAAGGGTATAAATCGAAAATAGTCATTTTACTTGCATTATCGTTCGAAAAGGTATCTTGAAATCTCAAAGGCTTCAAGTAGACAAAGATTTATTTTACAGGCAATTCCAAGGCAGGAAATAAAAATGAACATTTTTCGGACGATTTCGCTAAAATATCCAGCTTCAAGTTTCTGAAGATGTTTTGACCTAAAACTGTGTTTCTGTTGCAAAAGGTCATTTTCTGTCCGGTTTTCCTCAAATGTGCAGTTTCACGTATTTACAGTTTCCATTGACTAAAACTTCTTCTAGACGCAATTGTAATACGTGAAGCAAAAATTGACATTTCTCGTGCCTTTTCGCTCCAATATGCAATGTCAAGTCTATACAGCTTGAAAGAGCTAAAAGTGCGTTTTTCCTGCAATTTGAGATTTATAGCGAAAATAGTCATTTTACATCAATCCTTGCTCAGAAAAGCACGTGTAAATCTTTACAGCTCTTAGTAGAAAAAAAATGTTTTAGAGGCTATACGAAGGTATGAAACGAAAATCAACATTTCTCGTGCTATTTGGCTCAAATGTGCAGTGTGAAGACTTTTCACCTGTTACGAGCTAAGACTGTTTTTCTGATGCAATTGTTAGCTATAAAAGGGAAATCGACAATTTATGTCCGTTTTCGCTCAAATGGAAAGTTTCAAGTATTTCTAAACTGTTTTTTCCAACCTGTTTGGTGTTGCAATTGTTTTTCTTAAACTGATTGACTGATTTTTTTTGATTTTTTGGAATTTGTTTGTATTTTGTTGTCGCTGTTGTTACGTTGTTTATGTTTCGGGTAAACATTTCCCGTATTGCCGTCCATCTAACAGATTTATTTTCTGCGTTATCGAGACTTGTTTGCTTTTAGTCTATGCTTTCCTTTTCCCGAGTTTTGAGAGTTTCAAGACCGAGGCAGCCCAGGGCCTAAACGATTTGTTAGTAGCAAGCAATTCCATCAGTCGGTTTTCCAGGGGCCAGTAGCGGTATAAAGAATGAACATGGGCGAACCTCTGGCTTACGCAGTATACATATTGGCTGGTTTTCTTGAAATGTCGTTGATTGAGGATGTAGAAGGCTTTTTGCGACCTCGAGGGAAGTGGCCGATCACCTCAGCTACATCGTGTATGGATAAATTGTAGCAAACACCGCATAGGAAAACACCCGTTTTCGTTCGCAGTGAGTCCATCAACTGTAAGCAGCTTTAAACTTTAAAAAGCCTTAAGAAAGAAAAATGTGTTTTGGAGAGTATTCATAAAATGACAATTTTCGCTTTTTCCAAGCAATTGGATCAAAAAATAAAACACCTTTAGCTACTAACAGCTTGAAAGTGTTTAAACTTGATATCGTCGAAAAATGTCGATTTTCATTTCGTGCCTCGGAATTGCCTGTAAAATACATTTGTTTCTACTTAAGGCTTCTAATAGTTCAACGTACCTATTTGAGCAATAAAGCTTGTAAAATAACGATTTTGGATTTATTCTCTTAAATTGTCTTAGAAACGCAGTTTTAGCTATTACAAGCTGTAAAGATCGCAGGAAAAATCTCAATTTCGCTTTATAGCTCCCAATTACCTCTAAAATAGAATTTAGAAATACTTGAAACTTTCCATTTGAGAGAAAATGGAGCTAAATTTTTGATTTCCCTTTTATAGCTAACAATTTCATCAGAAGAACAGTGCTTGCTCTTAACAGCTGAAAAGTCTTCAAACTGCACATTTGAGCCAAATAGCACGAGAAATGTCGATTTTCGTTTCATACCTTCGTATAGCCTCTAAAACGCATGTTTTTTCTACTTCAAGCTCTAAAGATTTACATGTGCCTATTTCAGCAAGGATTGAGGTAAAATGACGATTTTTGCTATAAATGTCAAATTGCATGAAAAACGCAGTTTTAGCTATTTTCAGCTGTAAAGAGTTGACATTGCATATTGGAGCGAAAAGGCACGAGAAATGTCAATTTTTGCCTCACGTATTACAATTGCGTCTAGAAGAAGTTTTAGTCAATGGAAACTGTAAATACGTGAAACTGCACATTTGAGGAAAACCGGACAGAAAATGACCTTTTGCAACAGAAACACAGTTTTAGGTCAAAACATCTTCAGAAACTTGAAGCTGGATATTTTAGCGAAATCGTCCGAAAAATGTTCATTTTTATTTCCTGCCTTGGAATTGCCTGTAAAATAAATCTTTGTCTACTTGCAGTCTTTAAGACTTCAAGATACCTTTTTGAACGATAATGCAAGTAAAATGACTATTTTCGATTAATACCCTTAAATAATCTTAGAAACGCAGTTTCAGCTATTAAAAGCCGTAAAGACTATAGAAACTCCCTATTTCAACGAAATCGCAAGAGAAATGTCAATTTCCCTTTATAGCTCCCAATCACCTCTAAAACACAGTTTAGCCACTTAAAGTTGTAAATACTGGAAACTTCTCAGTTGAGCGAAAAATTGGAGCGATAAATTGTCGATTTTCCCTTTCAACCTGACAATTGCATCAGAACTACAGTTTTAGCCACTATAAGCTGAAAAGTCTTAAAACTGCACATTTGATTCAAATAGAACGAGAAATGTCGATGTTTCGTTTCATGCCTCACAATAGCCTCTAGAACACAAGCTTTCTTTTGCTTGAAGATAGATGTAAAGTGACGATTTTCGCTTTATATACAAAAATTTCGTCAGAAATGGAGCTTTATCTACTAGAGGCTGTAACAACTTGACACTATACATTGGTGCGACATAGCATGAAAAATGTCACTTGTCGATTTATATATGACAATTGCCTCTGAAAGACAGTTTGAGTCACTAGAAACGGTAAATACGTGAAACTTCACATTCGAGAGAAACCGGACATAAAATCACCAGTTTCGCTTTTTGCCTAGCAATTGCATCAAAAACACAGTTTTAGCTACTTAGGAGTCTTTTTGCTGGATATTTTAGCGAAATTGTCCAAAGAATGTCGATTTGTATTTCCTGCTTTGGAACTTGCTGTAAAGTACATTTCTTTTTCTATTTGAAGCTTTTAGGACTTCAACCTGCCTATTTGAATTCAAATGTATGTAAAATAATGAGTTTTGCTTAATATTCTCAAATTGCCTCGGAAACGCAGGTCATTTTCTACAAGCCGTAAAGACTGTCAATTTCCCCTCATACCTCCCTTTTTACTGAAACACACAGTTTCGGAACTCAAAGCTGTAATTACCTGTAACTTTACATTTCCGCAAAAATGAACATCAAACGATGATTTTGCTTTAGACCTAACAATTGCATCGGACGCACAGTTTTCTGCTATGAACAGCTACAAACTGTTAAAATGTCCATTCTCGATTCATGTCTTCAAGTTGCTTCTAAAAGAGCGGTTTATCTATTTCAAGGTCACGAAAATTGATGCAAAATAGCGATTTTCCCTTGATACCCTTAATTTCCCTAAAAAACGCAGTTTTAGCTCCCTCGAGCATTGTGGACTTGACACTGCATATAAGAGCGAAATTGCTGAAGAAATTTCAATTTCTGCTTCTTGTATTACAATTGCATCAGAAACATAGTTCTCAGAGCTGCTTATAGATGAATATTTATCAGGCGGTTGGGTTTTGATTGCGATGATCAATCATGTCTTCATATCTTTCTCCGCAGTTCAGATATATGATGTTTCGTATATTCGCTTGCATCAAAGGTAAACTGTCATGAAACGAGTCAGCATGGTAATAATAGGACGAACGTATGAATTGAAACATAAAAAGTAAAAACACTTAAAAATTAAACACCTGATGATTTCAAACAATTTCCGGTCCGTTTCTGAGACAGGTCTATACTTTTACAAGATGTGAGTTTGGAATGCCATATTTCGTACTGGAATAAAATGAAACAAACCATTTGTATTTCAAGGAAATATATCTGTTTTACAAAAAATTATAGGAATAACATCGATAGTGTGAACGATAACGCAACCCGGGAATAAACAACATTTTAGGAGTCACGTCCCGAGTTTGAGAGTCATTTTGAGGGTCGTAAAGAGTTGCCTTTATGTGGAATAAAACCTAAAATGATCGTGTTCTCGGATAGAAAGCACTTAAGAGGCAAGAACAAATCAAAATGGAATGAGGATCGTTAAGGGTGGCAAAGATTAACGAGGACTGCAAATGTACGAACTTGAAAAACTAGGTTAGTCTTTTCAAGATGTGCAAATCGTGACGTAACTCCTCTAAAGCAAGTCATGTCCATAAGCTTTCGTACGTAAGCTTTCTCATTAACTGTAACGCTAACTGTAACACTCACATCTGACACGAAAAGGAAGCCGAGAATTGGCTACTGATACTAACAGAAATTTCAAAAACGAGAATAGGAGGTTCACCCAAGCTTCGAGCCAACTAACGTTCAAATATAACTACATCTGCCTGTTCATTACAATTGAAATTTGTCATAAATTAGGCGCTTATGTGGCTTTTTAAATGACCTCTTGTCATTCTCAGTAATTAACATGTCATTGCGTCAAATTCGGGATTTTTATTTTTATTTAACATATTTTAGTGTTCTACTTTTATTTTTTATTTATTATGATCTTATAAACGATTTAATTGTTTTTTTCTTTGACACTTTTTTTTTTCTGTGATCCGATCCGTGATCCGATCCGCTATCAGGTCCGTGATCCGATCCGTTATCCTGTCCGGTCCGGTCCGATCTACGTTTTGTCGACGCCGCGGGTCACATGCTTGATGTTGCAATTGATTATTGTCAACTCTTACTTTACACTTGGCATACAAACTCATCAATCCTGAGAGGTATTCTTTGCTGACATTATTGTTTGCCCTGATATATTAACTCTTGAGCTGACCCAATGAATATCTATTTCATGGGAATCGAGTTAAAAAACATCTATGCTTTTTTTACTTTGCTGCATCAGGCAGGCAAGTAAATCTTAATTAGTATAAAGATAAACATTGTGCATATAATTTTGAAAGCATGGGAACAAGAACCAAAGACCTTGATCAGCAACAAATAATATCACTAAGTGATAATTAATAGTCTGTTATTGTTATTGTTATTATTTATTATATTTATTTGTATTTATTGCTGTTATTTTTTATTATTTATTCCCACTGCGTAAGGAATTTCAATTTCTATTTATAGATGTGCACACTCCAATGATAAGAATGGCTTCGATGTTTTGGTCAATTGTAATTTTTTTCAAAGAAAAGCTCGACAATTCCGGATGTTACGTTTGTTCTCATTTCATCCACTCACTTGGCAGCGAGAACTCATGGAGAGCAGGGTTATTTAACTGTGTTCATATATGACAGGTGCCCTGCATACTGCTAGGATCAACGCTATCGAAGTCATCGTGGGTAGTGATAAGTTAATAAAGATGCTGAATTTTAAGATCGCTCATGACATGTGAAGGTCAATTAATCAGAACTATCTTTCTGATGCAATTGTGATACAAGAAGCAGAAATTGGAATTTTTTCAGCAAGCGAGAATGGACATTTTAACAGTTTTTAGCTGTTCTTAGCAGAAAATTGTGCGTTCGATGCAATTGTTAGGTCTAAAGCAAAATCATCATTTGATGTTTATTTTTGACGAAATGTAAAGTTACAGGTAATTACAGTTTTAAAGTGTAAAGGGAGGTATGAGGGAAAATTGACAGTCTTTACGGCTTGTAGAAAATGACCTGCGTTTCCGAGGCAATTTGAGAATATTAAGCAAAGCTCGTTATTTTACATACATTTGAATTCAAATAGGCAGGTTGAAGTCCTAAAAGCTTCAAATAGAAAAAGAAATGTACTTTACAGCAAGTTCCAAAGCAGGAAATACAAATCGACATTCTTTGGACAATTTCCCTAAAATACCCAGCAAAAAGACTCCTAAGTAGCTAAAACTGTGTTTCTGATGCAATTGCTAGGCAAAAAGCGAAACTGGTGATTTTATGTCCGGTTTCTCTCGAATGTGAAGTTTCACGTATTTACCGTTTCTAGTGACTCAAACTGTCTTTCAGAGACAATTGTCATATATAAATCGACAAGTGACATTTTTCATGCTATGTCGCACCAATGTATAGTGTCAAGTTGTTACAGCCTCTAGTAGATAAAGCTCCATTTCTGACGAAATTTTTGTATATAAACGAAAATCTTCACTTTACATCCATCTTGTGTTTTAGAGGCTATTGTGAGGCATGAAACGAAAAATCGACATTTCTCGTTCTATTTGGATCAAATGTGCAGTTTTAAGACTTTTCAGCTTATAGTGGCTAAAACTGTAGTTCTGATGCAATTGTCAGGTTGAAAGGGAAAATCGACAATTTATCGCTCCAATTTTTCGCTCAACTGAGAAGTTTCCAGTATTTACAGGTTTAAGTGGCTAAACTGTGTTTTAGAGGTGATTGGGAGCTATAAAGGGAAATTGACATTTCTCTTGCGATTTCGTTGAAATAGGGAGTTTCTATAGTTCTTACGACTTTTAATAGCTGAAACTGCGTTTCTAAGATTATTTAAGGGAATAAATCGAAAATAGTCATTTTACTTGCATTATCGTTCCAAACGGTATCTTGAAATCTAAAAGGCTTCAAGTAGACAAAGATTTATTTTACAGGCAATTCCAAGGCAGGAAATAAAAACGAACATTTTTCGGACGATTTCGCTAAAATATCCAGCTTCAAGTTTCTGAAGATGTTTTGACCTAAAACTGTGTTTCTGTTGCAAAAGGTCATTTTCTGTCCGGTTTCCCTCAAATGTGCAGTTTCACGTATTTACGGTTTCCATTGACTAAAACTTCTTCTAGACGCAATTGTAATACGTGAGGCAAAAATTGACATATCTCGTGCCTTTTCGCTCCAATATGCAATGTCAAGTCTATACAGCTTGAAAGAGCTAAAAGTGCGTTTTTCCTGCAATTTGAGATTTATAGCGAAAATAGTCATTTTACATCAATCCTTGCTCAGAAAAGCACGTGTAAATCTTTACAGCTCTTAGTAGAAAAAAATGTGTTTTAGAGGCTATACGAAGGTATGAAACGAAAATCGACATTTCTCGTGCTATTTGGCTCAAATGTGCAGTGTGAAGACTTTTCAGCTGTTACGAGCTAAGACTGTTTTTCTGATGCAATTGTTAGCTATAAAAGGGAAATCGACAATTTATGTCCGTTTTCGCTCAAATGGAAAGTTTCAAGTA